>NC_092233.1:29684180-29961680 GCF_036320965.1 Panulirus ornatus
GTGGTTCCAACAATGTTGTATGGTTGCGAGGCGTGGGCTATGGATAGAGTTGTGCGCAGGAGGATGGATGTGCTGGAAATGAGATGTTTGAGGACAATGTGTGGTGTGAGGTGGTTTGATCGAGTGAGTAACGTAAGGGTAAGAGAGATGTGTGGAAATAAAAAGAGCGTGGTTGAGAGAGCAGAAGAGGGTGTTTTGAAGTGGTTTGGGCACATGGAGAGAATGAGTGAGGAAAGATTGACCAAGAGGATATATGTGTCGGAGGTGGAGGGAACGAGGAGAAGAGGGAGACCGAATTGGAGGTGGAAAGATGGAGTGAAAAAGATTTTGTGTGATCGGGGCCTGAACATGCAGGAGGGTGAAAGGAGGGCAAGGAATAGAGTGAATTGGAGTGATGTGGTATACCGGGGTTGACGTGCTGTCAGTGGATTGAATCAAGGCATGTGAAGCGTCTGGGGTAAACCGTGGAAAGCTGTGTAGGTATGTATATTTTGCGTGTGTGGACATATGTATATACATGTGTATGGGGGGAGTTGGGCCATTTCTTTCGTCTGTTTCCTTGCACTACCTCGCAAACGCGGGAGACAGCGACAAAGTATAATAGAAAAAATAATATATATATATATATATATATATATATATATATATATATACCTGGTTTAAAAAGCGAGATATACATAAGTATACTTATGTAAGTAGGAGAGATGACCAGAGAGCGTTACTGGATTACGTGTTAATTGACAGGCGTGCGAAAGAGAGACTTTTGGATGTTAATGTGCTGAGAGGTGCAACTGGAGGGATGTCTGATCATTATCTTGTGGAGGCTAAGGTGAATATTTGTATGGGTTTTCAGAAAAGAAGAGTGAATGTTGGGGTGAAGAGGGTGGTGAGAGTAAGTGAGCTTGGGAAGGAGACCTGTGTGAGGAAGTACCAGGAGAGACTGAGTACAGAATGGAAAAAGGTGAGAACAATGGAAGTAAGGGGAGTGGGGGAGGAATGGGATGTATTTAGGGAATCAGTGATGGATTGCGCAAAAGATGCTTGTGGCATGAGAAGAGTGGGAGGTGGGTTGATTAGAAAGGGTAGTGAGTGGTGGGATGAAGAAGTAAGAGTATTAGTGAAAGAGAAGAGCGAGGCATTTGGACGATTTTTGCAGGGAAAAAATGCAATTGAGTGGGAGATGTATAAAAGAGACAGGAGGTCAAGAGAAAGGTGCAAGAGGTGAAAAAAAGGGCAAATGAGAGTTGGGGTGAGAGACTATCAGTAAATTTTAGGGAGAATAAAAAGATGTTCTGGAAGGAGGTAAATAGGGTGCGTAAGACAAGGGAGCAAATGGGAACTTCAGTGAAGGGCGTAAATGGGGAGGTGATAACAAGTAGCGGTGATGTGAGAAGGAGATGGAATGAGTATTTTGAAGGTTTGTTGAATGTGTCTGATGACAGAGTTGCAGATATAGGGTGTTTTGGTCGAGGTGGTGTGCAAAGTGAGAGGGTTAGGGAAAATGATTTGGTAAACAGAGAAGAGGTAGTAAAAGCTTTGCGGAAGATGAAAGCCGGCAAGGCAGCAGGTTTGGATGGTATTGCAGTGGAATTTATTAAAAAAGGGGGTGACTGTATTGTTGACTGGTTGGTAAGGTTATTTAATGTATGTATGACTCATGGTGAGGTGCCTGAGGATTGGCGGAATGCGTGCTTAGTGCCATTGTACAAAGGCAAAGGGGATAAGAGTGAGTGCTCAAATTACAGAGGTATAAGTTTGTTGAGTATTCCTGGTAAATTATATGGGAGGGTATTGATTGAGAGGGTGAAGGCATGTACAGAGCATCAGATTGGGGAAGAGCAGTGCGGTTTCAGAAGTGGTAGAGGATGTGTGGATCAGGTGTTTGCTTTGAAGAATGTATGTGAGAAATACTTAGAAAAGCAAATGGATTTGTATGTAGCATTTATGGATCTGGAGAAGGCATATGATAGAGTTGATAGAGATGCTCTGTGGAAGGTATTAAGAATATATGGTGTGGGAGGCAAGTTGTTAGAAGCAGTGAAAAGTTTTTATCGAGGATGTAAGGCATGTGTACGTGTAGGAAGAGAGGAAAGTGATTGGTTCTCAGTGAATGTAGGTTTGCGACAGGGGTGTGTGATGTCTCCATGGTTGTTTAATTTGTTTATGGATGGGGTTGTTAGGGAGGTAAATGCAAGAGCCCTGGAAAGAGGGGCAAGTATGAAGTCTGTTGGGGATGAGAGAGCTTGGGAAGTGAGTCAGTTGTTGTTCGCTGATGATACAGCGCTGGTGGCTGATTCTTGTGAGAAACTGCAGAAGCTGGTGACTGAGTTTGGTAAAGTGTGTGGAAGAAGAAAGTTAAGAGTAAATGTGAATAAGAGCAAGGTTATTAGGTACAGTAGGGGTGAGGTTCAAGTCAATTGGGAGGTGAGTTTGAATGGAGAAAAACTGGAGGAAGTGAAGTGTTTTAGATATCTGGGAGTGGATCTGTCAGCGGATGGAACCATGGAAGCGGAAGTGGATCATAGGGTGGGGGAGGGGGCGAAAATTTTGGGAGCCTTGAAAAATGTGTGGAAGTCGAGAACATTATCTCGGAAAGCAAAAATGGGTATGTTTGAAGGAATAGTGGTTCCAACAATGTTGTATGGTTGCGAGGCGTGGGCTATGGATAGAGATGTGCGCAGGAGGATGGATGTGCTGGAAATGAGATGTTTGAGGAAAATGTGTGGTGTGAGGTGGTTTGATCGAGTAAGTAACGTAAGGGTAAGAGAGATGTGTGGAAATAAAAAGAGCGTGGTTGAGAGAGCAGAAGAGGGTGTTTTGAAATGGTTTGGGCACATGGAGAGAATGAGTGAGGAAAGATTGACCAAGAGGATATATGTGTCGGAGGTGGAGGGAACGAGGAGAAGAGGGAGACCAAATTGGAGGTGGAAAGATGGAGTGAAAAAGATTTTGTGTGATCAGGGCCTGAACATGCAGGAGGGTGAAAGGAGGGCAAGGAATAGAGTGAATTGGAGCGATGTGGTATACAGGGGTTGACGTGCTGTCAGTGGATTGAATCAAGGCATGTGAAGCGTCTGGGGTAAACCATGGAAAGCTGTGTAGGTATGTATATTTGCGTGTGTGGACGTGTGTATGTACATGTGTATGGGGGGGGGTTGGGCCATTTCTTTCGTCTGTTTCCTTGCGCTACCTCGCAAACGCGGGAGACAGCGACAAAGTATAAAAAAAAAAAAAAAAAATATATATATATATATATATATATATATATATATATATATATATATATATATATATATATTTTTTTTTTCATACTATCTGCCATTTCCCGCGACAGCGAGGTAGCGTTAAGAACAGAGGACTGGGCCTTTGAGGAAATATCCTCACCTGGCCCTCTTCTCTGTTCCTTCTTTTGGAAAATTAGAAAAAAAAAAAAAAAAATATATATATATATATATATATATATATATATATATATATATATATATATATATATATATATATATATATATGAATAAAGGCAGACAGTGTGAATTGTGTGCATGGATATATATGTATGTGTCTGTGTGTGTGTATATATGTGTACATTGAGGTGTATAAGTATGTACATTTGCGTGTGTGGATGTGTATATATATACATGTGTATGGGGGTGGGTTGGGCCATTTCTTTCGTCTATTTCCTTGCGCTACCTCGCAAACGCGGGAGACAGCGACAAAGCAAATTAAATATATAATATATATCTTCTTTCATACTATTCGCCATTTCCCGCATTAGCGAGGTAGCGTTAAGAACAGAGGACTGGGCCTTAGAGGGAATATCCTCACCTGGCCCCCTTCTCTGTTCCTTCTTTTGGAAAATTAAAAAAAAAACGAGAGGGGAGAATTTCCAGCCACCCGCTCCCTCCCCTTTTAGTCGCCTTCTACGACACGCAGGGAATACGTGGGAAGTATTCTTTCTCCCCTATCCCCAGGGATAATATATATGTATATATATATATATATATATATATATATATATATATATATATATATATATTTTTTTTTGCCGCTGTCTCACGCGTTTGCGAGGTAGTGCAAGGAAACAGACGAAAGAAATGGCCCAACCCACCCCCATACACAATGTATATACATTCTCGTCCACACACGCAAATATACATACCTACACAGCTTTCCATGGTTTACCCCAGACGCTTCACATGCCCTGATTCAATCCACTGACAGCACGTCAACCCCGGTATACCACATCGATCCAATTCACTCTATTCCTTGCCCTCCTTTCACCCTCCTGCATGTTCAGGCCCCGATCACACAAAATCTTTTTCATTCCATCTTTCCACCTCCAATTTGGTCTCCCACTTCTCCTCGTTCCCTCCACCTCCGACACATATATCCTCTTGGTCAATCTTTCCTCACTCATTCTCTCCATGTGCCCAAAGCATTTCAAAGCACCCTCTTCTGCTCTCTCAACCACGCTCTTTTTATTTCCACACATCTCTCTTACCCTTGCGTTACTCACTCGATCAAACCACCTCACACCACACATTGTCCTCAAACATCTCATTTCCAGCACATCCATCCTCCTGCGCACAACTCTATCCATAGCCCACGCCTCGCGACCATACAACATTGTTGGAACCACTATTCCTTCAAACATACCCATTTTTGCTTTCCGAGATAATGTTCTCGACTTCCACACATTCTTCAAAGCTCCCAGAATTTTCGCCCCCTCCCCCACCCTATGATCCATTTCCGCTTCCATGGTTCCATCCGCTGCCAAATCCACTCCCAGATATCTAAAACACTTTACGTCCTCCGGTTTTGCTCCCAATTGACTTGACCCTCAACCCTACTGTACTTAATAACCTTGCTCTTATTCACATTTACTCTTAACTTTCTTCTTTCACACAATTTACCAAACTCAGTTACCAGCTTCTGCAGTTTCTCACATGAATCAGCCAGCAGCGCTGTATCATCAGCGAACAACAACTGACTCACTTCCCAAGCTCTCTCATCCCCAACAGACTTCATACTTGCCCCTCTTTCCAAAACTCTTGCATTCACCTCCCTAACAACCCCATCCGTAAACAAATTAAACAACCATTGAGACATCACACACCCCTGTCGCAAACCTACATTCACTGAGAACCAACCACTTTCCTCTCTTCCTACACGTACACATGCCTTACATCCTCGATAAAAACTTTTCACTGCTTCTAACAACTTGCCTCCCACACCATATATTCTTAATACCTTCCACAGAGCATCTCTATCAACTCTATCATATGCCTTCTCCAGATCCATAAATGCTACATACAAATCCATTTGCTTTTCTAAGTATTTCTCGCATACATTCTTCAAAGCAAACACCTGATCCACACATCCTCTACCACTTCTGAAACCACACTGCTCTTCCCCAATCTGATGCTCTGTACATGCTTCACCCTCTCAATCAATACCCTCCCATATGATTTACCAGGAATACTCAACAAACTTATACCTCTGTAATTTGAGCACTCACTCTTATCCCCTTTGCCTTTGTACAATGGCACTGTGCAGGCATTCCGCCAATCCTCAGGTACCTCACCATTAGTCATACATACATTAAATAACCTTACCAAGCAGTCAATAATACAGTCAACCCCTTTTTTAATAAATTCCACTGCAATACCATCCAAACCTGTTGCCTTGCCGGCTTTCATCTTCCGCAAAGCTTTTACTTCCTCTTCTCTGTTTACCAAATCATTTTCCCTAACCCTCTCACTTTGCACACCACTTCGACCAAAACACCCTATATCTGCCACTCTATCATCAAACACATTCAACAAACCTTCAAAATACTCACTCCATCTCCTTCTCACATCACCACTACTTGTTATCTCTTCCCCATTTGCGCCCTTCTCTGAAGTTCCCATTTGCTCCCTTGTCTTACGCACTTTATTTACCTCCTTCCGGAACATCTATTTATTCTCCCTAAAATTTAATGGTACTCTATCACACCAACTCTCATTTGCCATCTTTTTCACCTCTTGCACCTTTCTCTTGACCTCCTGTCTCTTTCTTTTATACATCTCCCACTCATTTGCGTTTTTTCCCTGCAAAATTCGTCCAAATGCCTCTCTCTTCTCTTTCACTAATAATCTTACTTCTTCATCCCACCACTCACTACCCTTTCTAATCAACCCACCTCCCACTCTTCTCATGCCACAAACATCTTTTGCGCAATCCATCACTGATTCCCTAAATACATCCCATTCCTCCCCCACTCCCCTTACTTCCATTGTTCTCACCTTTTTCCATTCTGTACTCAGTCTCTCCTGGTACTTCCTCACAGAAGTCTCCTTCCCAAGCTCACTTACTCTCACCACCCTCTTCACCCCAACATTCACTCTTCTTTTCTGAAAACCCATACAAATCTTCACCTTAGCCTCCACAAGATAATGATCAGACATCCCTCCAGTTGCACCTCTCAGCACATTAACATCCAAAAGTCTCTCTTTTGCACGCCTGTCATTTGACACATAATGCAATAACGCTCTCTGGCCATCTCTCCTACTTACATACGTATACTTATGTTTTTTTTTTTTTTTCAAACTATTCGCCATTTCCTGCGTTAGCGAGGTAGCGTTAAGAACAGAGGACTGGGCCCTTTTTTGGAATATCCTCACCTGGCCCCCTCTGTTCCTTCTTTTAGAAAATTAAAAAAAAAAAAAAAAAACGAGAGGGGAGGATTTCCAGCCCCCCGTTCCCTCCCCATTTAGTCGCCTTCTACGACACGCAGGGAATACGTGGGAAGTATTCTTAATCCCCTATCCCCAGGAATACTTATGTATATCTCGTTATTTAAACCAGGTATTCCCAATCACCAGTCCTTTTTCAGCACATAAATCTACAAGCTTATCACCATTTCCATTTACAACACTGAACACCCCATGTATACCAATTATTCCCTCAACTGCCACATTACTCACCTTTGCATTCAAATCACCAATCACTATAACCCGGTCTCGTGCATCAAAACCACTAACACACTCATTCAGCTGCTCCCAAAACACTTGCCTCTCGTGATCTTTCTTCTCATGCCCAGGTGCATATGCACCAATAATCACCCATCTCTCTCCATCAACTTTCAGTTTTACCCATATTAATAGAGAATTTACTTTCTTACATTCTATCACATACTCCCACAACTCCTGTTTCAGGAGTACTGCTACTCCTTCCCTTGCTCTTGTCCTCTCACTAACCCCTGACTTTACTCCCAAGACATTCCCAAACCACTCTTCCCCTTTACCCTTGAGCTTCATTTCACTCAGAGCCAAAACATCCAGGTTCCTTTCCTGAAACATACTTCCTATCTCTCCTTTTTTCACATCTTGGTTACACCCACACACATTTAGACACCCCTGTCTGAGCTTTCAAGGAGGATGAGCACTCCCCGCGTGACTCCTTCTTCTGTTTCCCATTTCAGAAAGTTAAAAGATACAAGGAGGAGAGGATTTCTGGCCCCCCTCTCCCGTCCTCTCTAGTCGCCTTCTACGACACGTGAGGAATGCGTGGGAAGTATTCTTTCACCCCTATCCCCAAGGATAATATATATATATATATATATATATATATATATATATATATATATATATATATATATATATATATATATATACATATACATATACACACACATACACATACATACGCACACACACACACACACATATGTATATATATATATATACATATGAAAATTGTAAGAAACTATTTAGAAAACTGAAACTTCTAGCTTGAAATGAAATGAAAAAATGAATGTCACATAATGGTTCAACCTCTGGCTATGGAAAAGGGAAATATATAATTTATTTACACAAACTTCAATAGCAGTTCTCATCAATTTAACCACTGTATCAATAAGCTTCAATGTCTAAGCTACATTTTTTCCAATTTCACTATTTTCTTGTCAAAGCACCATGTATGAAAACTATCACTCCAGTAACACAACTATAAACATTTACTTCCCCTTTAAAAAAGTTCTGGGGAAGTCTGTCTCGATACACTGCGGGACACTCTACCACCTGGCGAGGTTTGTGTTGCAATGGTTCTTGATTCATAAACGTAGTAGCATCACTGGTGGGCGGAAGAACATTCTTGTAACCACAGCAAGGATATATATATATATATATATATATATATATATATATATATATATATATATATATATATATATATATAAAATATATATATATATATATATATATATATATATTTTTTTTTTTTTTTTTTTTGCCGCTGTCTCCCGCGTTTGCGAGGTAGCGCAAGGAAACAGACGAAAGAAATGGCCCAACCCACCCCTATACACATGTATATACATACGTCCACACACGCAAATATACATACCTACACAGCTTTCCATGGTTTACCCCAGACGCTTCACATGCCTTGATTCAATCCACTAACAGCACGTCAACCCCGGTATACCACATCGCTCCAATTCACTCTATTCCTTGCCCTCCTTTCACCCTCCTGCATGTTCAGGCCCCGATCACACAAAATCGTTTTCACTCCATCTTTCCACCTCCAATTTGGTCTCCCTCTTCTCCTCGTTCCCTCCACCTCCGACACATATATCCTCTTGGTCAATCTTTCCTCACTCATTCTCTCCATGTGCCCGAACCATTTCAAAACACCCTCTTCTGCTCTCTCAACCACGCTCTTTTTATTTCCACACATCTCTCTTACCCTTACGTTACTTACTCGATCAAACCACCTCACACCACACATTGTCCTCAAACATCTCATTTCCAACACATCCATCCTCCTGCGCACAACTCTATCCATAGCCCACGCCTCGCAACCATACAACATTGTTGGAACCACTATTCCTTCAAACATACCCATTTTTGCTTTCCGAGATAATGTTCTCGACTTCCACACATTCTTCAAGGCCCCCAGAATTTTCGCCCCCTCCCCCACCCTATGATCCATTTCCGCTTCCATGGTTCCATCCGCTGCCAGATCCACTCCCAGATATCTAAAACACTTCACTTCCTCCAGTTTTTCTCCATTCAAACTCACCTCCCAATTGACTTGACCCTCAACCCTACTGTACCTAATAACCTTGCTCTTATTCACATTTACTCTTAACTTTCTTCTTCCACACACTTTACCAAACTCAGTCACCAGCTTCTGAAGTTTCTCACATGAATCAGCCACCAACGCTGTATCATCAGCGAAGAACAACTGACTCACTTCCCAAGCCCTCTCATCCCCAACAGACTTCATACTTTCCCCTCTTTCCAAAACTCTTTCATTCACCTCCCTAACCACCCCATCCATAAACAAATTAAACAACAATGGAGACATCACACACCCCTGCCGCAAACCTACATTCACTGAGAACCAATCACTTTCCTCTCTTCCTACACGTACACATGCCTTACATCCTCGATAAAAACTTTTCACTGCTTCTAACAACTTGCCTCCCACACCATATATTCTTAATACCTTCCACAGAGCATCTCTATCAACTCTATCATATGCCTTCTCCAGATCCATAAATGCTACATACAAATCCATTTGCTTTTCTAAGTATTTCTCACATACATTCTTCAAAGCAAACACCTGATCCACACATCCTCTACCACTTCTGAAACCACACTGCTCTTCCCCAATCTGATGCTCTGTACATGCCTTCACCCTCTCAATCAATATCCTCCCATATAATTTTCCAGGAATACTCAACAAACTTATACCTCTGTAATTTGAGCACTCACTCTTATCCCCTTTGCCTTTGTACAATGGCACTATGCACGCATTCCGCCAATCCTCAGGCACCTCACCATGAGTCATACATACATTAAATAACCTTACCAACCAGTCAACAGTACAGTCACCCCCTTTTTTAATAAATTCCACTGCAATACCATCCAAACCTGCTGCCTTGCCGGCTTTCATCTTCCGTAAAGCTTTTACTACCTCTTCTCTGTTTACCAAATCATTTTCCCTAACCCTCTCACTTTGCACACCACCTCGACCAAAACACCCTATATCTGCCACTCTATCATCAAACACATTCAACAAACCTTCAAAATACTCACTCCATCTCCTTCTCACATCACCACTACTTGTTATCACCTCCCCATTTGCGCCCTTCACTGAAGTTCCCATTTGTTCCCCTGTCTTACGCACTTTATTTACCTCCTTCCAGAACATCTTTTTATTCTCCTTAAAATTTAATGATACTCTTTCACCCCAACTCTCATTTGCCCTTTTTTTCACCTCTTGCACCTTTCTCTTGACCTCCTGTCTCTTTCTTTTATACATCTCCCACTCAATTTCATTTTTTCCCTGCAAAAATCGTGCAAATGCCTCTCTCTTCTCTTTCACTAATACTCTTACTTCTTCATCCCACCACTCACTACCCTTTCTAATCAACCCACCTCCCACTCTTCTCATGCCACAAGCATCTTTTGCGCAATCCATCACTGATTCCCTAAATACATCCCATTCCTCCCCCACTCCCCTTACTCCCATTGTTCTCACCTTTTTCCATTCTGTACTCAGTCTCTCCTGGTACTTCCTCACACAAGTCTCCTTCCCAAGCTCACTTACTCTCACCACCCTCTTCACCCCAACATTCACTCTTCTTTTCTGAAAACCCATACAAATCTTCACTTCAGCCTCCACAAGATAATGATCAGCCATCCCTCCAGTTGCACCTCTCAGCACATTAACATCCAAAAGTCTCTCTTTCACGCGCCTGTGAATTAACACGTAATCCAATAACGCTCTCTGGCCATCTCTCCTACTTACATAAGTATACTTATGTATATCTCGCTTTTTAAACCAGGTATTCCCAATCATCAGTCCTTTTTCAGCACATAAATCTACAAGCTCTTCACCATTTCCATTTACAACACTGAACACCCCATGTATACCAATTATTCCCTCAACTGCCACATTACTCACCTTTGCATTCAAATCACCCATCACTATAACCCTGTCTCGTGCATCAAAACCACTAACACACTCATTCAGCTGCTCCCAAAACACTTGCCTCTCATGATCTTTCTTCTCATGCCCAGGTGCATATGCACCAATAATCACCCATCTCTCTCCATCAACTTTCAGTTTTACCCATATTAATCAAGAATTTACTTTCTTACATTCTATCACATACTCCCACAACTCCTGTTTCAGGAGTATTGCTACTCCTTCCCTTGCTCTTGTCTTCTCACTAACCCCTGACTTTACTCCCAAGACATTCCCAAACCACTCTTCCCCTTTACCCTTGAGCTTCGTTTCACTCAGAGCCAAAACATCCAGGTTCCTTTCCTCAAACATACTACCTATCTCTCCTTTTTTCACATCTTGGTTACATCCACACACATTTAGGCACCCCAATCTGAGCCTTCGAGGAGGATGAGCACTCCCCGCGTGACTCCTTCTTCTGTTTCCCATTTTAGAAAGTTAAAAAAAATACAAGGAGGGGAGGATTTCTGGCCCCCCGCTCCCGTCCCCTCTAGTCGCTTTCTACAACTATATATATATATATATATATATATATATATATATATATATATATATATATATATATATATATATACATATATTATTTTATATTATTATATATTATTTTATATTATATTATTATATATATATATATATATATATATATATATATATAGTGGTGATGTGAGACGGAGATGTAGTGAGTATTTTGAAGGTTTGTTGAATGTGTTTGATGATAAGAGTGGCAGATATATGGTGTTTTGGTCGAGTTGTTGTTCAAAGTGCGAGGGTTAGGGAAAATGATTTGGTAAGCAGTGAAAAGTTTTTATCGAGGATGCAAGGCATGTGTACGTGTAGGAAGAGAGGAAAGTGATTGGTTCTCAGTGAATGTAGGTTTGCGGCAGGGGTGTGTGATGTCTCCATGGTTGTTTAATTTGTTTATGGATGGGGTTGTTAGGGAGGTGAATGCAAGAGTTTTGGAAAGAGGGGCAAGTATGAAGTCTGTTGGGGATGAGAGAGCTTGGGAAGTGAGTCAGTTGTTGTTCGCTGATGATACAGCGCTGGTGGCTGATTCATGTGAGAAACTGCAGAAGCTGGTGACTGAGTTTGGTAAAGTGTGTGAAAGAAGAAAGTTAAGAGTAAATGTGAATAAGAGCAAGGTTATTAGGTACAGTAGGGTTGAGGGTCAAGTCAAATGGGAGGTGAGTTTGAATGGAGAAAAACTGGAGGAAGTGAAATGTTTTAGATATCTGGGAGTGGATCTGGCAGCGGATGGAACCATGGAAGCGGAAGTGGATCATTGGGTGGGGGAGGGGGCGAAAATTCTGTGAGCCTTGACGAATGTGTGGAAGTCGAGAACATTATCTCGGAAAGCAAAAATGGGTATGTTTGAAGGAATAGTGGTTCCAACAATGTTGTATGGTTGCGAGGCGTGGGCTATGGATAGAGTTGTGCGCAGGAGGATGGATGTTCTGGAAATGAGATGTTTGAGGACAATGTGTGGTGTGAGGTGGTTTGATCGAGTAAGTAACGTAAGGGTAAGAGAGATGTGTGGAAATAAAAAGAGCGTGGTTGAGAGAGCAGAAGAGGGTGTTTTGAAATGGTTTGGGCACATGGAGAGAATGAGTGAGGAAAGATTGACCAAGAGGATATATGTGTCGGAGGTGGAGGGAACGAGGAGAAGAGGGAGACCAAATTGGAGGTGGAAAGATGGAGTGAAAAAGATTTTGTGTGATCGGGGCCTGAACATGCAGGAGGGTGTAAGGAGGGCAAGGAATAGAGTGAATTGGAGCGATGTGGTATACCGGGGTTGACGTGCTGTCAGTGGATTGAATCAAGGCATGTGAAGCGTCTGGGGTAAGCCATGGAAAGCTGTGTAGGTATGTATATTTGCGTGTGTGGACGTATGTATATACATGTGTTTGGGGGTGGGTTGGGCCATTTCATTCGTCTGTTTCCTTGCGCTACCTCGCAAACGCGGGAGACCGGCAAAAAAAAAAAAAAAAATAAAATATTTTTTAATTTTCCAAAAGAAGGAACAGAGAAGGGGGCCAGGTGAGGGTATTCCCTCAAAAACCCAGTCCTCTGTTCTTAACGCTACCTCGCTATCGCGGGAAATGGCGAATAGTATGAAAAAAAAAATGTTTTTCTTTCTTTCTTTCAAACTATTTGCCATTTCCCGTATTAGCGAGGTAGCGTTAAGAACAGAGGACTGGGACTTTGAGGGAACATCCTCACCTGGCCCCCTACTCTGTTCCTTCTTTTGGAAAAAAAAAAAGAAAAAAAGAGGGGAGGATTTCCAGCCACCCGCTCCCTCCCCTTTTAGTCGCCTTCTACGACATGCAGGGAATACGTGTGAAGTATTCTTTCTCCCCTATCCCCAGGGATATATATATATATTTTTTTTTTTTTTTTTTTAATTTTCCAAAAGAAGGAACAGAGAAGAGGGCCAGGTGAGGATATTCCCTCAAAGGCCCAGTCCTCTGTTCGTAACGCTACCTCGCTATCGCAAGAAATTGCAAATAGTATGAAAAAAAAAAATATATAAATATATATATATATATATATATATATATATATATATATATATATATATTTATATTTTCTTTCATACTATTCGCCATTTCCTGCATTAGCAAGGTTGCGATAAGAACAGGGGACTGGGCCTTTGAGGGAATATCTTCACCTAGCCCCCTTCTCTGTTCCTTCTTTTGGAAAATTGAAAAAAATGAGAAGGGATGATTTCCAGCCACCTGCTCCCTCCCCTTTTAGCTGCCTTTTATGACACGCAGGGAATACGTGGGATGTATTCATTTTCCCCTATCCCCAGGGATGTAAGGGGAGTGGGGGGAGGAATGGGATGTATTTAGGGAAGCAGTGATGGCTTGCGCAAAAGATGCTAGTGGCATGAGAAGCGTGGGAAGTGGGCAGGTTAGAAAGGGTAGTGAGTGGTGGGATGAAGAAGTAAGATTATTAGTGAAAGAGAAGAGAGGCGTTTGGACGATTTTTTGCAGAGAAATAATGCAAATGAATGGGAGATATATAAAAGAGAGAGGCAGGAGGTCAAGAGAATGGTGCAAGAGGTGAAAAAGAAGGCAAATGAGAGTTGGGGTGAGAGAGTATCATTAAATTTTAAGGAGAATAAAAAGATATTTTGGAAAGAAGTAAATAAAGTGTGTAAGACAAGGGAACAAATGGGAACTTCAGTGAAGAGGGTTATTGGGGAGGTAATAACAAGTAGTGGTGATGTGAGAAGGAGATGGAGTGAGTATTTTGAAGGTTTCTTGAATGTGTTTGATGATAGAGTGGCAGATATATGGTGTTTTGGTCGAGGTGGTGTGCAAAATGAGAGGGTTAGGGAAAATGATTTGGTAAACAGAGAAGAGGTAGTAAAAGTTTTGCGGAAGATGAAAGCTAGCAAAGCAGCAGGTTTGGATGGTATTGCTGTAGAATTTATTAAAAAAGGGGGTGACTGTATTGTTGACTGGTTGGTAAGGTTATTTAATGTATGTATGTCTCATGGTGAGGTGCCTGAGGATTGGCGGAATGCGTGCATAGTGCCATTGTACAAAGGCAAAGGAGATGAAAGTGAATGCTCAAATTACGGAGGTATAAGTTTGTTGAGTATTCGTGGTAATTTATATGGGACGGTATTGATTGAGAGGATGAAGGCATGTACAGAGCAGTGTGGTTTCAGAAGCGGTAGAGGATGTGTGGATCAGGTGTTTGCTTTGAAGAATGTATGTGAGAAATACTTAGAAAAGCAAATGGATTTGTATGTAGCAATTATGGATCTGGAGAAGTCATATGATAGAGTTGATAGAGATGCTCTGTGGAAGGTATTAGGAATATATGGTGTTGGAGGCAAGTTGTTAGAAGCAGTGAAAAGTTTTTATCGAGGATGCAAGGCATGTGTACGTGTAGGAAGAGAGGAAAGTGATTGGTTCTCAGTGAATGTAGGTTTGCGGCAGGGGTGTGTGATGTGTCCATGGTTGTTTAATTTGTTTATGGATGGGGTTGTTAGGGAGGTGAATGCAAGAGTTTTGGAAAGAGGGGCAATTATGCAGTCTGTTGTGGATGAGAGAGCTTGGGAAGTGAGTCAGTTGTTGTCTGCTGATGATACAGCACTGGTGGCTGATTCGTGTGAGAAACTGCAGAAGCTGGTGCCTGAGTTTGGTAAAGTGTGTGAAAGAAGAAAGCTGAGAGTGAATGTGAATAAGAGCAAGGTTATTAGGTTCAGTATGGTTAAGGGACAAGCATATTAGGAGGCAAGTTTGAATGGAGAAAAACTGGAGGAAGTGAAGTGTTTTAGATATATGGGATTGGATTTGGCCCCGGATGGAACCATGGAAATGGAAGCGAGTCACAGGTTGGGGTATGGGGCGAAGGTTCTGGGAGCGTTGAAGAGTGTGTGGAAGGTGAAAACGTTATCCCAGAGAGCAAAAATGGGCATGTTTGAAGGAAGATAGTGGTTCCAACAATGTTATATGGTTGTGAGGTATGGGCTATAGATAGGGTTGTGCGGAGGAGGGCGGATGTGTTGGAAATGAGATGTTTGAGGACATTATATGGTGTGAGGTGATGTGATCGAGTAAAGAATGAATGGGGAAGAGAGATGTGTGGTAATAAAAAGAGTGTGGTTGAGAGAGCAGAAGAGGGTGTTTTGAAATGGTATGGTCACATGGAGAGAATGAGTGAGGAAAGATTGACCAAGAGGATGTATATGTAAGAGGTTGATGGAACAATGAGAAGTGGGAGACCAAATTGGAGGTGGAACGATGGAGTGTAAGGGATTTTGAGCGATCGCCTGAACATACAGGAGGGTGAAAGACGTTCAAGGACTAGAGTGAATTGGAACGATGTGGTATACAGGGGTCAACGTGCTGTTAATGGATTGAACCAGGGCATGTGAAGCGTCTGGGGTAAACTATGTAAAGTTTTGTGGGGCCTGGATGTGGAAAGGGAGCTGTTGTTTCAGTGCATTACACATGACAGCTGGAGACTGAAAGTGAACAAATACGGCCCTTGTTCTCTTTTCCTAGTGCTACCTCGTGGAAATGCCGGTGGAGGGGGTGCCATTTCATGTGTGGCAGGGTGGCGGCGGGAATGGATGAAGGCAGCATGTATGGATATGTACATGTGTGTATATGTCTGTGTATTTATATGTACATTTACGTTGAAATGTATAGGTATGTATATGTGCGTCTGTGGTAGTTAATGGATATACATGTGTATGTGGGTGGGTTGGACCATTCCTTCGCCTGTTTCCTTGCGCTACCTTGCTAACACGGGAGACAGTGACTAAGTATGATAAATAAGAATGTAAATATAATTTTCTTATTTTTGTTAAGTTGAAACGTTCCCGCGCTTAGCATGTTAGGCAAGGAAAGAGAAAGAATGCCCCCCCCCCATAATCATTTGTACATACACGGCCATAACGCGAATATACAGTAGCGACAGCTTTCTGGTTTACTTGACGCTTTGAGACTTATTGTGCGTGATGGACAGTAAGAACACTGTATAGGAGAACAATTTCAATTAAAATTGTTGCTTCAACAGGTTTTTGAAGTTTGGTCCAGACACACAAGAATGATTACCAAACGTTCCACTCATTAGGTTCCGACTATCAGCTGGTCTCCACATTACGGTGACATATTGTTAGGTATCTCTCTCACTCATTTCTCCAGTGCCAACATTTAAAACCCTCTGACTTACAGAGGCTTATTATTTCAAGACATCTTGAACCTACGTGTGATACGATCAAACCTCTTAACGCATTAACAGGCTAAAGCTCCTGTCACACAGTAAATCTCCTTGGCCTGATCCGTGAAGGCTTTCAGCTGAATAATAAATATATATTTATATTATATTGTATTATATTTATATTTATATTATATAAATAATTAATAGATTATATTTATTATGCT
The DNA here is from genome assembly GCF_036320965.1 of Panulirus ornatus. Taxonomy (NCBI): domain Eukaryota; kingdom Metazoa; phylum Arthropoda; class Malacostraca; order Decapoda; family Palinuridae; genus Panulirus; species Panulirus ornatus. The sequence goes on from NC_092233.1 coordinate 29,701,103, forward strand.
TTGTCACTGTGTCCTGCGTTATTGAGGGAGCTCAAGGAAACAGACGAAAGAATGGCCTAACCCACCCACATACACATGTATATACATAAACTCCTGCACACGCACATATACATTTCAATGTATACATACATATACATACACAGACATATACATATATGTACATATTCATACTTGCTGCTTTCATTCATTCTCATCACCACTCCACCACACATGAAATGTCAACCCACTCCTCCCGCACGCATGTAAGGTAGCACTAGGAAAAGACAACAAAGGCCACATTCGTTCACACTCAGTCTCTAGCTGTCATGTGTAATGCACCGAAACCACAGCTCCCTTTCCACATCCTGGCTCCACAAAACTTTCCATGCTTTACCTTAGATGCTTCACATGCCCTGGTTCAATCCATTGACAGCACATCGACCCTGGTATACCACATCGTTCCAATTCACTCTATTCCTTGCACTTCTTTCACCCTCCTGTATGTTCAGGCCCCGATAGCTTAAAATCCTTTTCACTCCATCCTTTCACCTCCAGTTTGGTCTCCCACTTTGCCTGGTTCCCTCCATCTCTGATACAAATTTCCTCTTTGTCAATCTTTCCTCACTCATTCTCTCAGTGTGACCAAACCATTTCATTACACCCTCTACTGCTCTCTCAACCACACACTTTTTTTTTTTACCACATATCTCTCATGCCCTTTCATTACTTACTCGATCAAACCACCTCACACCACATATTGTCCACAAACATCTCATTTCCAACATATCTACCCTCCTCCGCACAACCCTATCTATAGCCCATTCCTCGCATCCATATAAGATTGTTGGAACCACTATTCCCTCAAACATACCCATTTTTGCTCTCTGAGATAATGTTCTCGGCTTCCACACATTCTTCAATGCTTCCAGAACCTTCGCCACCTCCCCCACCCTGTGACACTTCCACTTCCATTGTGCCATCCACTGCTAAATCCACTCCCAGATATCTAAAACACTTCACTTTCTCCAGCTTTTCTCCATTCAAACTTACCTCCCAATGTACTTGTCCCTCAACCCTATTGAACCTAATAACCTTGCTCTTATTTGCATTTACTCTCAGCTTTCTTCTTTCACACACTTTACCAAACTCAGTCACCAGCTTCTGCAGTTTCTCGCCCGAATCAGCCGCTAGCACTGTATCATCTGCAAACAACAACTGACTCACTTCCCAAGCTCTTTCATCCACAACCGACTGCATACTTGCCCCTCTCTCCAAAACTCTTGCATTCACCTCCCTAACAACCCATCCATAATTTTAACAACCATGGAAACATCACACACCCCTGCCACAAACCAACATTCACTGGGAACCAATCACTCTCCTCTCTTCCTACTCGTACACATGCCTTACATCTTTGGTAAAAACTTTGCACTGCTTCTAGGAACTTACCTCCCACACCATATACTCTTAATACCTTCCACAAAGCATCTCTATCATATGCCTTCTCCAGATCCATAAATGTTACATACTAATCCATCTGTTTTTCTAAGTATTTCTCACATACATTCTTCAAAGCATACACCTGATCCACACATCCTCTACCACTTCTGAAACCACACTGCTCCTCCACAATCTGATGCTTTGTACATGCCTTCACCCTCTCAATCAATACCCTCCCATATGATTTCCCAGGAATACTCAACAAACTTATACCTCTGTAATTTGAGCACTCACCTTTATCCCCTTTACCTTTATACAATAACAATATGTATGCATTCTGCCAATTCTCAGGCACTTCTCCAGGAACCATACATACATTGAATATTCTCACCAACCAGTCAACAAGACAGTCACCCACTTTTTTGATAGATTCCACTGCAATACCATCCAAACCCACCACCTTGCCGGCTTTTATCTTCCACAAAGCTTTCGCTACCTCTTATCTGTTTACCAAACCATTCTCCCTAACCCTCTCTTTGCACACCACCTTGACCAAATCACTCTATATCTGCCACTCTATCATCAAACACATTCAACAAACCTTCAAAATACTCACTCCATCTCTTACTTCACCACTACTTGTTATTACCTCCCCATTATCCCCTTTCATTGATGTTCCCATTTGTTCTCTTGTCTTATGCAATTCATTTACCTCCTTCCAAAACATCTTTTTATTCTCCCTAAAATTTGATGATACTCTCTCACCCCAACTCTTATTTGCCCTCTTTTTCACCTCTTGCACCTTTCTCTTGACCTCCTGCCTCTTCCTTTTGTACATCTCCCAGCATTTGCACTATTTCACTTCAGAAATTGTCGAAATGCTTCTGTCTTCTCTTTCACTAACGATCTTACTTCTTCATCCTACCACTCACTACCCTTTCTAATCTGCCCACCTCCCACCTTTCTCATTCTGCAAGCATCTTTTGCGCAAGCCTTCACTGCTTCCCTAAATACATCCCATTTGTTCCCCACTCCCTTTACATAATTTGTTCTCACCTTTTTCCATTCTGCACCCAATCTCTCCTTGTACTTCCTCACACAAGTCTCCTTTCCAAGCTTGCTTACTCTCACCACTCTCTTCTCCCCAACATTCTCTCTTCTTTTCTGGAAACCTCTACAAATCTTCACCTTCGCCTCCGCAAGATAATGATCAGACATCCCTCCAGTTGCCCCTCTCAGCATATTAACATCCAAAAGTCTCTCTTTCACATGCCTTTCAATTAACACGTAATCGACCAATGCTTTCTGGCCATCTCTCGCACTTACATACGTATACTTATGTATGACTTTCTTTTTAATTGGATATTTCCAATCACCAGTTCTTTTTCCGGACACAAATCTACAAGCTCTTCACCATTTCCATTTACAACATTGATCACCCCATGCACACCAGTTATACCCTCAACTTCCACATTACTCACCTTTGCATTGAAGTCACCCATTACTATGGCCTGGTCTTGTGCACCCAAGCTGCTAACACATTCACTTAGCTGCTCCCAAGAAACTTGCCTCTCATGATCTTTCTTATCATGCCCAGGTGCATAGACCCCAATAATCAGCTATTTCTCTCCATCCACTTTCAGTTTTACCCATATCAGTCTAAAGTTTACTTTTTTTACTTTCTATCACATACTCCCAAAGCCCTTGCTTCAGGAGTAGTGCTACTCCTTCCTTTGCTCTTGCCCTCTCATCAACCCTTGACTTAACTCCTAAGACATTCTCAAGCCAGTCTTCCCCTTTACCCTTCAGCTTTGTTTCAATCGGAGCCAAAACATCCAGGTTCCTTTCCTCAAACATACAACCTGTCTTTCCTTTTTTCTCATCTTGGTTCAATCCACACACATTTAGACACCCCAATCTGAGCCTTCGAAGAAGATGAGCACTCCCCGCATGGCTCCTTCTTCTGTTTCCCCTTTTAGAAAGTTGAAATACAAGGAAGGGGGGTTTCCAGTGGTTGGGCCTTTCTTCCTCTGTTTCCTGGCGCTAACTCATTGAGCGGAAAACAGCAGTTAAATATGACAATGAAATATATATATATATATATATATATTGGTCGAGGTGGTGTGCAAAGTGAGAGGGTTGGGGAAAATGATTTGGTAAACAGAGAAGAGGTAGTAAAAGCTTTGCGGAAGATGAAAGCCGGCAAGGCAGCTGGATGGTATTGCAGTGGAATTTATTAAAAAAGGGGGTGACTATTGTTGACTGGTTGGTAAGGTTATTTAATGTAAGTATGACTCATGGTGAGGTGCCTGAGGATTGGCGGAATGCGTGCATAGTGCCATTGTACAAAGGCAAAGGGGATAAGAGTGAGTGCTCAAATTACAGAGGTATAAGTTTGTTGAGTATTCCTGGTAATTTATATGGGAGGGTATTGATTGAGAGGGTGAAGGCATGTACAGAGCATCAGATTGGGGAAGAGCAGTCTGGTTTCAGAAGTGGTAGAGGATGTGTGGATCAGGTGTTTACTTTGAAGAATGTATGTGAGAAATACTTAGAAAAGCAAATGGATTTGTATGTAGCATTTATGGATCTGAAGAAGGCATATGATAGAGTTGATAGAGATGCTCTGTGGAAGGTATTAAGAATATATGGTGTGGGTGGCAAGTTGTTGGAAGCAGTGAAAAGTTTTTATCGAGGATGTAAGTGATTGGTTCTCAGTGAATGTAGGTTTGTGGCAGGGGTGTGTGATGTCTCCATGGTTGTTTAATTTGTTTATGGATGGGGTTGTTAGGGAGGTGAATGCAAGAGTTTTGGAAAGAGGTGCAAGAATGAAGTCTGTTGTGGATGAAAGAGCTTGGGCAGTGAGTCAGTTGTTGTTCGCTGATGATACAGCGCTGGTGGCTGATTCATGTGAGAAACTGCAGAAGCTGGTGACTGAGTTTGGTAAAGTGTGTGGAAGATGAAAGTTACTGCAGAAGCTGGTGACTGAGTTTGGTAAAGTGTGTGAAAGAAGAAAGTTAAGAGTAAATGTAAATAAGAGCAATGTTATTAGATACAGTAGGGTTGAGGGTCAAGTCAATTAGGAGGTAAGTTTGAATGGAGCAAAACTGGAGGAAGTAAAGTGTTTTAGATATCTGGGAGTGAGTGGATCTGGCAGCGGATGGAACCATGGAAGCGGAAGTGAATCATAGGGTGGGGGAGGGGGCGAAAATCCTGGGAGCCTTGAAGAATGTGTGGAAGTCGAGAACATTATCTCGGAAAGCAAAAATGGGTATGTTTGAAGGAATAGTGGTTCCAACAATGTTGTATGGTTGTGAGGCGTGGGCTATGGATAGAGTTGTGCACAGGAGGGTGGATGTGCTGGAAATGAGATGTTTGAGGACAATGTGTGGTGTGAGGTGGTTTGATCGAGTAAGTAATGTAAGGGTAAGAGAGATGTGTGGAAATAAAAAGAGCGTGGTTGAGAGAGCAGAAGAGGGTGTTTTGAAATGGTTTGGGCATATGGAGAGAATGAGTGAGGAAAGATTGACCAAGAGGATATATGTGTTGGAGGTGGAGGGAACGAGGAGAAGTGGGAGACCAAATTGGAGGTGGAAAGATGGAGTGAAAAAGATTTTGAGTGATCGGGGCCTGAACATGCAGGAGGGTGAAAGGTGGGCAAGGAATAGAGTGAATTGGAACGATGTGGTATACCGGGGTTGACGTGCTGTCAGTGGATTGAATCAGGGCATGTGAAGCGTCCGGGGTAAACCATGGAAAGCTGTGTAGGTATGTATATTTGCGTGTGTGGATGTGTATGTATATACATGTGTATGGGGGTGGGTTGGGCCATTTCTTTCGTCTGTTTCCTTGTGCTACCTTGCAAACGCGGGAGACATACATACATATATATATATATATATATATATATATATATATATATATATATATATATATATATATATGGGTAAAACTGAAAGTTGATGGAGAGAGATGGGTGATTATTGGTGCTTATGCACCTGGGCATGAGAAGAAAGATCATGAGAGGCAAGTGTTTTGGGAGCAGCTGAATGAGTGTGTTAGTGGTTTTGATGCACGAGACCGGGTTATAGTGATGGGTGATTTGAATGCAAAGGTGAGTAATGTGGCAGTTGAGGGAATAATTGGTATACATGGGGTGTTCAGTGTTGTAAATGGAAATGGTGAAGAGCTTGTAGATTTGTGTGCTGAAAAAGGACTGGTGATTGGGAATACCTGGTTTAAAAAGCGAGATATACATAAGTATACGTATGTAAGTAGGAGAGATGGCCAGAGAGCGTTATTGGATTACGTGTTAATTGACAGGCGCGCGAAAGAGAGACTTTTGGATGTTAATGTGCTGAGAGTGCAACTGGAGGGATGTCTGATCATTATCTTGTGGAGGCTAAGGTGAAGATTTGTATGGGTTTTCAGAAAAGAAGAGTGAATGTTGGGGTGAAGAGGGTGGTGAGAGTAAGTGAGCTTGGGAAGGAGACTTGTGTGAGGAAGTACCAGGAGAGACTGAGTACAGAATAGAAAAAGGTGAGAACAATGGAAGTAAGGGGAGTGGGGGAGGAATGGGATGTATTTAGGGAATCAGTGATGGATTGCGCAAAAGATGCTTGTGGCATGAGAAGAGTGGGAGGTGGGTTGATTAGAAAGGGTAGTGTGTGGTGGGATGAAGAAGTAAGATTATTAGTGAAAGAGAAGAGAGAGGCATTTGGACGATTTTTGCAGGGAAAAAATGCAATTGAGTGGAAGATGTATAAAAGAAAGAGACAGGAGGTCAAGAGAAAGGTGCAAGAGGTGAAAAAGAGGGCAAATGAGAGTTGATGTGAGAGAGTATCATTAAATTTTAGGGAGAATAAAAAGATGTTCTGGAAGGAGGTAAATGAAGTGCGTAAGACAAGGGAGCAAATGGGAACTTCAGTGAAGGGCACAAATGGGGAGGTGATAACAAGTAGTGGTGATGTGAGAAGGAGATGGAGTGAGGATTTTGAAGGTTTGTTGAATGTGTTTGATGAGAGAGTGGCAGATATAGGGTGTTTTGGTCGAGGTGGTGTGCAAAGTGAGAGGGTTAGGGTAAATGATTTGGTAAACAGAGAAGAGGTAGTAAAAGCTTTGCGGAAGATGAAAGCCGGCAAGGCAGCAGGTTTGGATGGTATTGCAGTGGAATTTATTAAAAAAGGGGGTGACTATTATTGACTGGTTGGTAAGGTTATTTAATGTATGTATGACTCATGGTGAGGTGCCTGAGGATTGGCGCTGGCTGTTATGTTTATTATATATCCACCATAGTTTACCTCTACCTGTTTGCTTTTTGATATCTTTCATTAAGCCATATCTGTCTTTTTGTAGCCTTTTCTCTTTTTAGTCTTTTTTTATCCTTCTTTCTCTTCACTGCCAAAGATACCCAGGTGCTAACCCTTTTATTATAAATTTCTCAATCTTTCATAATGTTTGTGTGCTGGCCATGGAATTCTTTTTCCTATATTGTGTTCCTAAAGATATCATTTAGCTCTTTGAAGCTTCTGTAATTGTATCTTCTCCTTGAGTCTGGCTACTTAGCTCATCTATTTACATCCTTGCTAATCAAGTAGTCTGAATTGAGAACTGTATTATCACCTTTTCCTTGTGGTATATCATATGTGATATACCATATGTACAGGTACCATACCTTTTTTCTCTAGGAACCCCATCTCAGGATAAAATGCATTCATGCCATATCAACCCCAACGAATGTATTTTGCTCTGTGACATATTGATACAGGAAATATTCCCGGTATACTCTGAAAATATGTTTCATCTTACTTTTTTAAGGATATGACATGCCACTTAGAAAAATATCCTCCAATCAAGGACAGCTTGGATGAAAGGAAAATTGAAGAGTTATAGAAAGAATATAAAAGGTATTGGTTTTAGCTCTTCAGATGTTTATAGACCTTTTTAAAGGTGAAAAGGTTAGAGGAAGAGGGAAAGATAATAGGAAGGAGAGAATTCCGCAGATTTGTTAATAGTTGTTTGAGGAAAAGATGAGATATCATTATGGTCAACTCCAATGTTGTTTATTTTCACTCAGAAACTATGGAAAGTAACAGCTATTTGCTTACTGCAGGTTCATACCTTAGTAACTAAGCCACCCTAAGACATTTCACGAGGCTCAGGGCCAAATTTATATCAATAAAACAGAGAGAGAGAGGCAGCAACATGACAGTGAATGGAAAGGGATGGTTGAACAGAGGTGACAACAGTGAAGTTAATAATTTGAAAGCAGAGAGAAAGGTGGATGAAGAGCTGTTCTAGATATGCAAAGCAGAACTCCACACTGTGGAGAATGAGACCACTGTAAATGTGGAACAACTTGTCAGAAGGATAGAAATATTCACACCTATACAACAACCCAGTGTATATCTTTATTATTAGGATTGTGTGTGTGTGTGCATGAGCTTCCATGCATGCAATGGTTGCTGTGCAGGTGTATGCACTTTATATGGATCAAGCTTCCTCAAAAGTCTACTTATATTTTATTTTATATCACACTACTTTCTTGGTCTCTTACCCCATCTTTCATTGTTTGTGTTATAAGGATAACATGATTTGCTACTGTGAATACAGCTTGAAACCCTAGATTTAGCTTTTTAGATATATCCTCCTCCCTTTTAACACCATTCCTGTTGAAACCTTTTGTTAGTTAATTCTTTTAATTGATAGTTTGCCTCATAATAGATACATGTAACTGTTTTGGGTTTTTCTTTTCTTTACTTTCCTTAATATATTTTCCTATGTTGATGCAGGTTAATTTGTGCATGATATTCATGATTAACACTGCATTTGTTGGTAAAGTACTCTTATTGTTCAGCTTTCACTTATCTTTCAAGTACCCCTTGGCTGTAATGCCATCTGTATCTTTTCTGTAGGGCTTCACCATTTTCTTTAGCATTTAAACGTTTTGCTATACCATTCTCTCTCTCTCTCTCTCTCTCTCTCTCTCTCTCTCTCTCTCTCTCTCTCTCGACCATTTTCCTTTTCCTACCGCTGATGCTTATCATCTGACTCTGATTACATGGCTTATTTATTTTGCTGACCATTTTATGATACCTTTATGTTTTATCTGCTGAATTCAGTGCACCAAGTTATGTTCATAAAGGTGTATTTTTACTGGTGTTAATTCTTGTATTGGGATTTGCTTTTTGTCCCAAATTTTATGGTAATTTCTCTAGTAACTACATTATTTGATTTCAGCACACTGATGACTCTGCAAATGGGGTAAGGTCCTCTACTACCTAATTTATGGAATTTAGAAATGAGGTGCAAAGTATTGATGGTCTGTCTGGCTGTAGTATGCTTTGTAAGATGCAGGTGAAGAGTTCTTCAGGGCACATTCTGGGAAATTGGATGCACATAATTTTCTTATTCTATGTAAATGTAATTGTGATGAGTTAATTTCATGTAATTTTTTACTGAAAAGTTTTATAGTTTTGTAAGAGTTCTACACTTGTAGGGCTCCATCAATTGACTGTCCTTTATAAACAAATTTGACTAAACCTCCTGCATTTATGGTTTCATTACTTGCTTAATGTAATCCATTTATGGTGAGCTCCAGTAGTATAGATACATTTTTCACATCTTTTTGCTTAACCTCTACATTGATTAATTTCACAAGGGTGACATCCTCTATGAAAAAAATGAATAGATAAGAAATGATTCTCTGAGGCTTGATAAATGGCATACTAGAGGAAATGAAAATATACAAAATATAATACAACTATCTTTGTATTGGCCTGGTGGATTGCTGAGTAAGTAGGAGGAGAGGGATGAGGCTGACTTGTCTGACAGCTTGAGATCAGGAGGAGGGAAGGATATGGAGGTCTAGTTTTTGTCTTTCTCTTGAACCTGGAAACAGACTCTACCTTTATGTCTTACACAGGCACATTGATGGTAGCTAATAGTGTGAACATGTTTAGAAATGTTACAGTACTTGTCCTGAAAATATGTAAGAGGAGGGGCCGTGGCTAGCTTGTCTTGGATGATCCTTCTTCACCTCAAGATACGAGGAAATATCTTGGAGTTCCTATCAGTTTGCTGCACAATCTAATCTTATATCTTGCATGGTTACAGTGTTGATGGTGAAGAATATGAGTTTATGAACGAGTATATATGTAGAAATATTGCACTATGCATTGCTTAATGAATGAAACTTAATCAAAATAAGCTTGGAAATATTTTACCTTTTACCATCATCTGTTGCCAAAGTTTTCGGTCACTCTAGGATTACCTAAAGAGGAAATTAGCAGAGATATTTCATATCTCCGGGGATAGGGGATTAAGAGTACTTCCCACGTATTCCCTGCATGTCGTAGAAGGCGACTAAAAGGGGAGGGAGCGGGGGGCTGGAAATCCTCCCCTCTCGGTTTTTTTTTTTAATTTTCCAAAAGAAGGAACAGAGAATTGGGCCAGGTGAGGGTATTCCCTCAAAGGCCCAGTCCTCTGTTCTTAACGCTACCTCGCTAATGCGGGAAATGGCGAATAGTTTGAAAGAAAAAGAAAAATTTCATATCTCCATATAACTTGCCAGAAGCCAAGGATGAGGGTGATGGGGTCCTGTGTAGGGTCCTCCTCCTTACTCCCACTAGAATCAACGAGTCTCATATGTTTTCACATTTCATTTGTTTTTTCCTCGTCACTTGAGTCTTCCAACGATTTGCTTATTTTCTATGGCGTCACTGTATGCATGATCCAAAAGAGTGACAGATGTATACACACAAAAGTGACTATAGGTACTGAGGAGAGCTGAATTGTTTCCCGCACTTGCTGCTAATGTTAAGTCAACCGGAAAATTTTTAAAGTTGAGTGAAAAATTAGATCATCATGTTACGATGGCCACTGTTCCCAGAGGAAGAAGTCATATGACAGTAGTTGCTATGTATATGTTTAAAGTTACCAATTTTCTGTTGAAAAGTCTCCTTGTCTGGTATTGATTTATATTTTTCTGACTTGCTATTATCATGAGGTTTACAATTATGGTATGAGAAATGCCTTAGAATCACTTAAAAGTATAATGATTAGTTTACAAAAAAAATTGATAACCCAAATTCAGTAATTTATACTCTTGAATTATGGACATGTGTATTGATTCAAAAATCCATACAAAAAGTAAAAAAAATTTCCCCACATCCATTGAATATTAAGGGGATGTCTCACAGCAAAGTGTTTTTGAAAATTATCGAAAGGGCTTGGTACAAAGGTAAGTGCTGCACACGAAAGATTGATTTAATCAGACATATCATAGTGTTGCAATGAAAGGGATTATTTTTTGGCTATGATCAGTGTTCTTTAGTTGCTTTGGTGTTTGTGTTCATGTGCATGTGATTATATATTTGTGTAGTATGGTGAGGGAATACTGTACTCTTGAACACCTTTTTCTTAATGCTACTCTTTTTGAGAAGCTGGATAGTGTCATAATATTAGGTTAATGTAGAATCTCTTCCTTCTCATTCCTTAAATGGGCAAATTCATGGTTGCTTTTATGTCCTTGTAACATGTTTCACTTATCTCTGATCACCTTTCCTGCCATAGCATGGTAGTATCAGGAACTGTTGCTCAAGTCTTATATCCACACATCTGGCCTTTGGTTGTCATGTATAATGTCCCAAAACCACAATCTGTTGTCCAGTTAAGCCTAGCAGATTACTCCACGGTCACCTGATCCCTTCATACTCCTTGATTTAGCTCATTTACAGCATGCAACCATTTATGTGCCACATTTTCTTGGTTGTTTTTGTGATAGATACCTTTTACATTCTAGAATCTCCGGGTCAGAATTTTCAAAAGCATCTTGTACTTGATCTCTCCTCATCCTTTCTCCCTCAACTGATCTTCCCTTCCTGGCGAAAGTTTCAGTGCACCGAAATTGATTCAGGCAATGATTATTCCCACATCTCTTTCTGACAGTGTGATGTCCCACTAGATCATCCTGCCTCATGCCACTTATTCTCATGCATGTTATGTCCAATGCATACAGTCTCCTCTTGTCCTCTGTATTCCTATGCTCAACCACCACCACTAAAGACCACCACCACCATTGCCAACCATGAGCCTACCACCACCACTACTCACTGGTACTGATCACCACCAGCACTACCACAAAAACATTAGCAACTGGCACCTTTGAAAAGAAACAAAATATCTGTACACAGAAATATGATTTTGTGCCCAGTAAGGTGCAGATGATATTTTGATTGGTGTTAAGGGTGAAGGACAGGAAGGAAGAAAGCAGACAGGGAATTAACATTTGTGTTGCCAGTAAATTTGTTCTTAGTAAACTGTATATAAATGCTCCTCAACTTACGATATTTGCGACTTATGACTATCCGTACATACAACCGGCAAAAAATGTAACTTATAAAACATATGTAGATATAAAGATTAAGCTCGGTCATACGTCCGTTAGTGCTAACGTCTGCATGCATACAATAGTAAATGTCAGACGATCCTGCATTGTGTACATCACAGCATCTCTGTTCTCACTCTGAGTTACCATTCAGTAAGTGTGCGTTGTTCAAGTGAATCTAAAGAATTTTTATGCTGGATTAAACCATTTTTGTATTAAGCCCCAAAGAAGAAGAGCAAGAGGAAAAACCCATCATATGTTGATTGACCTGGCAAGAAGTCAAGGAAGACACTTGATTTGGAATTGAAAATGAAGGAAATCAGCCAGTATGAAGGAGGAAAAAAGTTAATGTGGTTGCACATGATCCACAGTTGTCCCATTCGACTGTCTCCACAATATCAGAGGACAAAGGAAAATTACTTGAAGCAGTGAAAGGTTCAGCAAGTATGAAGTTTATGATAATAACAAAGCAACAACAAAGGTCCATCTATGAAATGGAAAAGTTGTTGATGCTGTGGATGGAAAATCAAATTAAAAAACGTATACCTTTAAGCTCACTAACAATTCAAGTGAAGGCTAGAAGTCTTTTTGAGACTTTGAAGGAGTGAGCAGGAGAGATTACATCGAGAACTTCACTGCAAGTCATGGTTGGTTCAATATATTTAAAAGGAGGTATATCTTGCCCAATGTTTGAGTCACAGGTGAAACAGCAAATGCTGATGAGGAGCTGCCAAAACATTCTTTGAAAGTTTTGATGAATCAATGTGTGAGCTAAAGAATTTTACCTAAAGGTAAGAAGAAACTCCAGAATCATATAATAATGCTGGTTGATAAAGAATGAGATAATCATGATAGAAATTGAGTAGGATATAAAATGCTGTCTAAAATGCTGTTTTAGATATCTGGGAGTGGATCTGTCAGCGGATGGAACCATGGAAGCGGAAGTGGATCATAGGGTGGGGGAGGGGGCGAAAATTTTGGGAGCCTTGAAAAATGTGTGGAAGTCGAGAACATTATCTCGGAAAGCAAAAATGGGTATGTTTGAAGGAATAGTGGTTCCAACAATGTTGTATGGTTGCGAGGCGTGGGCTATGGATAGAGTTGTGCGCAGGAGGATGGATGTGCTGGAAATGAGATGTTTGAGGACAATGTGTGGTGTGAGGTGGTTTGATCGAGTAAGTAACGTAAGGGTAAGAGAGATGTGTGGAAATCAAAAGAGCGTGGTTGAGAGAGCAGAAGAGGGTGTTTTGAAATGGTTTGGGCACATGGAGAGAATGAGTGAGGAAAGATTGACCAAGAGGATATATGTGTCGGAGGTGGAGGGAACGAGGAGAAGAGGGAGACCAAATTGGAGGTGGAAAGATGGAGTGAAAAAGATTTTGTGTGATCGGGGCCTGAACATGCAGGAGGGTGAAAGGAGGGCAAGGAATAGAGTGAATTGGAGCGATGTGGTATACAGGGTTTGACGTGCTGTCAGTGGATTGAATCAAGGCATGTGAAGCGTCTGGGGTAAACCATGGAAAGCTGTGTAGGTATGTATATTTGCGTGTGTGGACGTGTGTATGTACATGTGTATGGGGGGGGGGGGTTGGGCCATTTCTTTCGTCTGTTTCCTTGCGCTACCTCGCAAACGCGGGAGACAGCGACAAAGTATAAAAAAAAAAAAAAAAAAAAAAAAAAAATGCTGTACAGGTATATGAATTCTACATGCCATGCTGACATATGTCCATTTCAAGATACGACTGGTTGGTCAGAACAGAACTTGGACGTATGTTGGGGAGCATCTTTACTTACTTCCTTGCCACCAAACACTAGCCACCTCTCCCTTCACCTCCACCAGCTATAACCACTACCTGCAGAACCACCACTAACAAGAACAACAATTGCAACATAAAGAACATCCTCACTTTGCAGTTCATTAATGCTCCGTATTTTGAGTATTAAGTTTTGGTCACCATTAATAAAGACATGGACATAAAATGGAGAGAGTACAGCATTCATCTTCAACATGATTCTTGGAGTTAAACAAATCTTATGAGAGCTGAGTAAATAATGGACTTAAATTTGTTTAGCTTAGAAAAGAGAAGGGTAAGAGGTGAACTAATACAGGTATTCCAAATTGTCATAATCTATAGTTACTTCAGGCTTGCTTTGCCTGATTTCAGGGGTAGTTATGGTTGTAACCCAGACTCGTGAGCATATATGTCACCTTGACTTAGGTAAACTCTTTCCTCAATATGATAGTTGAAATATGGAATGATATAGTAATTAGAGTGATTGAAAGCAGTATAGGTACAGTTAAGAATAGATTTCATAAATGTATTGCTTCAAGTTCATGACATATTTGTTCCTCTTTAGTTACATCAAAACTTTGCAGGTTTTCTCTTGAAACATGTATGCATTTCTACTCTTACCTCCTAAATCTATGAGTTTGACATCTGCTTTCAGGAGCAGCCTCAAAAGGACTCAGTTGTCTGTTTCTGATTGAATTCCTTTTATATTCTAATGTATAACCATTACTATTCATCACCATCAGCAACAAAAAACAACAACAGGCCACCACCACTGAGTCTCTAGATAACACAGGCAAAGGGAAGGACCAGGGGCTTGGTAGAAAAGACAGAGAAATGCATTCATTTCTTTCTGAGTTTCTTTTTTATTGTGGAAAATATTGGGGAAAGTTGGAAGATGTTGAAGAGGTGTAGAAGAAATATTTATGATTACAGGTACACCACTGATTTTCCAGCACTATTGGTTCCAGAGCCTTGCCGGATTAACCATTTTGCCGGACCAACCATGGTCACATAATAATAATTCATCAACACCCCTCTATCCCACTAATTATACATCTCCCATGTGTCTAAAGTATACCATGGACTGCTTGAAATTTAAACTAAACAAATATAAAATGTTTGAGCACCCTAAGATGGTAAGTCTGTCCTTAGATTGTTAGAATCCTTTGGGGTCTTCTTCGTCTTCTGTTGTTAGTGTTTTCCTAGGTGTGCATTGCCAAAATATTACAGTTTCGTCTGCATTATACACCTGCTCAGGACTGAGGTGCTTGTCAGCTACGAGTTTTGCAAGTTCGTCCACATGGCAGCTCCTTCGTGGTTTGCAGACCACTTTTCTCCGCACACTTTATTCATGGAAATTCCATGACGCTTCTTGAATCTTTGAAGCCATCCTGCACTATAGCCACACTCTTGTTGTAATTTAAGTTCTTTGTGGAACAACTTAGCCTGGTCCATTATCGTACTACCTGACGACAAGTCCACTCCATCACTCCGATGCTCTCGAAACCATCAATTGTGCTCATTACTCATACCATCTTTCATACTTTTTCTAATCGTCATTTTCTTCTTGGAATCGCTGTCTGCATAGAATTTCAATATTTTCTCCCTTTGCTTCTGTTTATAAACAATTGATGAACCAGTACTGTAGATGTCACACAGCTTATGCACCCAAACACCACAGTCCATTTTTTTTCAACAGTTCTACTTTATCTTGGATCAATATGGACTGATGTTTACGTTTGACACCACGACTGACACTCTCATATGTTTTAGAAGCCATAGCTAGGGTTAAAATTAAGCAAAATAAGCTAAGAATCTCTTAGAATTGAGGCATCACCACCAAGTGCAGTGTAAAGAATACATTCTTAATACATTCTTCAATAAGTGCGCCCTACACACAATGCCATCTGTGGCCGCCCAGTAAACTAGTCTGGTGGCCGCGGTAATTTCAAGTTCCCTCATGTAATTTTGTTCGGACTAAAGGAGGTGCCAAACCATCAGTTGCCAGAAATTCGGTGGTGTACTTGTAACATGGAAAAATGCCTATGAAGCCAGAAACTGTTGTTTAGAGGTTAGCAGTTCCATTAGGTAAACTCACAGATGTGCAGTGGTAACCACAAAATTTCTGTATAAGGGTATACCAGATTGAAGTGTGCTGCACCAATTTTTCCATCTAACATGGAAATCCATGTATTGAGAAAAAGTAGTGCAAAATACAGTAGGTAAAATAAATGTAACTCATACTTGGCATTAGCTTTCATTCAGTACACCCAATAGGCACCACATGAATTTGAGTTTTGAATGTATCCTTAGAATAATGAGGGGAATTTGAGTGTAAAATAGGAAGATGAATATACACAAAATATCATGACATAAGCGTGTGTTCAATGAGGAAGTTGAGTTATTGATGAAAAGAGAGGTGTATGGACTTTAATTGCAGGGTAGGAGTATGAGTTGTTGGTAGGTGTACAGGAGAAAGAGGCATGAGGTCAAGAGGATGGTTTAGAAGCTGAGAAAAGAGCAAATGAGAGTTGGGGTGAGGGAATGTCGGCAAACTTTAAGGAGAATAAGAAAATGTTTTGGAAAAAGGTTAGTAGTGTGCTAAAATGAGAAAACAAATGGGAACATTAGACAAGGAGGCAAACAGAGTAGTGGTTGTAGGCAGAGATGAGGTGAAGATGAGATGGAGTGAGTACTTTGAAGGACTGTTGAATATCTTTGATAATAGGGTGACAGATGTGGGTTGTTAGGATTTGAGAGGTATTTGGAGTGATAGATGTACAGCAAGTGGTTTGATGAAGAGTGAGGTGGTGGTTAAAGTCTTGCATAAAATGAAATGTGGCAAGGCAGTTGGAACAGATAGTGTCACAATTGAATTTCATGAGAAAGGAGGTGGCTGTGTTGCTGATAGGTTATTTGGAATTTTCAGTGTATGGATCATTGTAAGGTGCTAGAGGATTGGCAAAATACTTGTATAATTTTTTTTGTATGAAGGCAAGGGGGATGAAGGAGAATGTTCTTATTACATAGATATAAGGACATTGATTGTACCTGGTAAGTTGTATGGGAGAGTAGTGATTAAGAGGTCGGTGGTTTGCATTGAGCTTCAGAGTGGAGATGAATGTTATGGTTTCAAGAGTGGCAGAGGATGTGTGGATTAGGTGTTTGCTTTGAAGAATTTATATGAGGAATTTTTAGAAAAGCAAAGGATTTGTGTATGGCATATGTGGATCTGTAGAAAGCATATGGTTGGATAGAGAGGTTTTGTGGAAGATGTTAGAAAAGTTTTTAATCAAGAGAGTAAGGCATGTGTGGGAGTAAGTAGAGAGGAGGGGTGAATGGTTATAGGTGAAGGTGGGTCTGTGGCTGTGATGTGTGATGTTGCCATAGCTCTTCAGTTTGTATATGGATGAGATGGTAAGGGAAGTGAATGGAAGGATTTCAGGAAAGGGGAGTTAGATCTTCAGTCTGGCAGGGTTGGTGCTTGCTTGGATGTGAATTGCGTTTTGTTTCCTAAAGTTATGGCACTGTTAGGAGATTTATGTGAGAAACTACAAAGATTGTTTTCTGATTTTGGATAAGTTTGTAAAAGATAAGAGTATATGTGAAAAGAGACAGGTTAGTTGGGATGCGAGTTTGAATGGAGAAAACCTGGAGAAAGTGAAATGTTTTACATACCTTGAAGTGAACATAGCAGCAAATGGAACATGGGAATCAAAGAGTGGGTGAGGTGGCAAAGGTCTTAGAAGCATTGAGGAGTGTGTGGAGAGTGGGGTGAGGGCAAAGGTGGGCACATTTGATGATATAATGTTGTATGGATGTGAGACATGATCTGTACATGAGAAAGTATGGAGGAGGGTGATGGTATTGGATATTAAATGTTTGAGGATAGTGTGTGGTGTGAGGAAAGAGATGATGGGATTAGAGAGAGATGTGATAAGAAGAGTACGTTCAGGGAGATGAGGAATCTGTGTTGAAATAGTATGGGCATGTGGAGAGTTTAAGTGAGGAGAGGATGGCATAGATGGTATATATATCAAAAGTGGAAGGGGCAGTTAAATCGGAGATGAAATGATGGAGTGAAAAAGGTTTTGAGTGCTTAGGGCCTGAGCATGCAGGAAGATGTTGGGCATGTATGGGATAGAGTGAATTGGAATGATATGTACAGGAGGAGATGTGCTATAATGAAGTGAACCAGGGCATGTTAAAGCAGTCTGTAGAACTATGGAAAGGTAATTGGGACCTGGTTGTGGATAGGGGGCTGTGGTTTTGGCACACTATATATGACAACTAGAGGGTGGATATGAACAATTGGGGCCATTTCATTATCTTTTTCTGGCACTACCTCACTAATGCAGGAGACAGTGGACAAGTATGGAAGAAAGAAAAGGTTAAAGAATGGTTGAGGAGAGGTGATATGAAGAGTTGATGCATCGAAAGACTAAGATAGAGATGGAAGAAAAATAACTAGCTGGGGCAAATAAGACCTTCAAAAGAGTAGTAGCTGCTCAGGAGAAAATTTTCACCTATAAAAACTTCAGCTCTTGGTTAGATTTCCTGATATTTGCCTTGTGGGGTTTCCAAGATAGAGTAGATGATGTGTTTACATTATTGCAAGTTTATTTTTTAATGTTTTGGAATTTGATATAAGGGAATGAGTGTGATTTAGAAAGAGGCATAGATCAAAATGCTTTGTTGAATTTAGCCAGGCAACTGTTTTCCATATTAACATTATGGTTTTAGCTAGTAAAACAAAGGTGTGCCAGTAATGTTTAGGATAATTACTTAGAGGATTGTATGTGATTTCTGATTTTGTAATGACATGAAAAGCTAAGAATTAAGTTTCTTTCAGAGTGACCATGCCAAAAACAATCCATTCTTGAGCTCACCAACCAGTGAAACAGCCCCAGCCTTAGTTACAAACAATGGTGATGCTTCTCAGATCATCGACTTGTTTGGTGCCTCTCAAACTGAAAGTGCAGCAGCAGCACAGGTAATGATGCATATTTGTGTGTTCTTTTATGTTACTGCTTTTATAGTTAGGAATTGCTGGTGATAGCAGTTGCCATATTTCCATTACTTCATTGTTGAGATGATGCTGACAGATTGATAGTTGGATGTATGGTGGAAGAAATCCTGTACAGTTAAACCAAATAAGTTTATACATAGGAAAAAAGGAGCAATTTTAAGGAGGAATACCAGGCAAGATCTGCATGAGTTAAGTCATTGTTTACTTGAAACCTCATACCGGTAATAGCCATCTCTGTTCTCATATTATCACACGCTTTTCCCTCAACCAATAGCTCATCACTTTAATGTGTATCCCTTCCCTTCATTGTCATATAGTCTCCTCCCTACTTTTAGCTTCTTCCATCTGTTGTTTTTAGGTACTTGCTCCACGTCACTGTTAGGATGCCTCCTTCATACAGTTGTTGGGTATGTTTAATGTCTGTCTATCTGTCTATATCTGACATGGAATCTCTCCAGGAACTGGTATCAATGGGATGGCCATGGCAAAAGAGTCTCCATTTATGCCTGTCCTTCCATGCTTCCTTCACTCACACCATTCCATGCATTCTTCCTCATTTCTTTCCCTGTTGTACTCTGTCCACTTTTATTTTCCCATGTCACAGATGGTCTTCCTCATACACCAACCCATGTAACCTTATTGTCATACATTCTCCATATAAATGCCCCATCTTGCATTCTTTCCATGTGCCCAAGTCACCTCAGATTATGACATTTTACCGACTATACTGCTCTGCTATTCATTCTCATTGCTTTCCTTAACATGCCAGATCTCTCATACACCCCTTATTTCTTTCATTCCATCTAGTCATACCCCATTCTCCCTTCAAATCACTCATTTCCACAGCCCAACCTCACTCCCACATCATCACTGAAACTTTTGCTCAACTTCCCAGCCACTCTTACACATGCATTTGCTGCTTTCTAGAAGGCTTTCACACCATCCAACATTAGTACCCCTACCCCATATACCCTTAAAACAATACATAAAGTATTCCTCTAGACCCTGTCATATACTTGCTCCAGATCCTTTAAAGCTGCATCTGTTTCTTAACTTTTGCTAGATACTTTTCCACAGTCATTCTCACCTCAAGATCTGATTCATCCATTCCCTATCTCTTCCAAAACACCCTGCCCTCTTGGGTTCTGCATTCAGTCATTTCCATCACTCTGTCAATAAACACTCATGTACACATTTCATGAAGTACTTAACAGACTTATTCCCCTATAATTTCTACATACATTGTTAACACCTTAAACTTTGAACACACTTTCCTCTTCTTACTCCAACATTTTGGCCATAATCCCATCCTCTCTAAGTGCCTTTCCTACTTTAAAACTCATTGCACATTTTATCTTCCCTCTTGCTCTAGACCCCTTTACTTGTATCCTTTTTGTTCCATCCCCCTTACCTGTGCATGTAACAACTATTGCCTCACCTTCTCCAACATTCATGAATTTTTCAAAATACTCTTTCTATCTTCCCCTCCCTTCTCTTCCTTACTTCTTACATTTACCTTTCCACTCTTACATCCACCTCTTTTCCTTTTCAACTCCTTTCAGTACAATTTCTTATTTTCCTTAAACTTTACACTCAACTTTCTTTCAAAATCTTAATTTATTTCTATTTGCTTTCCTCTATCTGCCTCCTAACATTCCACTTACACATCATATATTCTTCCCTCCTCCTTTGTTGAATTCCCACTGGTGCATTCCTTTCAAGCATTCTACCCCATGCCCTTTTCTTCTCTTCTACAGCATTTTTAATCTCATCCATCTGCCATGCATTTCAACTTTTATTTCTGTATCTTATTTTTCCACCACTGACTACTTTATTTCTTCACTGTAAGCTACATAGTCCACTTGTGTCATTAGTCTTCACTGTCAACCATTAGTTCTATTGTGTCGTTAGTCTTCATTGTCAGCCATTCACCTCCCGCTAATTGCTCTTCCTCTTGTTGTCATGTATCTTCTACCTTTACTGCAAATGGGCTTAGTATCATTGTCATCCACTCTTCTTTTACTTTCAGCTGACCTGCTTGTAGCATTTATTATTGTCTGGACCTGAAATCAACAAAAAAGATTTTAAAATTAGATTTATTTAGAAAAGCTCCTCTCTATCACTCCAAAAGTCTAGAAATGTTAATTAGCTGAAGGGAGGGAGAAAGAATTTCACCTTTTTATTCCCCTCGTGTCGTAAAAGGCAACTAAAGAGGCAGAAGGAGGGAGTGGGAAACCCTCCCCTTCTTGTATTTAAGTTTCTAAAAGAGGAAACAGAAGGAGTCAAGTGGGAAGTGCTCGTCTTCCTTGAAGGCTTAGATTGGGGTGTCTGAACATTTGTGGATGTAACCAAAATGAGAAGAGAGGAGAGATAGGTAGCATGTTTGAGGAAAAAACCCTGGATGTTCTGGCTGTGAGTGAAATGAAGTTCAAGGTAAAAAGGGAAGAACGGTTTGGAAATGACTCGGGAGTAAAGTCAGGTTGGTGAGAGTACAAGAGCTAAGGAAGGGGAAGCACTAATGAAATGTAAGTTGTGGGAGTGTGTGATAGAGTGTGTGGAAGTAAATTCTAGATTGATGTGGGTAAAACTGAAAGTGGATGTCGAGAGATAGATGAGTATTGTTGTTTATGCACCTGGTCATAAGAAGAAGGATCATGAGAGGTAAGTGTTTTGGGAGCAGTTGAGTGAGTGTGTCTGCAGTGTTAGTGTACGAAACTGGGTATTAGTGATGGGTTATTTGAATGTGAAGGTAAGTAATTTGGCAATTGAGGGTATAATTGGTGTGCACAGGAGATTCAGCGTTATGAATGGAAATGGTGAAGAGCTTGTGGAATTATGTGCTGAAAAAAGACTGGTGATTAGCAATACCTGGTTTAAACCATTAAAGGACGGTCACATTTTTTGTACATCTGTGCGAAGTGGCATATTTAGGAATAAAGTATCATGGAATAAGTCATTACATACATGAATAGATGAAACTGAATGAAAAACTTTGGTAAGAGATGTTGATTATGCAACACTGTGTCATAGCTGGCTGTTGGAGGAGAAGTAGCACAGGAGAACCTGGGGTGGGCAGCTTATCAGGCGCACCTGGGACAAGGCTAGGGGACTCTGATCACTTTTCTTTTACGCTAGATTTTTCATTTATGTATTTATTTGCAACTGCTGTGTACATATATTTATGTGTCGGAGATGCCACATCACCCAATATCACCATATAATTATGATGCTACAAGGCCCAATGTTATGTGATATTACCCACCTACAACTGTGCAAACATTAGATAACAGCTAATACTGATGCTGAACGTGGATGGGTGAGCAAGAGTAGCTGTTTCCAGGAATGGATAAACAGAGGTCATGATAGTAGATGACAATGATGCCACATTGTCAAAATAAAAAAACAATTTCGATGCATAATAGCCCAATGTTATGTAATGTTTCCCTGCTTAACATTTCCCTGCTTCTGCCATATGTACATTAGGTAACATTGCTTGCTTTTAATGGGTTTAAAAGAGAGATATACACAAATATTTGTATTGATTGATAGGCATGTAAAAGAGAGACTTTCAGATGTAAGTATGCTGAGAGGGACAACTTGTGTGGTGCCTCATCACTACCTTGTGGAGGCAAAGGTGAAGATTTGTAGAGTTTTTCGAAAAAGAGGAGACAGTATCGGGAGAAGAAAGTGATGACAGTAAGTGAGCTTGGAAAAGAGACTTGTGTGAACAAATACTAGGAAAGGTTGAGTGTGGAATAGCAAAAGGTGAGAGCAAGTGAAGTGAGGGGAGTGGATGAGGAATGGGAGGTATTTAGAGAAGTAGTAATGGCATGTGCAAGAGATGCATGTGGCATGCAAAAGGTGGGAGGTGGGCAGATTAAAAAGGGTAGTGAGAGGGTGACGGCATATACAGAGTACAGAACATCGGATTGGGAAGTGCAGTGTGGTTTCAGAAGTGGCAGAGAGTATGTGGATCAGGTGTTTGCTTTGAAGAATGTGTGTGAGAAATACCTAAAAAACAAATGGATTTGTATGTGGCATATGATAGGATTGATAGAGATGCTTTGTGGAATATCTTTAGAATATATGACATGGGAGGTAAGCTGCTAGAAGCAGTGAGAAGTTTTTATCAAGAGTGTAAGGCATGTGCATGAATAGGAAGAGAAGAGAGTGATTGGTCCATAATGAAGGTTGGTCTGTAGAAAGGGTGTGTGATGCCACCATGGTTGTTAATTTGCTTTTGGATGGGCTGGTGAGGGAGCTAAATGCAGGAGTTTTTGAGACAGGAGCGAGTATGCAGTCTGTTGGGGATGAAAGGGCCTGATAAGTGAATCAGTTGTTGTTTGCTGATGATACAGCACTGGTGACTGATTCAAGTGAGAAATGGCAGAAGTTGGTGACTGAGTTTGGAAGAGTGTGAAAGGAGAAAGTTGACAGTAAATGTGAATAAAAGGAAGGCTATTAGTTTCAGCAGGGTTGAGGGACAAGTTAGTTGGGATATAAGTTTGAATGAAGAAAAATTGTAGGAGATGAAGTGTTTGAGATATCTAGGACTGGACTTGGCAGCAAATGGAACTATGGAAGTGGATGTGAGTCATAGAGTGGGAGAGGGGACATAGATACTGGGAGCAATGAAGAATCTGTGGAAAGAGAGAACATTATCTCAGAGAGCAAAAATGAGCATGTTTAAAGGATTCAGAGGTCCAATAATATTGTATGGTTGTGAGGCATGGGCTATAGATAGGGTGTACAGAGGAGGGTGGATGTGTGGGAAATGAAATGTTTGAGGACAATATGTGGTGTGAGGTGGTTTGATTGAGCAGGTAACAAAAAGGTAAGGGAGAAGTGTGGTATTAGAAATAGTGTGGTTGAGAGACCAGAAGAGGATGTGTTAAAATGGTTTGGACATATGGAGAGAATGAGTGAGGAAAGGTTGGCAAAGAAAACATATGTGTCAGAGTTGGAGGGAAGAAGGTGAAGTGGGAGACCAAATTGGAGGTGGAAGGATGGAGCAAAAAAGATTTTGTGCATTCAGGGCCTGAACATGCAGGAGGGTGAGAGGCTTCCAAGGAATAGAGTGAATTGGAATGATGTGGTATACTGGGGTTGATGTTCTGGCAATGGGCTGAACCAGGGCATGTGAAACGTTTGGGATAAACCATGGAAAGGTCTGTCTGGCCTGGATGTGGTTAGGGAGCTGTGGTTTCAGTGTATTACACATGACAGCTAGAGACTAAGTGTGTATGAATGTGGCCTTTTTTTATCTGTTTTCCTGGCACTACCTTGCTGATGCAGGGGGTTGTGATGATGTTTCCTGTGGGATGGGGTGGCACGTTAGCGAGATAGCGTAAGGAAACGGACAAGGAACCAACATACACATGTATATACATAAACGCCGACACATGCACATGTACATACATATACATTTCAACGTATATGTACATATACATACACAGACATGTATACACATGTACATATTCATACTTGCTGCCTTCATCCATTCCCGGCACTACCCCACCACATGTGAAATAGTACCCCCATCCCACCCCCTCTAGCGAAGTAGCGGCAGGAAAGGACGAAAAAGGTCATTTCTTCACACTCAGTCTCTAGCTGTCATGTGTAATGCACCGAAGTCACAGCTCCCTTTGCATGGTTTAACCCAGATGCTTCACATGCCCTGGTTCAGTCTATTGACAGCACGTCGACCCTGGTATACCACATCATTCCAATTCACTTTATGCCCTACACACCTTTCACCCTCCTGCATGTTCAGGCCCTGATTGCTCAAAATCTTTTTCGCTCCATCCTTCCACCTCCAATTTGGTCTCCCGCTTCTCCTCCTTCCCTCCACCTCTGACGCATATATCCTCTTTGTCAGATTTTCCTCACTCATTCTAAGTGCATACCATTTCAACACACCTTCTTCTGCTCTCTCAACCACACTCTTTTTATTACCACACATCTATCTTACCCATTTCATTACTTACTTGATCAAACCACCTCACACCACATATTGTCCTCAAATATTTCATTTCCAACACATCCACCCTCCTCCACACAACCCTATCTATAGCCCATGCCTCACAACCATATAACATTGTTGGAACCACTATTCCTTCAGACATACCCATTTTCGCTCTCCGAGATAATGTTCTCGCCTTTTACACCTTCTTCAACGCTCCCAGATCCCCCCCCCCCCCCTTTTTTTTGACTCACTTCGCTTCCATGGTTCCATCCACTGCTAAGTCCACTCCTAGATATGTAAAACACTTCACTCCTTTCAGTTTTTCTCTATTAAAACTTATCTCCCAATTAACTTGTCCCTCAACCCTACTGAACCTAACAACCTTGCTCTTATTCACATTTACTCTCATCTTTCTTCTTTTACACACTCCGATACTTCCAAATGAGTATGAATATGTGCATGTGTATAAATGTACATGTTCATGTATAGGTGTTTATATGTATTTGTATATGAGTGGTTGGGCCATTCTTTGTCTGTTTCCTGGTGCTACCTCACTGACACAGGAAATGGCAATTAAGCATAATATATAAAGCAGATATATGTTTATGTGTGGATGGGTCGTTCGTAGTCTTTTTCCTAGTGCTACCTCAGTGATGCGGGAGACAGTGATCAAGTATAGTATAATATGTGATATATCCCCTAACCTTGCTCATATTCACATTTACTCTCAACTTTCTTCTTTCACACACTGCGATACTTGCAAACGAGTATCCTCACGTGTCGTAGAAGGTGACTAAAGGGGACTGGAGTGGGGGGGGGCTAGAAACCCTCCTCTCCTTGTATTTTTACTTTCTAAAAGGGGAAACAGAAAAAGAAGTCACACGGGGGAGTGCTCATCCTTCTCGAAGGCTCAGGTTGGGGTGTCTAAATGTGTGTGGATGTGACCAAGATGAGAAAAAAGGAAAGATAGGTAGTATGATTGAGGATAGGAACCTGGATGTTCTGGCTCGTGAGTGAAACGAAGCTCAAGGGTAAAGAGGAAGAGTGGATTGGGAATGTCTTGGGAGTAAAGTCAGGGGTTGGTGAGAGGACAAGAGCAAGGGAAGGAGTAGCACTACTACTGAAACAGGAGTGGTGGCAGT
This sequence comes from Panulirus ornatus, assembly GCF_036320965.1. Lineage (NCBI taxonomy): Eukaryota > Metazoa > Arthropoda > Malacostraca > Decapoda > Palinuridae > Panulirus > Panulirus ornatus. The sequence goes on from NC_092233.1 coordinate 29,726,838, forward strand.
ATGTGATAGAGTGTAAGAAGTAAACTCAAGATTAATATGGGTAAAACTGATAGTGGATGGAGAGAGATGGGTGATTATTGGTTCATAGGCACCTGGGCATGAGAAGAAAGATCATGAGAGGCAAGTGTTTTGGGAGCGGCTGAGTGAGTGTGTTAGTAGTTTTGATACACGAGACCGGGTTACAGTGAAGGGTGATTTGAATGCAAAGGTGAGTAATGTGGCAGTTGGGGGAATAGTTGGTGTACATGGGGTGTTCAGTGTTTTAAATGGAAATGGTGAATAGCTTGTAGACTTGTGCACTGAAAAAAACTGATGAATAGGAAATCCTGGTATAAAAATAGAGATATACATAAGTATATGTATGTAAGTAGGAGAGATGGCCAGAGAGCATTATTGGATTACATGTTAATTGATAGGCACGTGAAAGAGAGACTTTTGGATGTCAATGTGCTGAGAGGTGCAACTGGAGGGATGTCTGATCATTATCTTGTGGAGGCGAAGGTAAAGATTTGTAGAGGTTTTCAGAAAAGAAGAGAGAATGTTGGGGTGAAGCGAGTGGTGAGAGTAAGTGGGCTTGTAAAGGAGACTTGTGTGAGGAAGTACCAGGAGAGACTGAGTACAGAATGGAAAAAGGTGAGAACAAAGGAGGTGAGGGGAGTGGGGGAGGAATGGGATGTATTTAGGGAAGCGGTGATGCTTTGCACAAAAGATGCTTGTGGCATGAGAAGTGTGGGAGGTGGGCAGATCAGAAAGAGTAGTGAGGGGTAGGATGAAGAAGTAAGATTACTAGTGAAAGAGAAGAGAGAGGCATTTGGACGATTTTTGCAGGGAAATAATGCAAATGAGTAGGAGATGTATAAAAGAGAGAGGCAGAAGGTCAAGAGAAAGGTGCAAGAGGTGAAAAAGAGGGCAAATGAGAGTTGGGATGAGAGAGTATCATTAAATTCGAGGGAGAATAAAATGATGTTTTGGAAAGAAGTAAATAAAGTGCATAAGACAGGAGAGTAAAGCGGAACATCAGTGAAGGGGGCTAATTGGGAGGTGATAACAAGTGGTGGGAGTATGTGTTAGAGTGTAAGAAAGTAATCCCTAGATTGATATGGGTAAAACTGAAAGTGGATGGAGAGAGATGGATGATTATTGGTGCATATGCACCTGGGCATGAGAAGAAAGATCATGAGAGGCAAGTGTTTTGGGAGCAGCTGAGTGAGTGTGTTAGTAGTTTTCATGCACGAAACCAGGTTATAGTGATGGGTGATTTGAATGCAAAGGTGAGTAATGTGGCAGTTGAGTGAATGATTGGTGTACATGGGGTGTTCAGTGTTCTAAATGGAAATGGTGAAGAGCTTGTAGATTTATGTGCTGAAAAAGGATTGGTGATTGGGAATACCTGGTTTAAAAAGAGATATACATAAGTATACGTTTGTAAGTAGGAGAGATGGCCAGAGAGCATTACTGGATTATGTGTTAATGATAGGCGTGCGAAAGAGAGACTTTTGGATGTTAATGTGCTGAGAGGTGCAACTGGAGAGAATGTTGGGGTGAAGAGTGGTGAGAGTAAGTGAGCTTGGGAAGGAGACTGGTGTGAGGAAGTACCAGGAGAGACTGAGTACAGAATGGAAAAAGGTGAAAACAAAGGACATAAGGGGAGTGGTGGAGGAATGGGATGTATTTAGGGAAGCAGTGATGGCTTGCGCAAGACATGCTTGTGGCGTGAGAAGCATGGGAGATGGGCAGATTAGAAAGGGTAGTGAGTGGTGGGATGAATAAGTAAGATTATTAGTGAAAGAGAAGAGAGAAGCATTTGGATGATTTTGCAGAGAAATAGTGCAAATGACTGGGAGATGTATAAAAGAAAGAGGCAGGAGGTCAAGAGAAAGATACAGGAGATGAAAAAGAGGGCAAATGAGAGTTGGGGTGAGAGAGAGTATCATTGAATTTTAGGGAGAGTAAAAAGATGTTTTGGAAAGAGGTAAATAAAGTGCGTAAGACAGAGGAACAAATGGGAACATCAGTGAAGGGGGAAAATGGGGAGGTGATAACAAGTAGTGGTGATGTGAGAAGGAGATGGAATGAGTATTTTGAATGTGTTTGATGAAAGAGTGGCAGATGTAGGGTGTTTTGGTCGAGGTGGTGTGCAAAGTGAGAGGGTTAGGGAGAATGACATGGTAAACAGAGAAGAGGTAGTAAAAGCTTTGCGGAAGATGAAAGCTGGCAAGGCAGCGGGTTTGGATGGTATTGCAATGGACTTTATTAAAAAAAGGGGGTGACTATATTATTGACTGGTTGGTGTAAGGTTATTTAATGTATGTTTGACTCATGGTGAGGTGCCTGAGGATTGGCGGAATGCTTGCATAGTGCCTTTGTACATAGGCAAAGAGGATAAAATTGAGTGCTCAAATTACATAGGTATAAGTTTATTGAGTATTCCTGGGAAATTATATGGGAGGGTATTGATTGAGAGGGTGAAGGCATGTACAGAGCATCAGATTGCGGAAGAGCAATGTGGTTTCAGAATTGGTAGAGGATGTGTGGATCAGGTGTTTGCTTTGAAGAATGTATGTGAGAAATACTTTGAAAAGCAAATGGATTTGTATGTAGCATTTATGGATCTGGAGAAGGCTTATGATAGATTTGATAGAGATGCTTTGTGGAAGGTATTAAGAATATGTGGTGTGGGAGGCAAGTAGTTAGAAGCAGTGAAAAGTTTTTATCGAGGATGTAAGGCATGTGTACGTGTAGGAAGAAAGTGATTGGTTCTCAGTGGATGTAGGTTTGCGGCAGGGGTGCATGATGTCTCCATGGTTGTTTAATTTGTTGTTTGCTGATGATACAGTGCTGATGGCTGACTTGGGTGAGAAACTGCAGAAGCTGGTGACTGAGTTTGGTAAAGTGTGTGAAAGAAGAAAGCTGAGAGTATATGTGAATAAGAGCAAGGTTGTTAGGTGCAGTAGGGTTGAGGGACAAGTCAGTTGGGAGGTAAGTTTGAATGGAGAAAAACTTGAGGAGGTGAAGTGTTTTAGATATCTGAGAGTGGATTTGGCAGCGGATGGAACCGTGGAAGTGAGTCACAGCATGGGGGAAGGGGTCAAAGTTCTGGAAGCGTTGAAAAATGCGTGGAAGGCAATAACATTATCTCGGAAAGCAGAAATGGGTATGTTTGAAGGAATAGTGGTTCCAACAATGTTGTATGGTTGCGAGGCATGGACTATAGAGAGTTGTGCGGAGGAGGGTGGATGTGTTGGAAATGAGATGTTTGAGGACAGTATGTGGTGTGAGGTGGTTTGATTGAGCAAGTAATGAAAGGGTAAGAGAGATGTGTGGTAATAAAAAGAGTGTGGTTGAGAGAGCAGAAGAGTGTATTTTGAAATGGTTTGGTCACATGGAGAGAATGAGTGAGGAAAGATTGACAAAGAGGATATATGTGTCAGAGGTGGAGGGAACGAGGAGAAGTGGGAGACCAAATTGGAGGTGGAAAGATGGAGTGAAAAAGATTTCGAGCGATAGGAGTGAAAGGCGTGCAAGGAATAGAGTAAGTTAGAACGATGTGGTATACTAGGGTCGATGTGCTGTTAGTGGGTTGAACGTGGGCATGTGAAGCGTCTGTGGTAAACCATGGAAAGTTCTGTGGGGCCTGGATGTGGAAAGGGAGCTGTGGTTTCGGGGATTATACATGACAGCTAGAGACTGAGTGTGTATGAATGTGGCCTTTGTTGTCTTTTCCTAGCACTACCTTACGTGCGTGTGGGGGGAGGGGGTTGCCATTTCATGTGTGGCGGTGTGGCGACAGGAATGAATAAAAGCAGCAAGTATGAATTATGTACATGTGTGTATTTGTATATGTCTGTGTATATAAATATATATATATATATTTTCTTTTTTCTTTTAAACTATCCGCCATTTCCTGCGTTAGCAAGGTAGCGTTAAGAACAGAGGACTGGGCCTTTTTTGGAATATCATCACCTGGCCCCCTCTGTTCCTTCTTTTAGAAAATTAAAAAAAAACGAGAGGGGAGGATTTCCAGCCCCCCGGTCCCTCCCCTTTTAGTCGCCTTCTACGACTCGCAGGGAATACATGGGAAGTATTCTTAATCCCCTATCCCCAGGGATAATATATATATATATATATATATATATATATATATATATATATATATATATATATATATATATATATATATATATATTTTTTTTTTTTTTGCTTTGTCGGTCTCCTGCATTTGCGAGGTAGCGCAAGGAAACATACGAAAGAAATGGCCCAACCCACCCCCATACACATGTATATACATACGTCCACACATGCAAATATACATACCTACACAGCTTTCCATGGTTTACCCCAGACACTTCACATGCCCTGATTCAATCCACTGACAGCACGTCAACCCCGGTATACCACATCGATCCAATTCACTCTATTCCTTGCCCTCCTTTCACCCTCCTGCATGTTCAGGCCCCGATCACACAAAATCTTTTTCACTCCATCTTTCCACCTCCAATTTGGTCTCCCACTTCTCGTTCCCTCCACCTCCAACACATATATCCTCTTGGTCGATCTTTCCTCACTCATTCTCTACATGTTCCCAAACCATTTCAAAACACCCTCTTCTGCTCTCTCAACCACGCTCTTTTTATTTCCACACATCTCTCTTTCCCTTACGTTACTTACTCGATCAAACCACCTCACACCACACATTGTCCTCAAACATCTCATTTCCAGCACATCCATCCTCCTGCGTACAACTCTATCCATAGCCCACGCCTCGCAACCATACAACATTGTTGGAAACCACTATTCCTTCAAACATACCCATTTTTGCTTTCCAAGATAATGTTCTCGACTTCCACACATTCTTCAAGGCTCCCAAAATTTTCGCCCCCTCCCCCACCCTATGATCCACTTCCGCTTCCATGGTTCCATCCGCTGCCAGATCCACTCCCAGATATCTAAAACACTTTACTTCCTCCAGTTTTTCTCCATTCAAACTTACCTCCCAATTGACTTGACCCCCAACCCTACTGTACCTAATAACCTTGCTCTTATTCACATTTACTCTTAACTTTCTTCTTTCACACACTTTACCAAACTCACTCACCAGCTTCTGCAGTTTCTCACATGAGTCATCCACCAGCGCTGTATCATCAACGAACAACAACTGACTCACTTCCCAAGCTCTCTCATCCCCAACAGACTTCATACTTGCCCCTCTTTCGAAAACTCTTGCATTTACCTCCCTAACAACCCCATCCATAAACAAATTAAACAACCATGGAGACATCACACACCCCTGCCGCAAACCTACATTCACTGAGAACCAATCACTTTCCTCTCTTCCTACACGTACACATGCCATACATCCTCGATAAAAACTTTTCACTGCTTCTAACAACATGCCTCCCACACCATATATTCTTAATACCTTCCACAGAGCATCTCTATCAACTCTATCATATGCCTTCTCCAGATCCATAAATGCTACATACAAATCCATTTGCTTTTCTAAGTATTTCTCACATACATTCTTCAAAGCAAACACTTGATCCACACATCCTCTACCGCTTCTGAAACCACACTGCTCTTCCCCAATCTGATGCTCTGTACATGCCTTCACCCTCTCAATCAATACCCTCCCATATAATTTACCAGGAATACTCAACAAACTTATAACTCTGTAATTTGAGCACTCACTCTTATCCCCTTTGCCTTTGTACAATGGCACTATGCACGCATTCCGCCAATCCTCAGGCACCACACCATGAGTGATACATAATTTAAATAACCTTACCAACCAGTCAATAATACAGTCACCCCCTTTTTTAATAAATTCCACTGCTATACCATCCAAACCTGCTGCCTTGCCGGCTTTCATCTTCCGCAAAGCTTTTACTACCTCTTCTCTGTTTACCAAATCATTTTCCATAACCCTCTCACTTTGCACACCACCTCGACCAAGACACCCTATATCTGCCACTCTATCATCAAACACATTCAACAAACCTTCAAAATACTCACTCCATCTCCTTCTCACATCCCCACTACTTGTTATCACCTCCCCATTTGCGCCCTTCACTGAAGTTCCCATTTGCTCCCTTGTCTTATGCACTTTATTTACCTCCTTCCAGAACATCTTTTTATATATATATATATATATATATATATATATATATATATATATATATATATATATATATATATACTGAAAACCCATACAAATCTTCACCTTATCCTCCACAAGATAATGATCAGACATCCCTCCAGTTGCACCTCTCAGCGCATTAACATCCAAAAGTCTTTCTTTTGCGCGCCTGTCAATTAACGCATTATCCAATAACGCTCTCTGGCCATCTCTCCTACTTACATACATATACTTATGTATATCTCGCTTTTTAAACCAGGTAATCCCGATCACCAGTCCTTTTTCAGCACATAAATCTACAAGCTCTTCACCATTTCCATTTACAATACTGAAAACCCCATGTATACCAATTATTCCCTCAACTGCCACCTACTCACCTTTGCATTCAAATCACCCATCACTATAACCCGGTCTTGTGCATCAAAATCATTAACACATTCATTCAGCTGCTCCCAAAACACTTGCCTCTCATGATCTTTCTTCTCATGCCCAGGTGCATATGCACCAATAATCACCCATCTCTCTCCATCAACTTTCAGTTTTACCCACATTAATCGAGAATTTACTTTCTTACATTCTATCACATACTCCCACAACTCCTGTTTCAGGAGTAGTGCTACTCCTTCCCTTGCTCTTGTCCTCTCACTAACCCCTGACTTTACTCCCCAGACATTCCCAAACCACTCTTCCCCTTTACCCTTGAGCTTCGTTTCACTCAGAGCCAAAACATCCAGGTTCCTTTCCTCAAACATACTACCTATCTCTCCTTTTTTCACATCTTGGTTACATCCACACATATTTAGACATCCCAATCTGAGTCTACGAGGAGGATGAGCACTCCCCGTGTGACTCCTTCTGTTTCCCATTTTTAGAAAGTTAAAATACAAGGAGGGGAGGATTTCTGGCCCCCGCTCCCGTCCCCTCTAGTCGCCTTTTACGACATGAGGAATGCGTGGGAAGTATTCTTTCACCCCTATCCCCAGGGATAATATATATATATATATATATATATATATATATATATATATATATATATATATATATATATATTGCTTTGAAGAATGTATGTGAGAAGTACTTAGAAAAGCAAACGGATTTGTATGTAGCATTTATGGATCTGGAGAAGGCATATGATAGAGTTGATCGAGATGCTCTGTGGAAGGTATTAAGAATATATGGTGTGGGAGGCATGTTGTTAGAAGCAGTGAAAAGTTTTTATCGAGGATGTAAGGCATGTGTACGTGTAGGAAGAGAGGAAAGTGATTGGTTCTCAGTGAATGTAGGTTTGCGGCAGGGGTGTGTGATGTCTCCATGGTTGTTTAATTTGTTTATGGATGGGGTTGTTAGGGAGGTGAATGCAAGAGTTTTCGAAAGAGGGGCAAGTATGAAGTCTGTTGTGGATGAGAGAGCTTGGGAAGTCAGTCAGTTGTTGTTCGCTGATGATACAGCGCTGGTGGCTGATTCATGTGAGAAACTGCAGAAGCTGGTAAGTGAGTTTGGTAAAGTGTGTGAAAGAAGAAAGTTAAGAGTAAATGTGAATAAGAGCAAGGTTATTAGGTACAGTAGGGTTGAGGGTCAAGTCAATTGGGAGGTAAGTTTGAATGGAGAAAAACTGGAGGAAGTAAAGTATCTGGGAGTGGATCTGGCAGTGGATGGAACCATGGAAGCGGAAGTGGATCATAGGGTGGGGGAGGGGGCGAAAATCCTGGGAGCCTTGAAGAATGTGTGGAAGTCGAGAACATTATCTGGGAAAGCGAAAATGGGTATGTTTGAAGGAATAGTGGTTCCAACAATGTTGTATGGTTGCGAGGCGTGGGCTATGGATAGAGTTGTGCGCAGGAGGGTGGATGTGCTGGAAATGAGATGTTTGAGGACAATGTGTGGTGTGAGGTGGTTTGATCGAGTAAGTAACGTAAGGGTAAGAGAGATGTGTGGAAATAAAAAGAGCGTGGTTGAGAGAGCAGAAGAGGGTTTTTGAAATGCTTTGGGCACATGGAGAGAATGAGTGAGGAAAGATTGACCAAGAGGATATATGTGTCGGAGGTGGAGGGAATGAGAAGTGGGAAACCAAATTGGAGGTGGAAAGATGGAGTGAAAAGGATTCTGTGTGATCGGGGCCTGAACATGCAGGAGGGTGAAAGGAGGGCAAGGAATAGAGTGAATTGGATCGATGTGGTATACCGGGGTTGACGTGCTGTCAGTGGATTGAATCAGGGCATGTGAAGCGTCTGGGGTAAACCATGGAAAGCTGTGTAGGTACGTATATATGCGTGTGTGGACGTGTATGTATATACATGTGTATGGGGGTGGGTTGGGCCATTTCTTTCGTCTGTTTCCTTGCGCTACCTCGCAAACACGGGAGACAGCGACAAATATATATATATATATATATATATATATATTATCCCTGGGGATAGGGGATTAAGAATACTTCCCACGTATTCCCTGCGTGTCGTAGAAGGCGACTAAAAGGGGAGGGAGCGGGGGGCTGGAAATCCTCCCCTCTCGTTTTTTTTTTTTTTTTATATATAATTTTCCAAAAGAAGGAACAGAGGGGGCCAGGTGAGGATATTCCAAAAAAGGCCCAGTCCTCTGTTCCTAACGCTACCTCGCTAACGCGGGAAATGGCAAATAGTTTAAAAGAAAAGAAAAATATATATATATATATATATATATATATATATATATATACACACACACACATATACACATATACACACACAAATATATATATATATATATATACCTATGAAAAATGTAAGAAATAATTTAGAAAACTGAAACTTATAGCTTGAAATGAAATGAAAAATGAATGTCACATAATGGTTCAGCCTCTGGCTATGGAAAAGGGAAATGTATGATTTATTTACACAAACGTCAATAGTAGTTTTCATCAATTTAACCACTGTATCATACTGCCTGGTCCACTTCTCTTATCATGAAATTGGAATATTGGCTTATGATGTTTCTCAGTTGTCTTCATTACACAAAGTACAACCATATCTTGGATACATGAGGGTAGGTAGTTGGTCATCCGCCATAATAAAGCCTTGACAGACCAAAAGTTTATCTGGACCTCAACTTTTGCAGTACATTCTTGAAAAACACCTTTTTCCTTTCCATGTCTATCACTTTGAAAAAAAATGTTGGGGTGAAGAGGGTGGTGAGAGTAAGTTAGCTTGGGAAGGAGACTTGTGTGAGGAAGTACCAGGAGAGACTGAGTACAGAATGGAAAAAGGTGAGAACAATGGAAGTAAGGGGAGTGGGGGAGGAATGGGATGTATTTAGGGAATCAGTGATGGATTGCGCAAAAGATGCTTGTGGCATGAGAAGCGTGGGAGGTGGGTTGATTAGAAAGGGTAGTGAGTGGTGGGATGAAGAAGTAAGATTATTAGTGAAAGAGAAGAGAGAGGCATTTGGACGATTTTTGCAGGGAAAAAATGCAGTTGAGTGGGAGATGTATAAAAGAAAGAGACAGGAGGTCAAGAGAAAGGTGCAAGAGGTGAAAAAGAGGGCAAATGAGAGTTGGGGTGAGAGAGTATCATTAGATTTTAGGGAGAATAAAAAGATGTTCTGGAAGGAGGTAAATAAAGTGTGTAAGACAAGGGAGCAAATAGGAACTTCAGTGAAGGGCGCTAATGGGGGAGGTGATAACTAGTGGTGGTGATGTGAGGAGATGGAGTGAGTATTTCGAAGGTTTGTTGAATGTGTTTGATGATAGAGTGGCAGATGTAGGGTGTTTTGGTCAAGGTGGTGTGCAAAGTGAGAGGGTTAGGGAAAATGATTTGGTAAACAGAGAAGAGGTAGTAAAAGCTTTGCGGAAGATGAAAGCTGGCAAGGCAGCGGGTTTGGATGGTATTGCAGTGGAATTTATTAAAAAAGGGGGTGACTGTATTATTGACTGGTTGGTAAGGTTATTTAATGTATGTATGACTCATGGTGAGATGCCTGAGGATTGGCGGAATGTGTGCATAGTGCCTTTGTACAAAGGCAAAGGGGATAAGAGTGAGTGCTCAAATTACAGAGGTATAAGTTTGTTGAGTATTCCTGGTAAATCATATGGGAGGGTATTGATTGAGAGGATGAAGGCAGGTACAGTGCATCAGATTGGGGAAGAGCAGTGTGGTTTCAGAAGTGGTAGAGGATGTGTGGATCAAGTGTTTGCTTTGAAGAATGTATGTGAGAAATACTTAGAAAAGCAAATGGATTTGTATGTAGCATTTATGGATCTGCAGAAGGCATATGATAGAGTTGATAGAGATGCTCTGTGGAAGGTAACAAGAATATATGGTGTGGGAGGCAAGTTGTTAGAAGCAGTGAAAAGTTTTTATCGAGGATGTAAGGCATGTGTATGTGTAGGAAGAGAGGAAAGTGATTGGTTCTCAGTGAATGTAGGTTTGCGGCAGGGGTGTGTGATGTCTCCATGGTTGTTTAATTTGTTTATGGATAGGGTTGTTAGGGAGGTGAATGCAAGAGTTTTGGAAAGAGGGGCAAGTTTGAAGTCCGTTGTGGATGAGAGAGCTTGGGAAGTGAGTCAGTTGTTGTTCGCTGATGATACAGCGCTGGTGGCTGATTCATGTGAGAAACTGCAGAAGCTGGTGACTGAGTTTGGTAAAGTGTGTGAAAGAAGAAAGTTAAGAGTAAATGTGAATAAGAGCAAGGTTTTTAGGTACAGTAGGGTTGAGGGTCAAGTCAAATGGGAGGTAAGTTTGAATGGAGAAAAACTGGAGGAAGTAAAGTGTTTTAGATATCTGGGAGTGGATCTGGAAGCGGATGGAACCATGGAAGCGGAAGTGAATCATAGGGTGGGGGAAGGGGCGAAAATCCTGGGAGCCTTGAAGAATGTGTGGAAGTCGGGAACATTATCTGGGAAAGCAAAAATGGGTATGTTTGAATGAATAGTGGTTCCAACAATGTTGTATGGTTGCGAGGCGTGGGCTATGGATAGAGTTGTGCGCAGGAGGGTGGATGTGCTGGAAATGAGATGTTTGAGGACAATGTGTGGTGTGAGGTGGTTTCATCGAGTAAGTAACGTAAGGGTAAGAGAGATGTGTGGAAATAAAAAGAGCATGGTTGAGAGAGCAGAAGAGGGTGTTCTGAAGTGGTTTGGGTACATTTAGAGAATGAGTGAGGAAAGATTGACCAAGAGGATATATGTGTCGGAGGTGGAGGGAACGAGGAGAAGTGGGAGACCAAATTGGAGGTGGAAAGATGGAGTGAAAAAGATTTTGAGTGATCGGGGCCTGAACATGCAGGAGGGTGAAAGGCGGGCAAGGAATAGAGTGAATTGGATCGATGTGGTATACCGGGGTTGACGTGCCGTCACTGAATTGAATCAGTTCATGTGAAGCGTCTGGGGTAAACCATGGAAAGTTGTGTGGGGCCTGGATGTGGAAAGGCAGCTGTGGTTTCGGGCATTATTGCATGACAGCTAGAGACTGAGTGTGAACGAATGGGGCCTTTGTTGTCTTTTCCTAGTGCTACCTCACACACATGAGGGGGGGAGGGTGATGGTATTCCATGTGTGGCGAGGTGGCGATGGGAATGAATAAAGGCAGACAGTGTGAATTGTGTGCATGGGTATATAGGTATGTGTATGTGTGTGTATATATATGTGTACATTGAGATTTATAGGTATGTATATTTGCGTGTGTGGACGTGTATGTATATACATGTGTATGGGGGTGGGTTGGGCCACTTCTTTCGTCAATATCCTTGTGCTACCTCGCAAACGCGGGAGACAGCGACAAAGTAAAATAAATAAGTAAATAAATATATATATATATATATATATATATATATATATATATATATATATTATCCCTGGGGATAGGGGATTAAGAATACATCCCACGTATTCCCTGCGTGTCGTAGAAGGCGACTAAAAGGGGAGGGAGCGGGGGGCTGAACATCCTCCCCTCTCTTTCTTTTTTTTTTTTTTTTTTTTTTTTTTTTTTTTTTTCCAAAAGAAGGAACAGAGGGGGCCAGGTGAGGATATTCCAAAAAGGGCCCAGTCCTCTGTTCTTAACGCTACCTCGCTATCGCGGGAAATGGCGAATAGTATGAAAAAAAAAAAAAAAATATATATATATATATATATATATATATATATATATATATATTTTTTTTTTTTTTTTTTTTTCATACTATTCACCATTTCCCGCGTTAGCAAGGTAGCGTTAAGAACAGAGGACTGGACCTTTGAGGGAACATCCTCACCTGGCCCCTTTCTCTGTTCCTGCTTTTGGAAAATTAAAAAGAAAAACTGAGAGGGGAGGATTTCCAGCCCCCCGCTCCCTTCCCTTTTAGTCGCCTTCTACGACACGCAGGGAATACGTGGGAAGTATTCTTAATCCCCTATATATATATATATATATATATATATATATATATATATATATATATATATATATATATATGTGACATTCATTTCTTCATTTCATTTCAAGCTAGAAGTTTGTTTTCTGAATTATTTCTTACATTTTTCATATGTATGTATATGTATATGTGTGTGTGTGTGTACATGTGTGTATGTATGTGTATGTATATATGTATGTGTATGTATATATGTATATATATATATGAATATATATATATGAATATATATATATGAATATATATATATGAATATATATATATGAATATATATATGAATATATATATGAATATATATATGAATATATATATATATATATATATATATATATATATATATATATATATATATATATATATATATATATATATATATATATATATATATATGTATATATATATATGTATATATATATATATATATATATATATATATATATATATATATATATATATATATATATATATATATGTATGTGTGTGTATATGTGCATATGTATGTGTATGTGTGTGTATGTGTATATGTATATATATATGTATATTATCCCTGGGGATAGGGGTGAAAGAATACTTCCCATGTATTCCTCGCGTGTCGTAGAAAGCGACTAGAGGGGACGGGAGTGGGGGGCCAGAAATCCTCCCCTCCTTGTATTAACTTTCTAAAATGGGAAACAGAAGAAGGAGTCACGCGGGGAGTGCTCATCCTCCTCGAAGGCTCAGATTGGGGTGCCTAAATGTGTGTGGATGTAACCAAGATGTGAAAAAAGGAGAGATAGGTAGTATGTTTAAGGAAAGGAACCTGGTGTTTTGGCTCTGAGTGAAACGAAGCTCAAGGGTAAAGGGGAAGAGTGGTTTGGGAATGTCTGGGGAGTAAAGTCAGGGGTTAGTGAGAGGACAAGAGCAAGGGAAGGAGTAGCAATACTCCTGAAACAGGAGTTGTGGGAGTATGTGATAGAATGTAAGAAAGTAAATTCTCGATTAATATGGGTAAAACTGAAAGTTGATGGAGAGAGGTGGGTGATTATTGGTGCATATGCACCTGGGCATGAGAAGAAAGATCATGAGAGGCAAGAGTTTTGGGAGCAGCTGAATGAGTGTGTTAGTGGTTTTGATGCACGAGACCGGGTTATAGTGATGGGTGATTTGAATGCAAAGGTGAGTAATGTGGCAGTTGAGGGAATAATTGGTATACATGGGGTGTTCAGTGTTGTAAATGGAAATGGTGAAGAGCTTGTAGATTTATGTGCTGAAAAAGGACTGATGATTGGGAATACCTGGTTTAAAAAGCGAGATATACATAAGTATACTTATGTAAGTAGGAGAGATGGCCAGAGAGCGTTACTGGACTACGTGTTAATTGACAGGCGTGCGAAAGAGAGACTTTTGGATGTTAATGTGCTGAGAGGTGCAACTGGAGGGATGTCTGATCATTATCTTGTGGAGGCTAAGGTGAAGATTTGTATGGGTTATCAGAAAAGAAGAGTGAATGTTGGGGTGAAGAGGGTGGTGAGAGTAAGTGAGCTTGGGAAGGAGACCTGTGTGAGGAAGTACCAGGAGAGACTGAGTACAGAATGGAAAAAGGTGAGAACAATGGAAGTAAGGGGAGTGGGGGAGGAATGGGATGTATTTAGGGAATCAGTGATGGATTGCGCAAAAGATGCTTGTGGCATGAGAAGAGTGGGAGGTGGGTTGATTAGAAAGGGTAGTGAGTGGTGGGATGAAGAAGTAAGAGTATTAGTGAAAGAGAAGAGAGAGGCATTTGGACGATTTTTGCAGGGAAAAAATGCAATTGAGTGGGAGATGTATAAAAGAAAGAGACAGGAGGTCAAGAGAAAGGTGCAAGAGGTGAAAAAAAGGGCAAATGAGAGTTGGGGTGAGAGAGTATCATTAAATTTTAGGGAGAATAAAAAGATGTTCTGGAAGGAGGTAAATAAAGTGCGTAAGACAAGGGAGCAAATGGGAACTTCGGTGAGGGCGCAAATGGGGAGGTGATAACAAGTAGTGGTGATGTGAGAAGGAGATGGAGTGAGTATTTTGAAGGTTTGTTGAATGTGTTTGATGATAGAGTGGCAGATATAGGGTGTTTTGGTCGAGGTGGTGTGCAAAGTGAGAGGGTTAGGGAAAATGATTTGGTAAACAGAGAAGAGGTAGTGAAAGCTTTGCGGAAGATGAAAGCCGGCAAGGCAGCAGGTTTGGATGGTATTGCAGTGGAATTTATTAAAAAAGGGGGTGACTGTATTGTTGACTGGTTGGTAAGGTTATTTAATGTATGTATGACTCATGGTGAGGTGCCTGAGGATTGGCGGAATGCGTGCATAGTGCCATTGTAAAAAGGCAAAGGGGATAAGAGTGAGTGCTCAAATTACAGAGGTATACGTTTGTTGAGTATTCCTGGTAAATTATATGGGAGGGTATTGATTGAGAGGGTGAAGGCATGTACAGAGCATCAGATTGGGGAAGAGCAGTGTGGTTTCAGAAGTGGTAGAGGATGTGTGGATCAGGTGTTTGCTTTGAGGAATGTATGTGAGAAATACTTAGAAAAGCAAATGGATTTGTATGTAGCATTTATGGATCTGGAGAAGGCATATGATAGGGTTGATAGAGATGATCTGTGGAAGGTATTAAGAATATATGGTGTGGGAGGAAAGTTGTTAGAAGCAGTGAAAAGTTTTTAACGAGGATGTAAGGCATGTGTACGTGTAGGAAGAGAGGAAAGTGATTGGTTCTCAGTGAATGTAGGTTTGCGGCATGGGTGTGTGATGTCTCCATGGTTGTTTAATTTGTTTATGGATGGGGTTGTTAGGGAGGTAAATGCAAGAGTTTTGGAAAGAGGGGCAAGTATGAAGTCTGTTGGGGATGAGAGAGCTTGGGAAGTGAGTCAGTTGTTGTTCGCTGATGATACAGCGCTGGTGGCTGATTCATGTGAGAAAATGCAGAAGCTGGTGACTGAGTTTGGTAAAGTGTGTGGAAGAAGAAAGTTAAGAGTAAATGTGAATAAGAGCAAGGTTATTAGGTACAGTAGGGTTGAGGGTCAAGTCAATTGGGAGGTGAGTTTGAATGGAGAAAAACTGGAGGAAGTGAAGTGTTTTAGATATCTGGGAGTGGATCTGGCAGCGGATGGAACCATGAAAGCGGAAGTGGATCATAGGGTGGGGGAGGGGGCGAAAATTCTGGGGGCCTTGAAGAATGTGTGGAAGTTGAGAACATTATCTCGGAAAGCAAAAATGGGTATGTTTGAAGGAATAGTGGTTCCAACAATGTTGTATGGTTGCGAGGCGTGGGCTATGGATAGAGATGTGCGCAGGAGGATGGATGTGCTGGAAATGAGATGTTTGAGGACAATGTGTGGTGTGAGGTGGTTTGATCGAGTGAGTAACGTAAGGGTATGAGAGATGTGTGGAAATAAAAAGAGCGTGGTTGAGAGAGCAGAAGAGGGTGTTTTGAAGTGGTTTGGGCACATTGAGAGAATGAGTGAGGAAAGATTGACCAAGAGGATATATGTGTCGGAGGTGGAGGGAACGAGGAGAAGAGGGAGACCAAATTAGAGGTGGAAAGATGGAGTGAAAAAGATTTTGTGTGATCGGGGCCAGAACATGCAGGAGGGTGAAAGGAGGGCAAGGAATAGAGTGAATTGGAGCGATGTGGTATACCGGGGTTGACGTGCTGTCAGTGGATTGAATCAAGGCATGTGAAGCGTCTGGGGTAAACCATGGAAAGCTGTGTAGGTATGTATATTTGCGTGTGTGGACGTATGTATATACATGTGTATGGGGGGGGTTGGGCCATTTCTTTCGTCTGTTTCCTTGCGCTTACTCGCAAACGCGGGAGACAGCGACAAAGTATAATAAAATAAAATATAAATAATATATATATATATATATATATATATATATATATATATATATATATATATATATATATATATATATATATACATATATATATATATATTTTTTTTTTTTTTGCTTTGTCGCTGTCTCCCGCGTTTGCGAGGTAGCGCAAGGAAACAGACGAAAGAAATGGCCTAACCCACCCCCATACACATGTATATACAGACGTCCACACACGCAAAATATACATACCTACACAGCTTTCCATGTTTTATCCCAGACGCTTCACATGCCCCGATTCAATCCACTGACAGCACGTCAACCCCGGTATACCACATCGCTCCAATTCACTCTATTCCTTGCCCTCCTTTCACCCTCCTGCATGTTCAGGCCCCGATCACACAAAATCTTTTTCACTCCATCTTTCCACCTCCAATTTGGTCTCCCTCTTCTCCTCGTTCCCTCCACCTCCGACACATATATCCTCTTGGTCAATCTTTCCTCACTCATTCTCTCCATGTGCCTAAACCATTTCAAAACACCCTCTTCTGCTCTCTCAACCATGCTCTTTTTATTTCCACACCTCTCTTTTACCCTTCCGTTACTTACTCGATCAAACCACCTCACACCACACATTTTCCTCAAACATATCATTTCCAGCACATCCATCCTTCTGCGTACAACTCTATCCATAGCCCACGCCTCGCAACCATACAACATTGTTGGAACCACTATTCCTTCAAACATACCCATTTTTGCTTTCCAAGATAATGTTCTCGACTTCCACACATTCTTCAAGGCTCCCAGAATTTTCGCCCCCTCCCCCACCCTATGATCCACTTCCGCTTCCATGGTTCCATCCGCTGCCAGATCCACTCCCAGATATCTAAAACACTTCACTTCCTCCAGTTTTTCTCCATTCAAACTCGCCTCCCAATTGACTTGACCCTCAACCCTACTGTACCTAATAACCTTGCTCTTATTCACATTTACTCTTAATTTTCTTCTTTCACACACTTTACCAAACTCAGTCACCAGCTTTTGCAGTTTCTCACATGAATCAGCCACCAGCGCTGTATCATCAGCGAACAACAACTGACTCACTTCCCAAGCTCTCTCATCCCCAACAGACTTCATACTTGCCCCTCTTTCCAAAACTCTTGCATTCACCTCCCTAACAACCCGATCCATAAACAAATTAAACAACCATGGAGACATCACACACCCCTGCCGCAAACCTACATTCACTGAGAACCAATCACTTTCCTCTCTTCCTACACGTACACATGCCTTACATCCTCGATAAAAACTTTTCACTGCTTCTAACAACTTGCCTCCCACACCATATATTCTTAATACCTTCCACAGAGCATCTCTATCAACTCTATCATATGCCTTCTCCAGATCCATAAATGCTACATACAAATCCATTTGCTTTTCTAAGTATTTCTCACATACATTCCTCAAAGCAAACACCTGATCCACACATCCTCTACCACTAATGAAACCACACTGCTCTCCTCCAATCTGATGCTCTGTACATGCCTTCACCCTCTCAATCAATACCCTCCCATATGATTTACCTGGAATACTCAACAAACTTATACCTCTGTAATTTGAGCACTCACTCTTATCCCCTTTGCCTTTGTACAATGGCACTATGCACGCATTCCGCCAATCCTCAGGCACTTCACCGTGAGTCATACATACATTAAATAACCTTACCAACCAGTCAACAATACAGTCACCCTCTTTTTTAATAAATTCCACTGCAATACCATCCAAACCTGCTGCCTTGCCGGCTTTCACCTTCCGCAAAGCTTTTACTACCTCTTCTCTGTTTACCAAATCATTTTCCCTAACCCTCTCACTTTGCACACCACCTCGACCAAAACACCCTATATCTGCCACTCTATCATCAAACACATTCAACAAACCTTCAAAATACTCACTCCATCTCCTTCTCACATCACCACTACTTGTTATCACCTCCCCATATATATATATATATATATATATATATATATATATATATATATATATATATATATATATATATATATATATATATATATATATATATATATTATCCCTGGGGATAGGGGTGAAAGAATACTTCCCACGCATTCCTCACGTGTCGTAGAAGGCGACTAGAGGGGACGTGAGCGGGGGGCCAGAAATCCTCCCCTCCTTGTATTTTTTTAACTTTCTAAAATGGGAAACAGAAGGAGTCACGCGGGGAGTGCTCATCCTCCTCGAAGGCTCAGACTGGGGTGTCTAAATGTGTGTGGATGTAACGAAGATGTGAAAAAAGGAGAGATAGGTAGTATGTTTGAGGAAAGGAACCTGGATGTTTTGGCTCTGAGTGAAACGAAGCTCAAGGGTAAAGGGGAAGAGTGGTTTGGAATGTCTTGGGAGTAAAGTCAGGGGTTAGTGATAGGACAAGAGCAAGGGAAGGAGTAGCAGTACTCCTGAAACAGGAGTTGTGGGAGTATGTGATAGAATGTAAGAAAGTAAATTCTCGATTAATATGGGTAAAACTGAAAGTTGATGGAGAGAGATGGGTGATTATTGGTGCATATGCACCTGGGCATGAGAAGAAAGATCATGAGAGGCAAGTGTTTTGGGAGCAGCTGAATGAGTGTTTTAGTGGTTTTGATGCACGAGACCAGGTTATAGTGATGGTTGATTTGAATGCAAAGGTGAGTAATGTGGCAGTTGAGGGAATAATTGGTATACATGGGGTGTTCAGTGTTGTAAATGGAAATGGTGAAGAGCTTGTAGATTTATGTGCTGAAAAAGGACTGGTGATTGGGAATACCTGGTTTAAAAAGTGAGATATACATAAGTATACGTATGTAAGTAGGAGAGATGGCCAGAGAGCGTTATTGGATTACGTGTTAATTGACAGGCGCGCGAAAGAGAGACTTTTGGATGTTAATGTGCTGAGAGGTGCAACTGGAGGGATGTCTGATCATTATCTTGTGGAGGCTAAGGTGAAGAATTGTATGGGTTTTCTGAAAAGAAGAGTGAATGTTGGGGTGAAGAGGGTGGTGAGAGAAAGTGAGCTTGGGAAGGAGACTTGTGTGAGTAAGTACCAGGAGAGACTGAGTACAGAATGGAAAAAGGTGAGAACAATGGAAGTAAGGGGAGTGGGGGAGGAATGGGATGTATTTAGGGAATCAGTGATGGATTGCGCAAAAGATGCTTGTGGCATGAGAAGAGTGGGAGGTGGGTTGATTAGAAAGGGTAGTGAGTGGTTGGATGAAGAAGTAAGATTATTAGTGAAAGAGAAGAGAGAGGCATTTGGATGATTTTTGCAGGGAAAAAATGCAATTGAGTGGGAGATGTATAAAAGAAAGAGACAGGAGGTCAAGAGAAAGGTGCAAGAGGTGAAAAAGAGGGCAAATGAGAGTTGGGGTGAGAGAGTATCATTAAATTTTAGGGAGAATAAAAAGATGTTTTGGAAGGAGGTAAATAAAGTGCGTAAGACAAGGGAGCAAATGGGAACTTCAGTGAAGGGCACATATGGGGACGTGATAACAAGTAGTGGTGATGTGAGAAAGATATGGAGTGAGTATTTTGAAGGTTTGTTGAATGTGTTTGATGATAGAGTGGCAGATATAGGGTGTTTTGGTCGAGGTGGTGTGCAAAGTGAGAGGGTTAGGGAAAATGATTTGGTAAACAGAGAAGAGGTAGTAAAAGCTTTGCAGAAGATGAAAGCCGGCAAGGCAGCAGGTTTGGATGGTATTGCAGTGGAATTTATTAAAAAAGGCGGTGACTGTATTATTGACTGGTTGGTAAGGTTATTTAATGTATGTATGACTCATGGTGAGGTGCCTGAGGATTGGCGGAATGCGTGCATAGTGCCATTGTACAAAGGCAAAGGGGATAAGAGTGAGTACTCAAATTACAGAGGTATAAGATTGTTGAGTATTCCTGGTAAATTATATGGGAAGGTATTGATTGAGAGGGTGAAGGCATGTACAGAGCATCAGATTGGGGAAGAGCAGTGTGGTTTCAGAAGTGGTAGAGGATGTGTGGATCAGGTGTTTGCTTTGAAAAATGTATGTGAGAAATACTTAGAAAAGCAAATGGATTTGTATGTTGCATTTATGGATCTGGAGAAGGCATATGATAGAGTTGATAGAGATGCTCTGTGGAAGGTATTAAGAATATATGGTGTGGGAGGCAAGTTGTTAGAAGCAGTGAGAAGTTTTTATCGAGGATGTAAGGCATGTGTACGTGTAGGAAGAGAGGAAAGTGATTGGTTCTCAGTGAATGTAGGTTTGCGGCAGGGGTGTGTGATGTCTCCATGGTTGTTTAATTTGTTTATGGATGGGGTTGTTAGGGAGGTGAATGCAAGAGTTTTGGAAAGAGGGGCAAGTATGAAGTCTGTTGTGGATGAGAGAGCTTGGGAAGTGAGTCAGTTGTTGTTCGTTGATGATACAGCGCTGGTGGATGACTCATGTGAGAAACTGCAGAAACTGGTGACTGAGTTTGGTAAAGTGTGTGAAAGAAGAAAGTTAAGAGTAAATGTGAATAAGAGCAAGGTTATTAGGTACAGTAGTGTTGAGGTCAAGTCAATTGGGAGGTAAGTTTGAATGGAGAAAAACTGGAGGAAGTAAAGTGTTTTAGATATCTGGGAGTGGATCTGGCAGCAGATGGAACCATGGAAGCGGAAGTGGATCATAGGGTGGGGGAGGGGGCGAAAATTCTGGGAGTCTTGAAGAATGTGTGGAAGTCGAGAACATTATCTGAGAAAGCAGAAATGGGTATGTTTGAAGGAATAGTGGTTCCAACAATGTTGTATGGTTGCGAGG
Organism: Panulirus ornatus; assembly: GCF_036320965.1. Lineage (NCBI taxonomy): Eukaryota > Metazoa > Arthropoda > Malacostraca > Decapoda > Palinuridae > Panulirus > Panulirus ornatus. Next base: position 29,748,002 of record NC_092233.1, read on the forward strand.
CGTGGGCTATGGATAGAGTTGTGCGCAGGAGGATGGATGTTCTGGAAATGAGATGTTTGAGGACAATGTGTGGTGTGAGGTGGTTTGATCGAGTAAGTAACGTAAGGGTAAGAGAGACGTGTGGAAATAAAAAGAGCGTGGTTGAGAGAGCAGAAGAGGATGTTTTGAAATGGTTTGGGCACATGGAGAGAATGAGTGAGGAAAGATTGACCAAGAGGATATATGTGTCGGAGGTGGAGGGAACGAGGAGAAGTGGGAGACCAAATTGGAGGTGGAAAGATGGAGTGAAAAAGATTTTGTGTGATCGGGGCCTGAACATGCAGGAGGGTGAAAGGAGGGCAAGGAATAGAGTGAATTGGATCAACGTGGTATACCGGGGTTGACGTGCTGTCAGTGGATTGAATCAGGGCATGTGAAGCGTCTGGGGTAAACCATGGAAAGCTGTGTAGGTATGTATATTTGCGTGTGTGGACGTATGTATATACATGTGTATGGGGGTGGGTTGGGCCATTTCTTTCGTCTGTGTCCTTGCACTACCTCGCAAACGTGGGAGACAGCGATAGCAAAAAAAAAAAAAAAAAAAAAAAATATATGTATATATATATATATCATGTTTTCCCCTTTATTTCTCTCTTTTATAATATATAGCACAAAGGAGCAAATAGTTAAAGAATTTATTTCTGTCAATTTACATGGTTCTCTCTTTTTCCAGGCTAGTAAAGCATCAGATGATCTACTTCAGTTAGCTGGGAATCCATTTGCGGACATGCTTACTACTCCAGCTGTTACTAGTGCCCCTGCCCCAACACAGTCATACACCAATGGTATGAGTGTTACTGTTAACAGCTTTCCTTTATTCCTGGAACTTTGGTGTGATATTTCAGCATGATTGATATTAGTGTACAAACACAAATAAACCTCATTCTATTGCACTCATTCCGGTACAAGGGTTTGTAGTTACTCAGGAATTTCCCTAACCTTTGGAAATAAATGACCCATATAGTCTGTACCTAAGTTTATCAACTTAGTTTTATGAAACATGCATGACCATTTACTTAGTCACATAGAGCTTGTCAGCTGAAAATTCTCTTGCGTTCTTATTCAAGTCTTTTATTTTTCTGCAATATGATTTCTACATTCAGTTAAAGCTGTCTACAGGAATGACTTTTTCCAATGTCATATTTCATGAAGTTGCAATACAGTGAGGTTAGGATGAAGTAAGCTTTGTCTGTGTACAGGTATCTGCATTAGTTTTGTGTTTCATGTATTGTGGATGTCAGTTGAGGGATGGGATCTTATTGATATTGATAATTTCTGTAATTGATAAAGCTCAAAAGGTGTGCTCCCCAATATGCCTGGCCTGGCAGTTTGACCACCATAATTCAGCAAATTGAATGAACCATCTAATGTGCCTGCTTTTGCCAAGAATACAGAATCTGGGTAGGACAGAAGACTAGGAGGTGGATGAATTATGACTGCAGGACCCAGCAGCCAACAGGTGGGCTGCACCACAACTCGTAGAGTTTGTATAGTACAGTGTTAGTAAATGCAAATTTGTGTTATATATGGACTTGAAGGAAACCTTATTTCAACTAAAGAAGGAAGGATAGTGAAGAAAATACATGACATCAAAAGACTATTAGAGGCTGTGGTCATGCCAGATGTGATATCTAGGGCTGTGGTCATGCCAGATGTAATATCTAGGGCTGTGGTCATGCCAGATGTAATATATTCAATAAAAGAATGAAAGATTATTGGCAGATATAGTCAACACATAAGGTAGACTATTGGTAAAGATTTCTTTCAGTATAGAGTTGCAAAGTAAGGAGGTAATTGAGCAGGCTAAGAAACTTGCTTAGAAGGGATAGACGAAGGGAAGAATAAGAAATAAAGAATAGTGTAAGAATGCAAAAAATAGTTTCTAATTTATAGAGGGAAGTATGTGGGAGTATGTGATAGAGTGTAAGAAAGTAAACTCTAGATTGATATGGGTAAAACTGAAAGTGGATGGAGAGAGATAGGTGATTATTGGTGCATATGCACTTAGGCATGAGAAGAAAGATCATGAGAGGCAAGTGTTTTGGGAGCAGCTGAGTGAGTGTGTTAGTAGTTTTGATGCACGAGACTGGGTATAAGTGATGGGATATTTGAATGCAAAGGTGAGTAATGTGGTAGTTAAGGGAATAATTGGTGTACATGGGGTGTTCAGTGTTGTTTATAGAAATGGTGAAGAGCTTGTAGATTCATGTGCTGAAAAAGGACTGGTGATTGGGAATACCTGGTTCAAAAAGACAGATATGCATAAGTATACATATGTAAGTAGGAGAGATGACCAGAGAGCATTATTGGATTACATGTTAATTGATAGGCGCGCAAAACGAGGCTTTTAGATGTTACTTTGCTGCAAGGTGCAACTGGAGGGATGTCTGATCATTATCTTGTGGAGGCGAAGGTGAAGATTTGTAGAGGTTTTCAGAAAAGAAGAGAGAATGTTGGGTGAAGAGAGTGGTGAGAGTAAGTGAGCTTGGGAAGGAGACATGTGTGAGGAAGTACCAGGAGAGACTGAGTACAGAATGGAAAAAGGTGAGAATAAAGGATGTAAGGGGAATGGGGGAGGAATGGAATGTATTTAGGGAAGCAGTGATGGCTTGCGCAAAACATGCTTGTGGCATGGGAAGCGTGGGAGGTGGGCAGATTAGAAAGGGTAGTGAGTGGCAGGATGAAGAAGTAAGATTATTAGTGAAAGAGAAGAGAGAGGCATTTGGATGATTTTTGCAGGAAAATAATGCAAATGACTGGGAGATGTATAAAAGAAAGAGACAGGAGGTCAAGAGAAAGGTGCAAGAGGCAAAAAAGAGGGCAAATGAAAGTTGGGGTGAGAGAGTATCATTAAATTTTAGGGAGAATAAAAAGATGTTTTGGAAGGAGGTAAATAAAATGCATAAGACAAGGGAACAAATGGGAACATCAGTAAAGGATGCTAATGGGGAGGTGATAACAAGTAGTGGTGATAGGAGATGGAGTGAGTATTTTGAAGGTTTGTTGAATGTGTTTGATGATAGAGTGAGAGATATGGGGTGTTTTGGTGGAGGTGATGTGCAAAGTGAGAGGGTTATGGAGAATGATATGGTAAACAGAGAAGAGGTAGTAAAAGCTTTGCGGAAGATGAAAGCCGGCAAGGCAGCAGGTTTGGATGGTAATGCAGTGGAATTTATTAAAAGAGGGGGTGACTGTATTGTTGACTTGGTGGTAAGGTTATTTAATGTATGTATGACTCATGGTGAGGTGCCTGAGGATTGGCAGAATGCTTGCATAGTGACATTGTACAGAGGCAAAGGGGATAAGAATGAGTGCTCAAATTGCAGAGGTATAAGTTTGTTGAGTATTCCTGGTAAATTATATGGGAGGGTATTGATTGAGAGGGTGAAGGCATGTACAGAGCGTCAGATTGGGGAAGAGCAGTGTGGTTTCAGAAGTGGTAGAGGATGTGTGGATCAGGTGTTTGCTTTGAAGAATGTATGTGAGAAATACTTAGAAAAGCAAATGGATTTGTATGTAGCATTTATGGATCTGGAGAAGGCATATAATAGAGTTGATAGAGATGCTCTGTGGAAGGTATTAAGAATATATGGAGTGGGAGGTAAGTTGTTAGAAGTTGTGAAAAGTTTTTATCGAGGATGTAAGGCATGTGTACGTGTAGGAAGAGAGGAAAGTGATTGGTTCTCAGTGAATGTTGGTTTGCGGCAGGAGTGTGTGATGTCTCCATGTTTATTTAATTTGTTTTTGGATGGGGTTGTTAGGGAGGTGAATGCAAGAGTTTTGGAAAGAAGTGCAAGTATGCAGTCTGTTGTGAATGAGAGAAGTGTGTCAGTTGTTGTTTGCTGATGATACAGCGCTGGTGGCTGATTCGGGTGAGAAACTGCTGAAGTTGGTGACTGAGTTTGGTAAAGTGTGTGGAAGAAGAAAGCTGAGATTAAATGTGAAGGAAGTAAAGTGTTTTAGATATCTGGGAGTGGATTTGAAAACGGATGGAACCATGGAAGCGGAAGTGAATCATAGGGTGGGGGAGGGGGCAAAAGTTCTGGGAGCATTGAAAAATGTGTGGAAGTCGAGAATGTTATCTCGGAAAGCAAAAATGGGTATGTTTGAAGGAATAGTGGTTCCAACAATGTTATATGGTTGCGAGGCATGGAGTATAGTTAGGGTTGTGAGGAGGAGGGTGGATGTGCTGGAAATAAGATGTTTGGCGTGAGGTGGTTTGATCGAGTAAGTAATGAAAGGGTAAGAGAGAGGTGTGGTAATAGAAAGTGTGTGGTTGAGGGAGCAGAAGAGGACGTTTTGAAATGGTTTGTTCACATGGAGAGAATGAATGAGGAAAGATTGACCAAGAGGATATATGTGTAAGAGGTGGAGGGAACGAGGAGAAGTGGGAGACCAAATTGGAGGTGGAAAGATGGAGTGAAAAAGATTTTGAGTGATCGGGGCCTGAACATGCAGGAGGGTGAAAGGCGTGCAAGGAATAGTGTGAATTGGAACAATGTGGTATACCGGGGTCAACATGCCATCAATGGATTGAACCAGGGCATGTGAAGCATCTGGGGTAAATCATAGAAAGTTGGATGTGGAAAGGGAGCTGTGGTTTCGGTGCATTTTCCATGACAGCTAGAGACTGAGTGTGAGTGAATGGGGCCTTTGTTTTCTTTTCCTAGCGCTACCTCGTGCACATGCGGGGGGAGGGGGTTTTTCATTTCATGTGTGGCTGGGTGGCGACAGGAATGAGTAAGGGCAGACAGTATGAATTATATACATGTGTATATATGTATATGTCAGTTTGTGTATATATATGTATACATTGAGATGTATAGGTATGTATATTTGCATGTGGACGTATATGTATATACATGTGTATGTGGGTGGGTTGGGCCATTCTTTTGTCTGTTTCCTTGCGCTACCTCGCTAACGCCAGAGACAGCGACAAAGCAAAAAATATATTTTTATTTATTTATTTTGCTTTTTATTCTCCCTAAAATTTAATGATACTCTCTCACCCCAACTCTCATTTGCCTTCTTTTTCACCTCTTGCACCTTTCTCTTGACCTCCTGTCTCTTTCTTTTATACATCTCCCACTCATTTGCATATATATATATACACATGTATATACATACACACACGCAAATATACATACCTATACATCTCAATGTACACATATATATACACACACAGACACATACATATATACCCATGCACACAATTCACACTGTCTGCCTTTATTCATTCCCATCGCCACCTCGCCACACATGGAATACCATCCCCCTCCCCCCTCATGTGTGTGAGGTAGTGCTAGGAAAAGACGACAAAGGCCCCATTGGTTCACACTCAGTCTCTAGCTGTTATGCAATAATGGCCGACACCACAGCTCCCTTTCCACATCCAGGCCCCACACAACTTTCCATGGATTACCTCAGACACTTCACATGCCCAGATTCAATCCACTGACATCACGTCAACCCTGGTATACCACATCGATCCAATTCAATCTATTCCCTGCCTGCCTTTCACCCTCCTGCATGTTCAGGCCCCGATCACTCAAAATCTTTTTCACTCCATCTTTCCACCTCCAATTTGGTCTCCCACTTCTCCTCGTTCCCTCCACCTCCAACACATATATCCTCTTGGTCAATCTTTCCTCACTCATTCTCTCCATGTGCCCAAACCATTTCAAAACACCCTCTTCTGCTCTCTCAACCATGCTCTTTTTATTTCCACACATCTTTCTTACCCTTACGTTACTTACTCGATCAAACCACCTCACACCACACATTGTCCTCATACATCTCATTTCCAGCACATCCATCCGCCTGCGCACAACTCTATCCATAGCCCATGCCTCGCAACCATACAACATTGTTGGAACCACTATTCCTTCAAACATACCCATTTTTGCTTTCTGAGGTAATGTTCTCGACTTCCACACATTCTTCAAGGCTCCCAGGATTTTCGCCCCCTCCCCCACCCTATGATTCACTTCCGCTTTCATGGTTCCATCCGCTGCCAGATCCACTCCCAGATATCTAAAACACTTTACTTCCTCCAGTTTTTCTCCATTCAAACTTACCTTCCAATTGACTTGACCTTCAACCCTACTGTACCTAATAACCTTGCTCTTACTCACATTTACTCTTAACTTTCTTCTTTCACACACTTTACCAAACTCAGTCACCAGCTTCTGCAGTTTCTCACATGAATCAGTCACCAGCACTGTATCATCAGCGAACAACAACTGACTCACTTCCCAAGCTCTCTCATCCCCAACAGACTTCATACTTGCCCCTCTTTCCAAAACTCTTGCATTCACCTCCCTAACAACTCCATCCATAAACAAATTAAACAACCATGGAGACATCACACACCCCTGCCACAAACCTACATTCACTGAGAACCAATCACTTTCCTCTCTTCCTACGCGTACACATGCCTTACATCCTCGATAAAAACTTTTCACTGCTTCTAACAACTTGCCTCCCACACCATATATTCTTAATACCTTCCACAGAGCATCTCTATCAACTCTATCATATGCCTTCTCCAGATCCATAAATGCTACATACAAATCCATTTCCTTTTCTAAGTATTTCTCATATACATTCTTCAAAGCAAACACCTGATCCACACATCCTCTACCACTTCTGAAACCACACTGCTCTTCCCGAATCTGATGCTCTGTACATGCCTTCACCCTCTCAATCAATACCCTCCTATATAATTTACCAGGAATACTCAACAAACTTTTTTTTTTTTTTTTTTTTTTTGCCACTGTCTCCCGCGTTTGCGAGGTAGCGCAAGGAAACAGACGAAAGAAATGTCCCAACCCACCCCCATACACATGTATATACATACGTCCACACACGCAGATATACATACCTACACAGCTTTCCATGGTTTACCCCAGACGCTTCACATGCCTTGATTCAATCCACTGACAGCACGTCAACCCCGGTATACCACATCGCTCCAATTCACTCTATTCCTTGCCCTCCTTTCACCCTCCTGCATGTTCAGGCCCCGATCACACAAAATCTTTTTCACTCCATCTTTCCACCTCCAATTTGGTCTCCCTCTTCTCCTCGTTCCCTCCACCTCTGACACATATATCCTCTTGGTCAATCTTTCCTCACTCATTCTCTCCATGTGACCAAACCATTTCAAAACACCCTCTTCTGCTCTCTCAACCACGCTCTTTTTATTTCCACACATCTCTCTTACCCTTACGTTACTTACTCGATCAAACCACCTCACACCACACATTGTCCTCAAACATCTCATTTCCAGCACATCCATCCTCCTGCGCACAACGCTATCCATAGTCCACGCCTCGCAACCATACAACATTGTTGGAACCACTATTCCTTCAAACATACCCATTTTTGCTTTCGGAGATAATGTTCTCGACTTCCACACATTCTTCAAGGCTCCCAGAATTTTCACCCCCTCCCCCACCCTATGATCCACTTCCGCTTCCATGTTTCCATCCGCTGCCAGATCCACTCCCAGATATCTAAAACACTTCACTTCCTCCAGTTTTTCTCCATTCAAACTCACCTCCCAATTGACTTGACCCTCAACCCTACTGTACCTAATAACCTTGCTCTTATTCACATTTACTCTTAACTTTCTTCTTTCACACACTTTACCAAACTCAGTCACCAGCTTCTGCAGTTTCTCACATGAATCAGCCACCAGCGCTGTATCATCAGCGAACAACAACTGACTCACTTCCCAAGCTCTCTCTTCCCCAACAGACTTCATACTTGCCCCTCTTTCCAAAACTCTTGCATTTACCTCCCTAACAACCCCATCCATAAACAAATTAAACAACCATGGAGACATCACACACCCCTGCCGCAAACTTACATTCACTGAGAACCAATCACTTTCCTCTCTTCCTACACGTACACATGCCTTACATCCTCGATAAAAACTTTTCACTGCTTCTAACAACTTGCCTCCCACACCATATATTCTTAATACCTTCCACAGAGCATCTCTATCAACTCTATCATATGCCTTCTCCATATCCATAGGCACCTCACCATGAGTCATACATACATTAAATAACCTTACCAACCAGTCAACAATACAGTCACCCCCTTTTTTTATAGATTTCACTGCAATTCCATCCAAACCTGCTGCCTTGCCGGCTTTCATCTTCTGCAAAGCTTTTACTACCTCTTCTCTGTTTACCAAATCATTTTCCCTAACCCTTTCACTTTGCACACCACCTCGACCAAAACACCCTATACCTGCCACTCTATCATCAAACACATTCAACAAACCTTCAAAATACTCACTCCATCTCCTCACATCACCACTACTTGTTATCACCTCCCCATTAGCGCCCTTCACTGAAGTTCCCATTTGCTCCCTTGTCTTACGCACTTTATTTACCTCCTTCCAGAACATCTTTTCATTCTCCCTAAAATTTAATGATACTCTCTCACCCCAACTCTCATTTGCCCTTTTTTTCACCTCTTGCACCTTTCTCTTGACATCCTGTCTCTTTCTTTTATACATCTCCCACTCAATTGCATTTTTTCCCTGCAAAAATCGTCCAAATGCCTCTCTCTTCTCTTTCACTAATACTCTTACTTCTTCATCCCACCACTCACTACCCTTTCTAATCAACCCACCTCCCACTCTTCTCATGCCACAAGCATCTTTTGCGCAATCCATCACTGATTCCCTAAATACATCCCATTCCTCCCCCACTCCCCTTACTTCCATTGTTCTCACCTTTTTCCATTCTGTACTCAGTCTCTCCTGGTACTTCCTCACACAGGTCTCCTTCTCAAGCTCACTTACTCTCACCACCCTCTTCACCCCAACATTCACTCTTCTTTTCTGAAAACCCATACAAATCTTCACCTTAGCCTCCACAAGATAATGATCAGACATCCCTCCAGTTGCACCTCTCAGCACATTAACATCCAAAAGTCTCTCTTTCGCACGCCTGTCAATTAACACATAATCCAATAACGCTCTCTGGCCATCTCTCCTACTTACATACGTATACTTATGTATATCTCGCTTTTTAAACCAGGTATTCCCAATCATCAGTCCTTTTTCAGCACATAAATCTACAAGCTCTTCACCATTTCCATTTACAACACTGAACACCCCATGTATACCAATTATTCCCTCAACTGCCACATTACTCACCTTTGCATTCAAATCACCCATTGAACCATTATGTGACATTCTTTTTTTTCATTCATTTCAAGCTAGAAGTTTCAGTTTTCTAAATTGTTTCTTACATTTCTCATATGTATATATATGTATGTGTGTGTGTGTGTATTTGTGCGTGTGTAGGTGTATGTGTGTGTATGTGTATATGTATATATATATGTATATTATCCCTGGGGATAGGGGTGAAAGAATACTTCCCACGTATTCCTTGCGTGTTGTAGAAAGCGACTAGAGGGGACGGGAGCGGGGGGCCAGAAATCCTCCCCTCCTTGTATTAACTTTCTAAAATGGGAAACAGAAGAAGGAGTCACGCGGGGAGTGCTCATCCTCCTCGAAGGCTCAGATTGGGGTGCCTAAATGTGTGTGGATGTAACCAAGATGTGAAAAAAGGAGAGATAGGTAGTATGTTTGAGGAAAGGAACCTGGATGTTTTGGCTCTGAGTGAAACGAAGCTCAAGGGTAAAGGGGAAGAGTGGTTTGGGAATGTCTGGGGAGTAAAGTCAGGGGTTAGTGAGAGGACAAGAGCAAGGGAAGGAGTAGCAATACTCCTGAAACAGGAGTTGTGGGAGTATGTGATAGAGTGTAAGAAAGTAAATTCTCGATTAATATGGGTAAAACTGAAAGTTGATGGAGAGAGGTGGGTGATTATTGGTGCATATGCACCTGGGCATGAGAAGAAAGATCAAGAGAGGCAAGTGTTTTGGGAGCAGCTGAATGAGTGTGTTAGTGGTTTTGATGCACGAGACCGGGTTATAGTGATGGGTGATTTGAATGCAAAGGTGAGTAATGTGGCAGTTGAGGGAATAATTGGTATACATGGGGTGTTCAGTGTTGTAAATGGAAATGGTGAAGAGCTTGTAGATTTATGTGCTGAAAAAGGACTGATGATTGGGAATACCTGGTTTAAAAAGCGAGATATACATAAGTATACTTATGTAAGTAGGAGAGATGGCCAGAGAGCGTTATTGGATTACGTGTTAATTGACAGGTGTGCGAAAGAGAGACTTTTGGATGTTAATGTGCTGAGAGGTGCAACTGGAGGGATGTCTAATCATTATCTTGTGGAGGCTAAGGTGAAGATCTGTATGGGTTTTCAGAAAAGAAGAGTGAATGTTGGGGTGAAGAGGGTGTGAGAGTAAGTGAGCTTGAGAAGGAGACCTGTGTGAGGAAGTACCAGGAGAGACTGAGTACAGAATGGAAAAAGGTGAGAACAATGGAAGCAGCAAGGGGAGTGGGGGAGGAATGGGATGTATTTAGGGAATCAGTGATGGATTGCGCAAAAGATGCTTGTGGCATGAGAAGAGTGGGAGGTGGGTTGATTAGAAAGGGTAGTGAGTGGTGGGATGAAGAAGTAAGAGTATTAGTGAAAGAGAAGAGAGAGGCATTTGGACGATTTTTGCAGGGAAAAAATGCAATTGAGTGGGAGATGTATAAAAGAAAGAGACAGGAGGTCAAGAGAAAGGTGCAAGAGGTGAAAAAAAGGGCAAATGAGAGTTGGGGTGAGAGAGTATCATTAAATTTTAGGGAGAATAAAAAGATGTTCTGGAAGGAGGTAAATAAAGTGCGTAAGACAAGGGAGCAAATGGGAACTTCAGTGAAGGGCGCAAATGGGGAGGTGATAACAAGTAGTGGTGATGTGAGAAGGAGATGGAGTGAGTATTTTGAAGGTTTGTTGAATGTGTTTGATGATAGAGTGGCAGATGTAGGGTGTTTTGGTCGAGGTGGTGTGCAGAGTGAGAGGGTTAGGGAAAATGATTTGGTAAACAGAGAAGAGGTAGTGAAAGCTTTGCGGAAGATGAAAGCCGGCAAGGCAGCAGGTTTGGATGGTATTGCAGTGGAATTTATTAAAAAAGGGGGTGACTGTATTGTTGACTGGTTGGTAAGGTTATTTAATGTATGTATGACTCATGGTGAGGTGCCTGAGGATTGGCGGAATGCGTGCATAGTGCCATTGTACAAAGGCAAAGGGGATAAGAGTGAATGCTCAAATTACAGAGGTATAAGTTTGTTGAGTATTCCTGGTAAATTATATGGGAGGGTATTGATTGAGAGGGTGAAGGCATGTACGGAGCATCAGATTGGGGAAGAGCAGTGTGGTTTCAGAAGTGGTAGAGGATGTGTGGATCAGGTGTTTGCTTTGAAGAATGTATGTGAGAAATACTTAGAAAAGCAAATGGATTTGTATGTAGCATTTATGGATCTGGAGAAGGCATATGATAGAGTTGATAGAGATGCTCTGTGGAAGGTATTAAGAATATATGGTGTGGGAGGAAAGTTGTTAGAAGCAGTGAAAAGTTTTTATCGAGGATGTAAGGCATGTGTACGTGTAGGAAGAGAGGAAAGTGATTGGTTCTCAGTGAATGTAGGTTTGCGGCAGGGGTGTGTGATGCCTCCATGGTTGTTTAATTTGTTTATGGATGGGGTTGTTAGGGAGGTAAATGCAAGAGTTTTGGAAAGAGGGGCAAGTATGAAGTCTGTTGGGGATGAGAGAGCTTGGGAAGTGAGTCAGTTGTTGTTCGCTGATGATACAGCGCTGGTGGCTGATTCATGTGAGAAACTGCAGAAGCTGGTGACTGAGTTTGGTAAAGTGTGTGGAAGAAGAAAGTTAAGAGTAAATGTGAATAAGAGCAAGGTTATTAGGTACAGTAGGGTTGAGGGTCGAGTCAATTGGGAGGTGAGTTTGAATGGAGAAAAACTGGAGGAAGTGAAGTGTTTTAGATATCTGGGAGTGGATCTGGCAACGGATGGAACCATGGAAGCGGAAGTGGATCATAGGGTGGGGGAGGGGGCGAAAATTCTGGGGGCCTTGAAGAATGTGTGGAAGTCGAGAACATTATCTCGGAAAGCAAAAATGGGTATGTTTGAATGAATAGTGGTTCCAACAATGTTGTATGGTTGCGAGGCGTGGGCTATGGATAGAGTTGTACGCAGGAGGATGGATGTGCTGGAAATGAGATGTGTGAGGACAATGTGTGGTGTGAGGTGGTTTGATCGAGTGAGTAACGTAAGGGTAAGAGAGATGTGTGGAAATGAAAAGAGCGTGGTTGAGAGAGCAGAAGAGGGTGTTTTGAGGTGGTTTGGGCACATGGAGAGAATGAGTGAGGAAAGATTGACCAAGAGGATATATGTGTCGGAGGTGGAGGGAACGAGGAGAAGAGGGAGACCAAATTGGAGGTGGAAAGATGGAGTGAAAAAGATTTTGTGTGATCGGGGCCTGAACATGCAGGAGGGTGAAAGGAGGGCAAGGAATAGAGTGAATTGGAGCGATGTGGTATACCGGGGTTGACGTGATGTCAGTGGATTGAATCAAGGCATGTGAAGCGTCTGGGGTAAACCATGGAAAGCTGTGTAGGTATGTATATTTGCGTGTGTGGACGTATGTATATACATGTGTATGGGGGGGGTTGGGCCATTTCTTTCGTCTGTTTCCTTGCGCTACCTCGCAAACGCGGGAGACAGCGACGAAGTGTAAAAAAAAAAAAAAAAAAAAAATATATATATATATATATATATATATATATATATATATATATACATATATATATATATATATATATATATATATATATATATATATATATATATATATATATATATATATTTTTTTTTTTGCTTTGTTGCTGTCTCCCGCATTTGCGAGGTAGCACAAGGAAACAGACGAAAGAAATGGCCCAACCCACCCCCATACACATGTATATACATACATCCACACACGCAAATATACATACCTACACAGCATTCCATGATTTACCCCAGACGCTTCACATGCCCTGATTCAATCCACTGACAGTACGTCAACCCCGGTATACCACATTGATCCAATTCACTCTATTCCTTGCCCGCCTTTCACCCTCCTGCATGTTCAGGCCCCGATCACACAAAATTTTTTCACTCCATCTTTCCACCTCCAATTTGGTCTCCCACTTCTCCTCGTTCCCTCCACCTCCGACACATATATCCTCTTGGTCAATCTTTCCTCACTCATTCTCTCCATGTGCCCAAACCATCTCAAAACACCCTCCTCCGCTCTCTCAACCACGCTCTTTCTATTTCCACACACCTCTCTTACCCTTAAGTTACTTACTCGATCAAACCACCTCACACCACACATTGTCCTCAGACATCTCATTTCCAGCACATCCATCCCCCTGCGCACAACTCTATCCATAGCCCACGCCTCGCAACCATACAACATTGTTGGAATCACTGTTCCTTCAAACATACCCATTTTTGCTTTCCGAGATAATGTTCTCGACTTCCACACATTCTTCAAGGCTCCCAGGATTTTCGCCCCCTCCCCCACCCTATGATCCACTTCCGCTTCCACAGTTTCATCCGCTGCCAGATCCACTCCCAGATATTTAAAACACTTTACTTCCTCCAGTTTTTCTCCATTCAAACTTACCTCCCAATTGACTTGACCCTCAACCCTACTGTACCTAATTTCCTTGCTCTTATTCACATTTACTCTTAACTTTCTTCTTTGACATACTTTACCAAACTCAGTCACCAGCTTCTGTAGTTTCTCACATATATATATATATATATATATATATTTTTTTTTTTTTTTTTTTTTTTTTATACTTTGTCGCTGTCTCCCGCGTTTGCGAGGTAGCGCAAGGAAACAGACGAAAGAAATGGCCCAACCCCCCCCCCATACACATGTACATACACACGTCCACACACGCAAATATACATACCTACACAGCTTTCCATGGTTTACCCCAGACGCTTCACATGCCTTGATTCAATCCACTGACAGCACGTCAACCCCTGTATACCACATCGCTCCAATTCACTCTATTCCTTGCCCTCCTTTCACCCTCCTGCATGTTCAGGCCCCGATCACACAAAATCTTTTTCACTCCATCTTTCCACCTCCAATTTGGTCTCCCTCTTCTCCTCGTTCCCTCCACCTCCGACATATATATCCTCTTGGTCAATCTTTCCTCACTCATTCTCTCCATGTGCCCAAACCATTTCAAAACACCCTCTTCTGCTCTCTCAACCACGCTCTTTTTATTTCCACACATCTCTCTTACCCTTACGTTACTTACTCGATCAAACCACCTCACACCACACATTTTCCTCAAACATCTCATTTCCAGCACATCCATCCTCCTGTGCACATCTCTATCCATAGCCCACGCCTCGCAACCATACAACATTGTTGGAACCACTATTCCTTCAAACATACCCATTTTTGCTTTCCGAGATAATGTTCTCGACTTCCACACATTTTTCAAGGCTCCCAAAATTTTCGCCCCCTCCCCCACCCTATGATCCACTTCCGCTTCCATGGTTCCATCCACTGACAGATCCACTCCCAGATATCTAAAACACTTCACTTCCTCCAGTTTTTCTCCATTCAAACTCACCTCCCAATTAACTTGACCCTCACCCCTACTGTACCTAATAACCTTGCTCTTATTCACATTTACTCTTAACTTTCTTCTTCCACACACTTTACCAAACTCAGTCACCAGCTTCTGCAGTTTCTCACATGAATCAGCCACCAGCGCTGTATCATCAGCGAACAACAACTGACTCACTTCCCAAGCTCTCTCATCCCCAACAGACTTCATACTTGCCCCTCTTTCCAGAACTCTTGCATTTACCTCCCTAACAACCCCATCCATAAACAAATTAAACAACCATGGAGACATCACACACCCCTGCCGCAAACCTACATTCACTGAGAACCAATCACTTTCCTCTCTTCCTACACGTACACATGCCTTACATCCTCGATAAAAACTTTTCACTGCTTCTAACAACTTGCCTCCCACACCATATATTCTTAATACCTTCCACAGAGCATCTCTATCAACTCTATCATATGCCTTCTCCAGATCCATAAATGCTACATACAAATCCATTTGCTTTTCTAAGTATTTCTCACATACATTCTTCAAAGCAAACACCTGATCCACACATCCTCTACCACTTCTGAAACCGCACTGCTCTTCCCCAATCTGATGCTCTGTACATGCCTTCACCCTCTCAATCAATACCCTCCCATATAACTTACCAGGAATACTCAACAAACTTATACCTCTGTAATTTGAGCACTCACTCTTATCCCCTTTGCCTTTGTACAATGGCACTATGCACGCATTCCGCCAATCCTCAGGCACCTCACCATGAGTCATACATACATTAAATAACCTTACCAACCAGTCAACAATACAGTCACCCCCTTTTTTAATAAATTCCACTGCAATACCATCCAAACCTGCTGCCTTGCCTTCTCCAGGTCCATAAATGCTACATACAAATCCATTTGCTTTTCTAAGTATTTCTCACATACATTCTTCAAAGCAAACATCTGATCCACACATACTCTACCACTTCTGAAACCACACTTCTCCTCGTTCCCTCCACCTCCGACACATATATCCTCTTGGTCAATCTTTCCTCACTCATTCTCTCCATGTGCCCAAACCATCTCAAAACACCCTCCTCCGCTCTCTCAACCACGCTCTTTCTATTTCCACACACCTCTCTTACCCTTAAGTTACTTACTCGATCAAACCACCTCACACCACACATTGTCCTCAGACATCTCATTTCCAGCACATCCATCCCCCTGCGCACAACTCTATCCATAGCCCACCCCTCGCAACCATACAACATTGTTGGAACCACTATTCCTTCAAACATACCCATTTTTGCTTTCTGAGATAATGTTCTCGACTTCCAAACATTCTTCAAGGCTCCCAGAATTTTCGCCCCTTCCCCCACCCTATGATTCACTTCCGCTTCCATGGTTCCATCCGCTGCCAGATCCACTCCCAGATATCTAAAACACTTCACTTCCTCCAGCTTTTCTCCATTCAAACTTACCTCCCAATTCAGTTGACCCTCAACCCTACTCTACCTAATCACCTTGCTCTTATTCACATTTACTCTTAACTTTCTTCTTTCACACCATTTACCAAACTCAGTCACCAGCTTCTGCAGTTTCTTACATGAATCAGCCACCAGCGCTGTATCATCAGCGAACAACAACTGACTCACTTCCCAAGCTCTCTCATCCACAACAGACTGCATACTTGCCCCTCTTTCCAAAACTCTTGCATTCACCTCCCTAACAACCCCATCCATAAAGAAATTAAACAACCATTGAGACATCACACACCCCTGCTGCAAACCTACATTCACTGAGAACCTATCACTTCTCTCTCTTCTTACACGTACACATGCCTTACATCCTCGATAAAAACTTTTCACTGCTTCTAACAACTTGCCTCCCATATATTCTTAAAACCTTCCATAGAGCATCTCTATCAACTCTATCATATGTCTTCTCCAGATCCATAAATGCTACATACAAATCCATTTGTTTTTCTAAGTAATTCTCGTGTACATTCTTCAAAGCAAACACCTGATCCACACATCCTCTACCACTTCTGAAACCACACTGGTCTTCCACAATCTGATGCTCTGTACATGCCTTCACCCTCTCAATCAATACCCTCCCATATAATTTACCAGGAATACTCAACAAACTTATACCTCTGTAATTTGAGCACTCACTCTTATCCCCTTTGCCTTTGTACAATGGCACTATGCACGCATTCCGCCAATCCTCAGGCACCTCACCATGAATCATACATACATTAAATAACCTTATCAACCAGTCAACAATACAGTCACCCCCTTTTTTAATAAATTCCACTGGAATACCATCCAAACCTGCTGCTTTGCTGGCTTTCATCTTCCGTAAAGCTTTTACTACCTCTTCTCTATTTACCAAATCATTTTCCCTAACCCTCTCACTTTGCACACCACCTCGACCAAGACACCCCACATCTGCCACTCTATCATCAAACACATTCAACAAACCTTCAAAATACTCACTCCATCTTCTCACATCACCACTACTTGTTATCACCTCCCCATTAGCCCCCTTCACTGAAGTTCCCATTTGCTCCCTTGTCTTACGCACTTTATTTACCTCCTTCCAAAGTATCTTTTTAGTCTCCATGAAATTTAATGATACTCTCTCACCCCAACTCTCATTTGCCTTCTTTTTCACCTCTTGCACCTTTCTCTTGACCTCCTGCCTCTTTCTTTTATACCTCTCCCACTCAATTGCATTTTTTCCCTGCAAAAATCATTCAAATGCCTCTCTCTTCTCTTTCACTAATAATCTCAGCTCTTCATCCTGCCACTCACTACCTTTTCTAATCAACCCACCTCCTACGCTTCTCATGCCACAAGCATCTTTTGTGCAAGCCATCACTGCTTCCCTAAATACATCCCATTCCTCTGCCACTCCCCTCACTTCCATTGTTCTCACCTTTTTCCATTCTGTACTCAGTCTCTCCTGGTACTTCCTCACACAAGTCTCCTTCCCAACCTCACTTACTCTCACCACCCTCTTCACCCCAACATTCTCTCTTCTTTTCTGAAAACCCCCACAAATCTTCACCTTTGCTTCCACAAGATAATGATCAGACATCCCTCCAGTTGCACCTCTCAGCACATTAACATCCAAAAGTCTCTCTTTCATGCGTCTATCAATTAATACGTAATCCAATAACGTTCTCTGGCCATCTCTCCCACTTACATACGTATACTTATGTATATCTCGCTTTTTAAACCAGGTATTCCCAATCACCAGTCCTTTTTCAGCACATAAATCTACAAGCTCTTCATCATTTCCATTTACAAAACTGAACACTCCATGTATACCAATTATTCCCTCAACTGCCACATTACTCATCTTTGCATTTAAATCACCCATCACTATAACCCGGTCTTGTGCATCAAAACCACTAACATACTCATTCAGCTGCTCCCAAAACACTTGCCTCTCATGATCTTTCTTCTCATGCCCAGGTGCATATGCATGAATAATCACCCATCTCTCTTCATCAACTTTCAGTTTTACCGATATCAATCTAGAGTTTACTTTCTTACACTCTATCACATACTGCCACAACTCCTGATTCAGGAGTTGTGCTACTCCTTCCCTTGCTGTTGTCCTCTCACTAACCCCTGACTTTACTCCCAAGACATTCCCAAACCACTCTTCCCCTTTACCCTTGAGCTTCATTTCACTCAGAGCCAAAACATCCAGGTTCCTTTCCTCAAGCATACTACCTATCTCTCCTTTTTTCTCATCTTGGTTACATCCACACACATTTAGACACCCCAATGTGAGCCTTTGAGGAGGATGAGCACTCCTCGCATGACTCCTTCTTCTGTTTCCCCTTTTAGAAAGTTAAAATACAAGGAGGGGAGGGTAATTGGCCCCCCGCTCCTGTCCCCTTTAGTCGCCTTCTTCGACACGTGAGGAATGCGTTGGAAGTATTCTTAATCCCCTATCCCCTATCTATATATACTATTTTTTTTTATTTTTATTTTGCTTTGTCGCTGTCTCCCGCGTCTGCGAGGAAGTGCAAGGAAACAGACGAAAGAAATGGCCCAACCCACCCCCATACACATGTATATACACACACGTCCACACACGCAAAATATACATACCTATACATCTCAATGTACACATATATATACACTCACAGACACATACATATATACCCATGCACACAATTCACACTGTCTGCCTTTATTCATTCCCATCGCCACCTTACCACGCATGGAATACCATCCCCCTCCCCCCTCATGTGTGCGGGGTAGCGCTAGGAAAAGACAACAAAGGCGTCATTCGTTCACACTCAGTCTCTAACTGTCATGCAATAATGCCCGAAACCACAGCTCCCTTTCCACATCCAGGCCCCACACAGATTTCCATGGTTTACCCCAGACGCTTCACATGCCCTGATTCAATCCACTGACAGCACGTCAACCCCGGTATACCACATCGATCCATTTCACCCTATTCCTTGCCCGCCTTTCACCCTCCTGCATGTTCAGGCCCCAATCACTCAAAATCTTTTTCACTCCATCTTTCCACCTCCAATTTGGTCTCCCACTTCTCCTCATTCCCTCCACCTCCGCGCACATATATCCTCTTGGTCAATCTTTCCTCACTCATTCTCTCCATGTGCCCAAACCATTTCAAAACACCCTCTTCTGCTCTCTCAACCACGCTCTTTTTATTTCCACACATCTCTCTTACCCTTACATTACTTACTCGATCAAACCACCTCACACCACACATTGTCCTCAAACATCTCATTTCCAGCACATCCACCCTCCTGCGCACAACTCTATCCATAGCCCACGCCTCACAACCATACAACATTGTTGGAACCACTATTCCTTCAAACATAGCCATTTTTGCTTTCCGAGATAATGTTCTCGACTTCCACACATTCTTCAAGGCTCCCAGAATGTTCGCCCCCTCCCCCACCCTATGATTCACTTCCGCTTCCATGGTTCCATCCGCTGCCAGATCCACTTCCAGATATCTAAAACACTTAATTCCTTCAGTTTTTCTCCATTCAAACTTACCTCCCAATTGACTTGACCCTCAACCCTACTGTACCTAATCACCTTGCTCTTATTCACATTTACTCTTAACTTTCTTCTTTCACACACTTTACCAAACTCAGTCACCAGCTTCTGCAGTTATATATATATTATCTCGGAAAGCAAAAATGGGTATGTTTGAAGGAATAGTGGTTCCAACAATGTTGTATGGTTGCGAGGCGTGGACTATGGATAGAGTTGTGCGCAGGAGGATGGATGTGCTGGAAATGAGATGTTTGAGGACAATGTGTGGTGTGAGGTGGTTTGATCGAGTGAGTAGCGTAAGGGTAAGAGAGATGTGTGGAAATAAAAAGAGCGTGGTTGAGAGAGCAGAAGAGGGTGTTTTGAAGTGGTTTGGGCACATGGAGAGGATGAGTGAGGAAAGATTGACCAAGAGGATATATGTGTCGGAGGTGGAGGGAACAAGGAGAAGAGGGAGACCAAATTGGAGGTGGAAAGATGGAGTGAAAAAGATTTTGTGTGATCGGGGCCTGAACATGCAGGAGGGTGAAAGGAGGGCAAGGAACAGAGTGAATTGGAGCGATGTGGTATACCGGGGTTGACGTGCTGTCAGTGGATTGAATCAAGGCATGTGAAGCGTCTGGGGTAAACCATGGAAAGCTGTGTAGGTATGTGTATTTGCGTGTGTGGACGTATGTATATACATGTGTATGGGGGTGGGTTTGGCCATTTCTTTTGTCTGTTTCCTTGCGCTACCTCGCAAACGCGGGAGACAGCGACAAAGTAAAAAAAAAAAAAAAAAAAAATATATATATATATATATATATATATATATATATATATATATATATATATATATATATATATGTGCATGTGTGGACGTGTATGTATATGCACGTGTATGTGGGTGGGTTGGGCCATTCTTTCGTCTGTTTCCTTGCGCTACCTCACTGACGCAGGAGACAGCGACGAAGCATAATAGATATATATATAAAAAATGAATAGAACTATGTACAGTACAAATATTTTTAATACAAGATGGAAAAATTAGTATTAAAAGGAGAAGAGGAGGGAAAGTGTGAGTGAGAGTATTAAAAGGAGAAGAGGAGGGACAGTGTGAGTGAGAGTATTAAAAGTAGAAGAGGAGGGAAAGTGTGAGTGAAATGGATCATTGTTGGAATAAATAGGGTTAGAAGTTGAAGAGAGATCATTTGTTGAGAAGACAAATAGTAGGTGATAGTAAGCCACACCTTATCAAATGCTTTGAAGATGTCTAGGGCTACTACAAAAATTTCACTGAAATCCCAGATAGAGGAGGACCATAGGTGAGTCAGGCAGGAGAGATCACTATTAGTGGAACTCACTACTATAGCCATATTAGTGTTCAGATAGAAGAGAATGGGTTTCAAAGTGTTTGAGGGAATTAGAATTATGGAATGTTTCAAAGACTTTGGAGTTAGCAGAAATAACAGCAGTAGGGCAGTAGTTGGAAGGCTGAGAAATCTTTTTTAGAGACAGACTACACATATGTATACTTACAAGAAGAAAAAGAATGGGTTTTAAGACAGATTCAAAAAGTAAAGGTCACACTCCCCTAGGACTTGAAATTTGCCATCTAGATCGTTGCCTTGACCAGTTGGAAGTGAGAAAGTACTCAGAGGACCCTGCACAAGGAAAATATTGATGGCATAGGTTCA
Source organism: Panulirus ornatus (assembly GCF_036320965.1). NCBI lineage: Eukaryota > Metazoa > Arthropoda > Malacostraca > Decapoda > Palinuridae > Panulirus > Panulirus ornatus. Next base: position 29,769,347 of record NC_092233.1, read on the forward strand.
GTGGGAGGAGATGGGGCTAAGGGTCACATACAGAACCATCTTTATTTTTTATTAAGAGGAGATAATGGAGATAAAATAGCCAGATGGCTCCATCAGTTTGAGGTTTTAGCAATAGATCGCTCTTAGCGGAAGAGAGAGGAAAGGTTGAATTTCAGAAGTTATTGGGGATGTTTTTGGCTAAGGACCAGAAATATTTGTCTTTGGAATTAAAAATTGGCACACTTTAATTTTGTGTTTTACCTGACTTCATGAGGGACTACTTTATAGTAATTCTAGGCAGAAATGAAAGCCGAGTGGAATTCAGAGGAAGGAAAGACTTTCCAAAGTGGCCTGATACACTCATTCACTAATGTGTTAGTCATCAGAGGAGCAGTCAAAACATGGCTGATGGTAAAAGATCTTGTAGAAGAGAGGATGTAATTCTCCATGCTAGCCAAAGTAACCTCTACTATACATGCACCACAGCATATCTCAGCTAGCAGTGTTGGTAAAGAAGTCACTATGGATGACTTCTTTTCAACCAAGTATGGGAATAGAGAGTGGTGTGCCTAATTAGAATTACTGTAATATTAAAGACACTCTCAGAAGATAATCTTAAACAGGAGCAGTCATAATTCAGGGTAAGCTCGTCATTTGTATTGTTCCTTTGGTTTTATTTAAGTCCTTCCTTAGTGGTCAGTTCTAGTAAAGGAGTAGCAGTTGAAAGAAACAGCTCTATTCAGCAAGCAGATGTGCAGTGTGCATTACATGTTAGCCTTTTCAGTCTAACAAAATCTTGTTGCAGGTATTCCATTTGGGAATGCTTTCATGTGCTCAGAGGGCCCTGTCCATAGGTCAATAGTGTAGAGTTGATGATCGAAAATCCACTCCTGTGCTGTAAGCAGATCCTTGTAAGTGTCATTTAGTTTCTTTTTCCTTTCGTTCCTTTTTTTCCTTTTTGAAAAATCATGTCTTGATTCCTGAGAGTGACATGCCTAAAGCACAGACACCAGTGATAATTGAATGAATGGTGGTGGCTAGTTTTGTCCCACTATTTGACATCTATGCTGCAACATCAAAGGCATAGTAATGTTCTTGTTAATTTGTTAATGTTTTGTGAATGAGCATCTGCTGGCATCATATGTTCTTATTTATTTTATTATTATTTATTTTGCTTTGTCACTGTCTCCCGCGTTAGCGAGGTAGTGCAAGGAAACAGATGAAAGAATGGCCCAACCCGCCCACCTACACATGTATATACATACACGTCCACACACGCAAATATACATACCTATACATCTCAATGTACACATATATATACACACACAGACATATACATATATACACATGTACATACTTCATACTGTCTGCCTTTATTTGTTCCCATTGCCACCCCGCCACACATGGAATAACAACCCCCTCCCCTCTCATGTGTGCGAGGTAGCGCTAGGAAAAGACACCAAAGGCCCCATTCGTTCACACTCAGTCTCTAGCTGTCATGTAATAATGCACCGAAACCACAGCTCCCTTTCCACATCCAGGCCCCACAGAACTTTCCATGGTTTACCCCAGACGCTTCACATGCCCAGGTTGAATCCATTGACAGCACGTCGACCCCGGTATACCACATCGTTTCAATTCACTCTATTCCTTGCACGCCTTTCATCCTCCTGCATGTTCAGGCCCCGATCACTCAAAATCTTTTTCACTCCATCTTTCCACCTCCAGTTTGGTCTCCCACTTCTCCTCGATCCCTCCACCTCTGACACATATATCCTCTTGGTCAATCTTTCCTCACTCATTCTCTCCATGTGCCCAAACCATTTCAAAACACCCTCTTCTGCTCTCTCAACCACGCTCTTTTTATTTCCACACATCTCTCTTACCCTTACATTACTTACTCAATTAAACCACCTCACACCACATATTGTCCTCAAACATCCCATTTCCAGCACATCCACCCTCCTGCTTACAACTCTATCCATAGCCCATGCCTCGCAACCATACAACATTGTTGGAACCACTATTCCTTCAAACATACCCATTTTTGCTTTCCGAGATAATGTTCTCGACTTCCAAACATTCTTCAAAGCTCCAAGAATTTTCGCCCCCTCCCCCACCCTATGGTTCCATCCGATGCCAGATCCACTCCCAGATATCTAAAACACTTTACTTCCTCCAGTTTTTCTCCATTCAAACTTACCTCCCAATTGACTTGACCCTCAACCCTACTGTACCTAATAACCTTGCTCTTATTCACATTTACTCTTAACTTTCTTCTTTCACACACTTTACCAAACTCAGTCACCAGCTTCTGCAGTTTCTTCTATGAATCAGCCACCAGCGCTGTATCATCAGCGAACAACAACCGACTCACTTCCCAAGCTCTCTCATCCACAACAGACTGCATACTTGCCCCTCTTTCCAAAACTCTTGCATTCACCTCCCTAACAACCCCATCCATAAACAAATTAAACAACCATGGAGACATCACACACCCCTGCCGCAAACCTACATTCACTGAAAACCAATCACTTTCCTCTCTTCCTACACGTACACATGCCTTACATCCTCGATAAAAACTTTTCACTGCTTCTAACAACTTGCCTCCCATACCATATATTCTTAAAACCTTCCACAGAGCATCTCTATCAACTCTTATCATATGCCTTCTCCAGATCCATAAATGCTACATTTTTTATTTTTTATTATACTTTGTCGCTGTCTCCCGCATTTGCGAGGTAGCGCAAGGAAACAGACGAAAGAAATGGCCCAACCCCCCCCCCCATACACATGTATATACATACGCCCACACACGCAAATATACATACCTACACAGCTTTCCATGGTTTACCCCAGACGCTTCACATGCCTTGATTCAATCCACTGACAGCACGTCAACCCCGGTATACCACATCGCTCCAATTCACTCTATTCCTTGCCCTCCTTTCACCCTCCTGCATGTTCAGGCCCCGATCACACAAAATCTTTTTCACTCCATCTTTCCACCTCCAATTTGGTCTCCCTCTTCTCCTTGTTCCCTCCACCTCCGACACATATATCCTCTTGGTCAATCTTTCCTCACTCATCCTCTCCATATGCCCAAACCACTTCAAAACACCCTCTTCTGCTCTCTCAACCACGCTCTTTTTATTTCCACACATCTCTCTTACCCTTACGTTACTTACTCGATCAAACCACCTCACACCACACATTGTCCTCAAACATCTCATTTCCAGCACATCCATCCTCCTGCGCACAACTCTATCCATAGCCCACGCCTCGCAACCATACAACATTGTTGGAATCACTATTCCTTCAAACATACCCATTTTTGCTTTCCGAGATAATGTTCTCGACTTCCACACATTCTTCAAGGCCCCCAGGATTTTCGCCCCCTCCCCCACCCTATGATCCACCTCCGCTTCCATGGTTCCATCCGCTGCCAGATCCACTCCCAGATATCTAAAACACTTCACTTCCTCCAGCCTTTCTCCATTCAAACTCACCTCCCAATTGACTTGACCCTCAACCCTACTGCACCTAATAACCTTGCTCTTATTCACATTTACTCTTAACTTTCTTCTTCCACACACTTTTCCAAACTCAGTCACCAGCTTCTGCAGTTTCTCACATGAATCAGCCACCAGCGCTGTATCATCAGCGAACAACAACTGACTCACTTCCCAAGCTCTCTCATCCCCAACAGACTTCATACTTGCCCCTCTTTCCAAAACTCTTGCATTTACCTCCCTAACAACCCCATCCATAAACAAATTAAACAACCATGGAGACATCACACACCCCTGCCGCAAACCTACATTCACTGAGAACCAATCACTTTCCTCTCTTCCTACACGTACACATGCCTTACATCCTCGATAAAAACTTTTCACTGCTTCTAACGACTTTCCTCCCACACCATATATTCTTAATACCTTCCACAGAGCATCTCTATCAACTCTATCATATGCCTTCTCCAGATCCATAAATGCTACATACAAATCCATTTGTTTTTCTAAGTATTTCTCACATACATTCTTCAAAGCAAACACCTGATCCACACATCCTCTACCACTTCTGAAACCACACTGCTCTTCCCCAATCTGATGCTCTGTACATGCCTTCACCCTCTCAATCAATACCCTCCCATATAATTTACCAGGAATACTTAACAAACTTATACCTCTGTAATTTGAGCACTCACTCGTATCCCCTTTGCCTTTGTACAATGGCACTATGCAAGCATTCCACCAATCCTCAGGCACCTCACCATGAATCATACATTGAATGACCTTACCAACCAGTCAATAATACAGTCACCCCCTTTTTTAATAAATTTCACTGCAATACCATCCAAACCTGCTGGCTTGCCGGCTTTCGTCTTCCATAAAGCTTTTAGTACCTCTTCTCTATTTACCAAATCATTTTCCCTAACCCTCTCACTTTGCACACCACCTCGACCAAAACACCCTATATCTGCCACTCTATCATCAAACACATTCAACAAACCTTCAAAATACTCACTCCATCTCCTTCTCACATCACCACTACTTGTTATCACCTCCCCATTAGCCCCCTTCACTGAAGTTCCCATTTGCTCCTTTGTCTTACGCACTTTATTTGCCTCCTTCCAAAACATCTTTTTATTCTCCCTGAAATTTAATGATACTCTCTCACCCCAACTCTCATTTGCCCTCTTTTTCACCTCTTGCACCTTTCTCTTGACCTCCTGCCTCTTTCTTTTATACCTCTCCTACTCATTTGCATTTTTTCCATGCAAAAATCGTCCAAATGCCTCTCTCTTCTCTTTCACTAATAATCTCACTTCTTCATCCCACCACTCACTACCTTCTCTAATCAACCCACCTCCCACGCTTCTCATGCCACAAGCATCTTTTGTGCAAGCCATCACTGCTTCCCTAAATACATCCAATTCCTCCCCCACTCCCCTTACCTCCTTTGTTCTCACCTTTTTCCATTCTGTACTCAGTCTCTCCTGGTACTTCCTCACACAAGTCTCCTTCCCAAGCTCACTTACTCTCACCACTCTCTTTACTCCAACATTCTCTCTTCTTTTCTGAAAACCCCCACAAATCTTCACCTTCGCCTCCACAAAATAATGATCAGACATCCCTCCAGTTGCACCTCTCAGCACATTAACATCCAAAAGTCTCTCTTTCACGTGTCTATCAATTAACACGTAATCCAATAATGCTCTCTGGCCATCTCTCCTACTTACATACGTATACTTATGTATATCTCGCTTTTTAAACCAGGTATTCCCAATCACCAGTCCTTTTTCAGCACATAAATCTACAAGCTCTTCATTTCCATTTACAACACTGAACACTCCATGTATAACAATTATTTCCTCAACTGCCACATTACTCACCTTTGCATTCAAATCACCCATCACTATAACCCGGTCTTGTGCATCAAAGCCACTAACACACTCATTCAGCTGCTCCCAAAACACTTGCCTCTCATGATCTTTCTTCTCATGCCCAGGTGCATATGCACCAATAATCACCCATCTCTCTCCATCAACTTTCAGTTTTACCCATATCAATCTAGAATTTACTTTCTTACACTCTATCACATAATCCCACAACTCCTGATTCAGGAGTAGTGCTGCTACTCCTTCCCTTGCTCTTGTCCCCTCACTAACTCCTGACTTTACTCCCAAGACATTCCCAAACCACTCTTCCCCTTTACCCTTGAGCTTCGTTTCACTCAGAGCCAAAACATCCAGGTTCCTTTCCTCAAACATACTACCTATCTCTCCTTTTTTCTCATCTTGGTTACATCCACTCACATTTAGACACCCCAATCTGAGCCTTCGAGGAGGATAAGCACTCCTCGCGTGACTCCTTCTTCTGTTTCCCCTTTTAGAAAGTTAAAATACAAGGAGGGGAGGGTTTCTGGCCCCCCGCTCCCGTCCCCTTTAGTCACCTTGTACGACACGTGAGGAATGCGTGGGAAGTATTCTTTGTCCCCTATCCCCAGGGATAGACAAAAGAGGTGAATCATTATGGTTTACTCCAGATGTTTCACATGCCCAGATTCAGTCCATTGACAGCACATCAACCCTGGTATACAACATTGTTCCATTTCACTTTATTCCCTGCACGCCTCTCACCCTCCTGTATGTTCAGAACCCAATATCTTAAAATCTTATTCACTCCATCCTTTTACCTCCAATTTGGTCTCCCACTTTTCCTTGTTCCCTCCACCTCTGACACAAATATCCTCTTTGTCAATCTTTCCTCACGCATTCTCTCCATATGTCCAAACCATTTCAACATGCCCTCTTCTGCTCTCACAACCACACACTTTGTTTCCTCACATCTCTCTTACACTTTTGTTACCTACTCAATCAAACCACCTCACATCACGTACTTTCCTCAAACATTTCATATCCAGCACATCCACCCTCTTCCGTACAACCCTTATCTATAGCCCATGCCTTGCAGCCATATGATATTGTTGGAACTATTGTTCTTTCACACATACCAATTTTTGTTCTGTAAGATGACAGATAACGTTCTTTCCCACACATTCTTCATCGCTCCCTGAACCTTCACCCTCTCGCTCACCCTGTGACTCGCTTCTTCCAGTTTTTTTCCATTCAAACTTGCATCCCAATTAACTTGTCCCTCAACCCTACTGAACCTAATAACCTTAGGTGGTCTGAATGTGTCCGGATGTAACCAAGACAAGAAGAAAGGAGAGTTAGGTAGTATATTTGTGGAAAGAAACCTGGATGTTCTATCTGAGTGAAATGAAGCTCAATGGTAAAGGAGAAGAATGGCTTGGAAAAGTCTCGGGAGTAAAGTCAGGGTTTGGGGAGACGACAAGACCTAAGGTAGGAGTAGCGCTACTTATGAATCAAGAGTTGTGCTAGTGTGTGATAGTGTAAAAAAGTAAATTCTAGATTGATATGGGTAAAACTGAAAGTGGAAGGAGAGAGATGGGTGATTATTGATGCTTATGCACCTGGTCATGAGAAGAGAGGTCATGAAAAGCAGGTGTTTTGTGAGCAGCTGAGTGAGTATGTCAGCAGGTTTGATGCCCGAGACTGGGTATTAGTGATTAGTGATTTAAATGCGAAGGTCAGTAATGTGGCAGTTCCGGGTGTAATTGGTGTACGTGGGGTATTCAGTATTGTGAATGGAAATGGTGAAGAGCTTGTGGATTTGTGTGCTGAAAAAAGACTGGTGATTGGGAATACCTGGTTTTAAAAGAGAGATAATGCATAAGTATATGTATGTGAGCAGAAGAGATGTTCAAAGGGCATTATTAGATTACGTGTTAATTGATAGGTATGTAAAAGAGAGACTTTTGGATTTTAATGTGCCGAGAGAGGATGCTTGTGGGATGTCTGATCACTATCTTGAGGCAAAGGTGAAGATTTGTAGAGGTTTTCTAAAAAGAAGAGAGAATGTTGGGGAGAAGAGAGGGCTGAGAGTAAGTGAGCTTAGAAAGGAGACTTGTGTAAGGAAGTACTAGGAGAGATTGTATGTAGAATGGCAAAAGGTGAGAGCAAATGATAAGAGGGGACTGGATGAGGAATGGGATGTATTTAGATAAACAGTGATGGCATGTGCAGAAGATGCATGTGGCATAAGAAAGGTGGGAGGTGGGCAGATTAGAAATGGTAGTGAGTCATGGGATTAAGAAGTAAAGTTGTTAGTGAAAGAGAAAAGAGAAGCATTTGGACAACACCTATCAAGGAAGAGTGCAAATTACTGGAAGATGTATAAAAGAGAGCAGCAGGAGATCAAGGTTGAAAAGGAGGGTAAATGAGACTTGGGGTGAGAGAGTATCATTAAACTTACGGAGAATAAAAAATTGTTTTGGAAGGAGGTAATAAAGTGCATAAAACAAGAGAACAAATAGAAACATCAGTGAAGGCAACAAGGGGGGAAGAGATAACAGGTAATCATGAATTGAGAAGGAGAATTTTGAAGGATTGCTGAATGTGTTTGATGATAAAGTGGCAGATGTAGGGTGTTTTGGTCGGGGTGATGTGCAAAGTGAGAGGGTTCAGGGAGAATGGTTTGGTTAAGAGTGGTGGTGAAAGCCTTGCAGAAGATGAAATCTGGCAAGGCTGCAGGTTTGGATGATGTTGCAGTAGAATTTATTAAGAAGGGGGTGACTGCATTGTGGATTGCTTGGTGAGGATATTCATTGTACGTATGGATCATGGTGAAGTGCCAAAGGATTGGTGGAATGTGTGTATAGTGCCATTGTACAAAGGCAAAGGCGATAAAGGTGAGTGTTCAGAATACAGAGGCGTGAGTTTGTTTAGTATTCCTGTGAAATTGTAAGGGAGGGTATTGATTGAGAGGAAGGCATGTGCAGGGCATCAGTTTGGGGAGGAGCAGTGTGGTTTCAGAAGTGGTAGAGGATGTGTGGATCAGGTGTTTGCTTTGAAGAATATGTATGAGGAATACTTAGAAAAACAAATAGATTTGTATTTAGCATAAATGGATCTGGAGAAGGCATATGAAAGATAGAGATGCTTTGTGGAAGGTCTTAAGAGTATGTGGTGTGGGAGGTAAGGTGCTAGAAGCAGTGAGAAGTTTTTATCAAGAGTGTAAAGCACATGTACAAGTAGGAAGAGAAGAGAGTGACTGGTTCCCAGTGAAGTTTGGTCTGCATCAGGGGTGTGTGATGTTCCCATGGTTGTTTAATTTGTTTACGGATGGGGTGGTTAGTGTGGTAAATGTGAGAGTTTTGGAGAGAGGGGCGAGTATGCATCCTATTATGGATGAGAGGCCTTTGCCTAGGAAGTGGGTCAGTTGTTGTTTGCTGATGATACAGCACTGATGGCTGATTCAAGTGTGAAACTGCAGAAGTTGGTGACTGAGTTTGGAAAAGTGCTTGAAAGGAGAGAGTTGAGAGAAAATGTGAAATAGGGTAAGTTTATTAGGTTAACAGGTTTGAGGGATAAGTTAGATGGGATGTAAGTTTGAATGGAGATAAATTGGAGGAAGAGTGATTTAGATATCTGGGAGTGGACTTAGCAGCGAATGGAAGTGGAAGTGAGGCCCAGGGTGGGGGAGGGGGTGAAGGTTCTAAGAGGGGTGAAGAATGTTATCTTGGAGAGCAAAAATGTGTATGTTTGAAGGAATAGTAGTTCCAATTGTGTTATACGGTTGCGAGGTATGGCCTGTCAATAGGTTTGTACGGAGGAGGGTGGAAGTGTTGGAAATGAAATGTTTGAGGATAAGATATGGTGTAAGGTGGTTTGATCGAGTAAGTAATGAAAGGGTAATTGAGATGTGTGGTAATGAAAAGAGTATGGTTGAGAGAGCAGGTGTGTTGAAATGGTTTGGACATATGGAGAAAATTAATACATGTTAATATGTAAGTGCATGGGCATTTATGTATATATTTGTGTATATGGGAGGACGGGCTATTCTTCCTGTTTCGTGGCACTGCCTCATTGATGCGGGAAACGGCAATCAGGCATAATGAATTTATACTTTGTCGCTGTTTCCTGCGTTAGCGAGGTAGTGCAAGGAAACAGACGAAGGAAAGGCCCGAGCCACTCATGGATGAAGAAGTAAGATTATTAATGAAAGGGAAGAGAGAGGCATTTGAACAGTTTTTGCAGGGAAATAGTGCAAATGACTGGGAGATGTATAAAAGAAAGAGGCAGGAGGTCAAGAGAAAGGTGCAAAAGGTGAAAAAGAGGGCAAATGAGAGCTGGGGTGAGAGATTATCATTAAATTTTAGGGAGAATAGAAAGATGATTTGGAAGGAGGTAGATAAGGTGTGTAAGACAAGAGAACAAATGGGAACATAGGTGAAGGGGGCTAATGGGAGGTAATAACAAGTAGTGGTGATGCGAGAAAGAGATGGAGTAAGTGTTTTGAAGGTTTGTTCAATGATATAGTGGCAGATATAGGTTGTTTTGTTGGAGATGGTGTGAGAAGTGAGAGTCAGGGAGAATGATTTGGTAAACAGAGAAGAGGAAGTGAAAGCTTTGCAGAAGATGAAAGCCGGCAAGGTGGCAGGGTTGGAAGGTATTGCAGTGGAATTTATAAAAAAAGGGGGTGACTGTGTTGTTGACTGGTTGGTGAGGATATTCAGCGTATGTATGGCTCATGGTGAAGTGCCTGAGGATTGGTGGAATGCATACATAGTGCTAGTGTACAAAGGCAAAGGGGATAAAGGTTAGTGGTCAAATTACAGAGGTATAAGTTTGTTGAGTATTCATGGGAAATTATATGGGAGGGTATTGATTGAGAGGGTGAAGGCATGTACAGAACATCAGATTGGGGAAGAGCAGTGTGGTTTCAAAAGTGGTAGAGGATGTGTGGATCAGGTGTTTGCTTTGAAGAATGTATGTGAGAAATACTTAGAAAAGCAAATGGATTTGTATGTAGCATTTATGGATCTGGAGAAGGCATATGATAGAGTTTATAGAGATCCTCTGTAGAAGGTATTAAGAGTATATGGTGTGGGAGGCAAAATGCTAGAAGCTGTGAAAAGTTTTTATCGAGGATGTAAGACATGTGTATGAGTAGGAAGAGAGGAAAGTGATTGGTTCTTAGTGAATGTCAGTTTGCGGCAGGGGTGTGTGATGTCTCTATGGTTGTTTAATTTGTTTATGGATGGGGTTGTTAGGGAGGTGAATGCAAGAGTTTTGGTGAGAGGGGCAAGTATGCAGTCTGTTGTGGATGAGAGGGCTTGGGAAGTGTCAGTTGTTGTTCACTGATGATACAGCGCTGGTGGCTGATTCGGGTGAGAAACTGCAGAAGGTGGTGACTGAGTTTGGTAAAGTGTGTGAAAGAAGAAATCTGAGAGTAAATGTGAATAAGAGCCATTGGGAGGTAAATTGGAATGGAGAAAAACTGGAGGAAGTGAAGTGTTTTAGATATCTGGGAGTGGATTTGGCAGCAGATAGAACCATGGAAGTGGAAGTGAGTCATGGGGTTAGGGGGGTGAAACTTGTGAGAGCGTTGAAAAATGTGTGGAAGGCGAAAACATTATCTCGGAAAGCAAAGATGGGTATGTTTGAAGTAGTGGTTCCAGCAATGTTATATGGTTGCGAAGTGTGGGCTATAGATAGAGTTGTGTGGAGTAGGGTGTATGTGTTGGAAATGAGATGTTTGAGGACAATATATGGTGTGAGATGGTTTGATCGAGTAAGTAATGAAAGGATAAGAGAGATGTTTGGTAATAAAAAGAGTGTGGTTGAGAGAGTAGAAAAGGGTGTATTGAAATGATTTGGTCACATGAAGAGAATGAGTGAGGAAAGATTGTCAAAGAGGATATATGTGTCAGAGGTGGAGGGAACAAGAAGTGGGAGATCAGATTGGAGGTGGAGGGAAAAAGATTTTGATTGATTGGGGCCTGAGCATGCAGGAGGGTGAAAGGCATGCAAGGAATAGTGTGAATTGGAACAATGTGGTATACCGGGGTCGATGTGCTGTCAGTGGATTGAACCAGGGCATGTGAAGTGTCTGGGGTAAACCATGTAAAGTTTTGTGGGGCCTGGATGTGGAAAGGGAGCTGTTGTTTCTGTGAATTATACATGACAGCTAGAGACTGAGTGTGAATGAATGTGGCCTCGGTTGTCTTTTCCTAGCGCTACCTCGCGCGCGTGTGGGGGAGGGGGTTGTCATTTCTTGTGTGGTAGGGTGGCAATGGGAATGAATGAAGGCGGGAAGTATGAATTATGTACATGTGTATATATGTATATGTCTGTATATGAAAGCCGGCAAGGCAGCAGGTTTGGATGGTATTGCAGTGGAATTTATTAAAAAAGGGGGTGACTGTATTGTTGACTGGTTGGTAAGGTTATTTAATGTATGTATGACTCATGGTGAGGTGCCTGAGGATTGGCAGAATGCGTGCATAGTGCCATTGTACAAAGGCAAAGGGGATAAGAGTGAGTGCTCAAATTACAGAGGTATAAGTTTGTTGAGTATTCCTGGCAAATTATATGGGAGGGTATTGATTGAGAGGGTGAAGGCATGTACAGAGCATCAGATTGGGGAAGAGCAGTGTGGTTTCAGAAGTGGTAGAGGATGTGTGGATCAGGTGTTTGCTTTGAAGAATGTATGTGAGAAATACTTAGAAAAGCAAATGGATTTGTATGTAGCATTTATGGATCTGGAGAAGGCATATGATAGAGTTGATAGAGATGCTCTGTGGAAGGTATTAAGAATATATGGTGTGGGAGGCAAGTTGTTAGAAGCAGTGAAAAGTTTTTATTGAGGATGTAAGGCATGTGTACGTGTAGGAAGAGAGGAAAGTGAATGGTTCACAGTGAATGTAGGTTAGCGGCAGGGGTGTGTGATGTCTCCATGGTTGTTTAATTTGTTTATGGATGGGGTTGTTAGGGAGGTGAATGCAAGAGTTTTGGAAAGAGGGGCAAGTATGAAGTCTGTTGGGGATGAGAGAGCTTGGGAAGTGAGTCAGTTGTTGTTCGCTGATGATACAGCGCTGGTGGCTGATTCATGTGAGAAACTGCAGAAGCTGGTGACTGAGTTTGGTAAAGTGTGTGAAAGAAGAAAGTTAAGAGTAAATGTGAATAAGAGCAAGGTTATTAGGTACAGTAGGGTTGAGGGTCAATTCAATTGGGAGGTGAGTTTGAATGGAGAAAAACTGGAGGAAGTGAAGTGTTTTAGATATCTGGGAGTGGATCTGGCAGCGGATGGAACCATGGAAGCGGAAGTGGATCATAGGGTGGGGGAGGGGGCGAAAATTCTGGGAGCCTTGAAGAATGTGTGGAAGTCGAGAACATTATCTCGGAAAGCAAAAATGGGTATGTTTGAAGGAATAGTGGTTCCAACAATGTTGTATGGTTGCGAGGCGTGGACTATGGATAGAGTTGTGCGCAGGAGGATGGATGTGCTGGAAATGAGATGTTTGAGGACAATGTGTGGTGTGAGGTGGTTTGATCGAGTAAGTAACATAAGGGTAAGAGAGATGTGTGGAAATAAAAAGAGCGTGGTTGAGAGAGCAGAAGAGGGTGTTTTGAAATGGTTTGGTCACATGGAGAGAATGAGTGAGGAAAGATTGACCAAGAGGATATATGTGTCGGAGGTGGAGGGAATGAGAAGAGGGAGACCAAATTGGAGGTGGAAAGATGGAGTGAAAAAGATTTTGTGTGATCGGGGCCTGAACATGCAGGAGGGTGAAAGGAGGGCAAAGAATAGAGTGAATTGGAGCGATGTGGTATACCGGGGTTGACGTGCTGTCAGTGGATTGAATCAAGGCATGTGTATGGGGGTGGGTTGGGCCATTTCTTTCGTCTGTTTCCTTGCGCTACCTCGCAAACGCGGGAGACAGCGACAAAGCAAAAAAAAAAAAAAAAAAAAAATGTCTGTATATGTATATATATGTATATGTTGAAATGTATAGGTATGTATATGTGCGTGTGTGGACGTGTATGTGATTACATGTGTATGTGGGTGGGTTGGGCCATTCTTTTGTCTGTTCCATGTGCTACCTCACTGATGCGGGAGACAGCGACAAAGTATAATATGATGAATATTTATGTAGGGGATAGAATGTTTTTGACCACCAAGCATAACTAGAGATTTTTCTTGCGTGTATGGAAGCATTTATACCCTTATCCTCCAAGACAACCACATCATCCAATCCATGGTTCAACCGTTCCTGTTCTGAGGTCAGGCATACTGTGCTTAGAAGAACTCTTCTTCCTCTGGCTCCCATTCAAGTTTTAACACTTCCCTTAATCACTGAAAGTATGTTTTTCATGAGGTGAAATAATCCTTTATTCTAAGGAAGTGCAATAGACTCTCATATTCATCCACTGATAGGTCTCTGGACTTTAGCTAATAATGGCTTCTGTCGCTTTACCTTTCCGTCACTTTTTTGTTCTGATGGTACTATAGCTGTCTCCCCCAAGGACAAAGCAACACTCTGTGGCTCCCATTTCTCCTCTAACTCCACCTTTGACGACTCTAACATTCATTCACCCCCTGATGCTCCTCTTACTATTTCTCTGCCTCTTCCCATAATCTCTTTATATTAAGAGGATTATATTTAGGAAAGATATATGAAGATGGATTTAATTGTAATTTTAACTTTGATGAGGTAAAATGGTAATGGCTCTAAAGTGTGACGTATTGCCTGTCGCTTCCATCAAGTTAATTGAGATTAGTCGTAACATAGTGGGTGTACTGGAAAGTGCACCTAGAAGTAAGGCAAAGCCTTTTAGTTAAGCGTTTCACTTATGTTGAAAAGATATATTGTGCGACTCGATTTGTTTTAAATGTAAACTTATTTATATTAGATAGGATTTTTTATTTACTAAGAAAAATAGTTTTTAGGTCAAAGTTAATTAGTATTTTGTAAATCTAAATTTGTGCTATAGTTTAAAAGTACCATAAGGGAAAAGTTTTAATATAATGAAAAGCTTGATTTGAGAAAAGAAAATATAGAACTTTATACCTTTTGTATTAGAGAGAATTAAGATTTTCTAGATAAAATGAGTCCCAAAAAAAGAATTTTTAAAAGATTAAAGTTGTGTTAGTGGTAAATAAGTTTTTGATCATTATTCGTGGTGAAATGCCAATCGAATCTTTTTACATGTGGTTGTTTCAGAAAAAAATTTAATTTTATCTGAATGTAAGATTGTTGATTCAGGTAAATAATTGGAGGGAAAAGCTTCAGGTTGATTGATTAAAATATAAAGTAATAAAATTTTATTTATTTTGACTAGGCTTAGAAGTAGCTATGTTAAAGTGTTTGAACTGAAATTATTGATAATTAGTATTTATATCACTTTTGTAATAAGAAATTTTAGTAATAAATGTTATTTCGTTAGGAATAATGATTTTATTAGTAAAGTTATCTTTGTGATGAAATTATTAGATAAAATGAAAATAATTTTTTGTATGAATGTAAGATACAATAAAGGCAATTGGCAAATAAAATTTTTGCCTGTTCATCAAAAACATGTCTTTATGAGAATTTATATAAAATCTAGCCTACCTAGTGATGTTTGTATTCAACAGCTGCGGTAACATGACCGTGCTAAGGTAGCATAGTAATTTGTCCTTTAATTTGGGACTGGCATGAATGGCTGAACAAGAAATGAAGTCTCTATTGTAAATTTTGAAATTTACATTTAAGTGAAAAGGCTTCAATAAAATGGGGATGATAAGACCCTATAAATCTTTATATTTTGGTTAATAACTTTTAAAGATTAGTTGCATGTTTAGTGTTATTAAACTAGAATATTTTGTTGAGGGGACAGAAGTATAATAAGTAACTGCTTTGTTTATAAATTGATTATTTTTATGTTGAAGACTACATAGATCCTCTATTAGAGAAATTAGTTTGTTACTTTAGGGATAACAGCGTAATTTTTTCTGAGAGTTTATATAGAAAAAATGGTTTGCGATCTCTGTGTTGAATTAAAGATCCTTAATGGCGTAGGGTTTATTAAAGGAGGTCTGTTCGACCTTTAAATCTTTACATAATTTGAGTTCAGATCGGCGTAAGCTAGGTCGGTTTCTATCTCCCATGAAAAAATAATTCTTTCGGTGCGAAAGGATTTAAGAATTAAAATCATTTCTTAATATAGAATATTACTTTGATAGAATTTATGCATTGGATTTAGGATCTAATTATATAGAATTTAGTGTCTATAAAAAGATGTTTTGGAAGGAGGAAAATAAAGTGCATAAGACAAGGGAACAAATGGGAACATCAGTGAAGGGCACTAATGAGGAGGTGATAACAAGTAGTGATGATGTGAGGAGGAGATGGAGTGAGTATTTTGAAGGTTTCTTGAATGTGTTGGAGGATAGAGTGGCAGATATAGGGTGTTTTGGTCGAGGTGGTGTGCAAAGTGAGAGGGTTAGGGAGAATGATTTGGTAAACAGCGAAGAGGTAGTAAAAGCTTTGCAGAAGATGAAAGCCGGCAAGGCAGCAGGTTTGGATGGTATTGCAGTGGAATTTATTAAAAAAGGGGGTGACTGTCTTGTTGACTGGTTAGTAAGGTTATTTAATGTATCTGTGACTCATGGTGAGGTGCCTGAGGATTGGCGGAATGCTTCCATAGTGCCATTGTACAAAGGGAAAGGGGATAAAGGTGAGTACTCAAATTACAGAAGTATAAGTTTGTTAAGTATTCCTGGTAAATTATATGGGAGGGTATTGATTGAGTGGGTAAAGGCATGTACAGAGCATCAGATTGGGGAAGAACAGTGCGGTTTCAGAAGTGGTAGAGGATGTGTGGATCAGGTGTTTGCTTTGAAGAATGTACACGAGAATTACTTAGAAAAACAAATGGATTTGTATGTAGCATTTATGGATCTGGAGAAGGCATATGATAGAGTTTATAGAGATCCTCTGTAGAAGGTATTAAGAGTATGTGGTGTGGGAGGCAAAATGCTAGAAGCTGTGAAAAGTTTTTATCGAGGATGTAAGACATGTGTATGAGTAGGAAGAGAGGAAAGTGATTGGTTCTTAGTGAATGTCAGTTTGCGGCAGGGGTGTGTGATGTCTCTATGGTTGTTTAATTTGTTTATGGATGGGGTTGTTAGGGAGGTGAGTGCAAGAGTTTTGGTGAGAGGGGCAAGTATGCAGTCTGTTGTGGATGAGAGGGCTTGGGAAGTGTCAGTTGTTGTTCACTGATGATACAGCGCTGGTGGCTGATTCGGGTGAGAAACTGCAGAAGGTGGTGACTGAGTTTGGTAAAGTGTGTGAAAGAAGAAATCTGAGAGTAAATGTGAATAAGAGCCATTGGGAGGTAAATTGGAATGGAGAAAAACTGGAGGAAGTGAAGTGTTTTAGATATCTGGGAGTGGATTTGGCAGCAGATAGAACCATGGAAGTGGAAGTGAGTCATGGGGTTAGGGGGGTGAAACTTGTGAGAGCGTTGAAAAATGTGTGGAAGGCGAAAACATTATCTCGGAAAGCAAAGATGGGTATGTTTGAAGTAGTGGTTCCAGCAATGTTATATGGTTGCGAAGTGTGGGCTATAGATAGAGTTGTGTGGAGTAGGGTGTATGTGTTGGAAATGAGATGTTTGAGGACAATATATGGTGTGAGATGGTTTGATCGAGTAAGTAATGAAAGGATAAGAGAGATGTTTGGTAATAAAAAGAGTGTGGTTGAGAGAGCAGAAAAGGGTGTATTGAAATGATTTGGTCACATGAAGAGAATGAGTGAGGAAAGATTGTCAAAGAGGATATATGTGTCAGAGGTGGAGGGAACAAGAAGTGGGAGATCAGATTGGAGGTGGAGGGAAAAAGATTTTGATTGATTGGGGCCTGAGCATGCAGGAGGGTGAAAGGCATGCAAGGAATAGTGTGAATTGGAACAATGTGGTATACCGGGGTCGATGTGCTGTCAGTGGATTGAACCAGGGCATGTGAAGTGTCTGGGGTAAACCATGTAAAGTTTTGTGGGGCCTGGATGTGGAAAGGGAGCTGTTGTTTCTGTGAATTATACATGACAGCTAGAGACTGAGTGTGAACGAATGTGGCCTCGGTTGTCTTTTCCTAGCGCTACCTCGCGCGCGTGTGGGGGAGGGGGTTGTCATTTCTTGTGTGGTAGGGTGGCAATGGGAATGAATGAAGGCGGGAAGTATGAATTATGTACATGTGTATATATGTATATGTCTGTATATGAAAGCCGGCAAGGCAGCAGGTTTGGATGGTATTGCAGTGGAATTTATTAAAAAAGGGGGTGACTGTATTGTTGACTGGTTGGTAAGGTTATTTAATGTATGTATGACTCATGGTGAGGTGCCTGAGGATTGGCAGAATGCGTGCATAGTGCCATTGTACAAAGGCAAAGGGGATAAGAGTGAGTGCTCAAATTACAGAGGTATAAGTTTGTTGAGTATTCCTGGCAAATTATATGGGAGGGTATTGATTGAGAGGGTGAAGGCATGTACAGAGCATCAGATTGGGGAAGAGCAGTGTGGTTTCAGAAGTGGTAGAGGATGTGTGGATCAGGTGTTTGCTTTGAAGAATGTATGTGAGAAATACTTAGAAAAGCAAATGGATTTGTATGTAGCATTTATGGATCTGGAGAAGGCATATGATAGAGTTGATAGAGATGCTCTGTGGAAGGTATTAAGAATATATGGTGTGGGAGGCAAGTTGTTAGAAGCAGTGAAAAGTTTTTATTGAGGATGTAAGGCATGTGTACGTGTAGGAAGAGAGGAAAGTGAATGGTTCACAGTGAATGTAGGTTAGCGGCAGGGGTGTGTGATGTCTCCATGGTTGTTTAATTTGTTTATGGATGGGGTTGTTAGGGAGGTGAATGCAAGAGTTTTGGAAAGAGGGGCAAGTATGAAGTCTGTTGGGGATGAGAGAGCTTGGGAAGTGAGTCAGTTGTTGTTCGCTGATGATACAGCGCTGGTGGCTGATTCATGTGAGAAACTGCAGAAGCTGGTGACTGAGTTTGGTAAAGTGTGTGAAAGAAGAAAGTTAAGAGTAAATGTGAATAAGAGCAAGGTTATTAGGTACAGTAGGGTTGAGGGTCAATTCAATTGGGAGGTGAGTTTGAATGGAGAAAAACTGGAGGAAGTGAAGTGTTTTAGATATCTGGGAGTGGATCTGGCAGCGGATGGAACCATGGAAGCGGAAGTGGATCATAGGGTGGGGGAGGGGGCGAAAATTCTGGGAGCCTTGAAGAATGTGTGGAAGTCGAGAACATTATCTCGGAAAGCAAAAATGGGTATGTTTGAAGGAATAGTGGTTCCAACAATGTTGTATGGTTGCGAGGCGTGGACTATGGATAGAGTTGTGCGCAGGAGGATGGATGTGCTGGAAATGAGATGTTTGAGGACAATGTGTGGTGTGAGGTGGTTTGATCGAGTAAGTAACATAAGGGTAAGAGAGATGTGTGGAAATAAAAAGAGCGTGGTTGAGAGAGCAGAAGAGGGTGTTTTGAAATGGTTTGGTCACATGGAGAGAATGAGTGAGGAAAGATTGACCAAGAGGATATATGTGTCGGAGGTGGAGGGAATGAGAAGAGGGAGACCAAATTGGAGGTGGAAAGATGGAGTGAAAAAGATTTTGTGTGATCGGGGCCTGAACATGCAGGAGGGTGAAAGGAGGGCAAAGAATAGAGTGAATTGGAGCGATGTGGTATACCGGGGTTGACGTGCTGTCAGTGGATTGAATCAAGGCATGTGTATGGGGGTGGGTTGGGCCATTTCTTTCGTCTGTTTCCTTGCGCTACCTCGCAAATGCGGGAGACAGCGACAAAGCAAAAAAAAAAAAAAAAAAAAATGTCTGTATATGTATATATATGTATATGTTGAAATGTATAGGTATGTATATGTGCGTGTGTGGACGTGTATGTGATTACATGTGTATGTGGGTGGGTTGGGCCATTCTTTTGTCTGTTCCATGTGCTACCTCACTGATGCGGGAGACAGCGACAAAGTATAATATGATGAATATTTATGTAGGGGATAGAATGTTTTTGACCACCAAGCATAACTAGAGATTTTTCTTGCGTGAATGGAAGCATTTATACCCTTATCCTCCAAGACAACCACATCATCCAATCCATGGTTCAACCGTTCCTGTTCTGAGGTCAGGCATACTGTGCTTAGAAGAACTCTTCTTCCTCTGGCTCCCATTCAAGTTTTAACACTTCCCTTAATCACTGAAAGTATGTTTTTCATGAGGTGAAATAATCCTTTATTCTAAGGAAGTGCAATAGACTCTCATATTCATCCACTGATAGGTCTCTGGACTTTAGCTAATAATGGCTTCTGTCGCTTTACCTTTCCGTCACTTTTTTGTTCTGATGGTACTATAGCTGTCTCCCCCAAGGACAAAGCAACACTCTGTGGCTCCCATTTCTCCTCTAACTCCACCTTTGACGACTCTAACATTCATTCACCCCCTGATGCTCCTCTTACTATTTCTCTGCCTCTTCCCATAATCTCTTTATATTAAGAGGATTATATTTAGGAAAGATATATGAAGATGGATTTAATTGTAATTTTAACTTTGATGAGGTAAAATGGTAATGGCTCTAAAGTGTGACGTATTGCCTGTCGCTTCCATCAAGTTAATTGAGATTAGTCGTAACATAGTGGGTGTACTGGAAAGTGCACCTAGAAGTAAGGCAAAGCCTTTTAGTTAAGCGTTTCACTTATGTTGAAAAGATATATTGTGCGACTCGATTTGTTTTAAATGTAAACTTATTTATATTAGATAGGATTTTTTATTTACTAAGAAAAATAGTTTTTAGGTCAAAGTTAATTAGTATTTTGTAAATCTAAATTTGTGCTATAGTTTAAAAGTACCATAAGGGAAAAGTTTTAATATAATGAAAAGCTTGATTTGAGAAAAGAAAATATAGAACTTTATACCTTTTGTATTAGAGAGAATTAAGATTTTCTAGATAAAATGAGTCCCAAAAAAAGAATTTTTAAAAGATTAAAGTTGTGTTAGTGGTAAATAAGTTTTTGATCATTATTCGTGGTGAAATGCCAATCGAATCTTTTTACATGTGGTTGTTTCAGAAAAAAATTTAATTTTATCTGAATGTAAGATTGTTGATTCAGGTAAATAATTGGAGGGAAAAGCTTCAGGTTGATTGATTAAAATATAAAGTAATAAAATTTTATTTATTTTGACTAGGCTTAGAAGTAGCTATGTTAAAGTGTTTGAACTGAAATTATTGATAATTAGTATTTATATCACTTTTGTAATAAGAAATTTTAGTAATAAATGTTATTTCGTTAGGAATAATGATTTTATTAGTAAAGTTATCTTTGTGATGAAATTATTAGATAAAATGAAAATAATTTTTTGTATGAATGTAAGATACAATAAAGGCAATTGGCAAATAAAATTTTTGCCTGTTCATCAAAAACATGTCTTTATGAGAATTTATATAAAATCTAGCCTACCTAGTGATGTTTGTATTCAACAGCTGCGGTAACATGACCGTGCTAAGGTAGCATAGTAATTTGTCCTTTAATTTGGGACTGGCATGAATGGCTGAACAAGAAATGAAGTCTCTATTGTAAATTTTGAAATTTACATTTAAGTGAAAAGGCTTCAATAAAATGGGGATGATAAGACCCTATAAATCTTTATATTTTGGTTAATAACTTTTAAAGATTAGTTGCATGTTTAGTGTTATTAAACTAGAATATTTTGTTGAGGGGACAGAAGTATAATAAGTAACTGCTTTGTTTATAAATTGATTATTTTTATGTTGAAGACTACATAGATCCTCTGTTAGAGAAATTAGTTTGTTACTTTAGGGATAACAGCGTAATTTTTTCTGAGAGTTTATATAGAAAAAATGGTTTGCGATCTCTGTGTTGAATTAAAGATCCTTAATGGCGTAGGGTTTATTAAAGGAGGTCTGTTCGACCTTTAAATCTTTACATAATTTGAGTTCAGATCGGCGTAAGCTAGGTCGGTTTCTATCTCCCATGAAAAAATAATTCTTTCGGTGCGAAAGGATTTAAGAATTAAAATCATTTCTTAATATAGAATATTACTTTGATAGAATTTATGCATTGGATTTAGGATCTAATTATATAGAATTTAGTGTCTATAAAAAGATGTTTTGGAAGGAGGAAAATAAAGTGCATAAGACAAGGGAACAAATGGGAACATCAGTGAAGGGCACTAATGAGGAGGTGATAACAAGTAGTGATGATGTGAGGAGGAGATGGAGTGAGTATTTTGAAGGTTTCTTGAATGTGTTGGAGGATAGAGTGGCAGATATAGGGTGTTTTGGTCGAGGTGGTGTGCAAAGTGAGAGGGTTAGGGAGAATGATTTGGTAAACAGCGAAGAGGTAGTAAAAGCTTTGCAGAAGATGAAAGCCGGCAAGGCAGCAGGTTTGGATGGTATTGCAGTGGAATTTATTAAAAAAGGGGGTGACTGTCTTGTTGACTTGTTAGTAAGGTTATTTAATGTATCTGTGACTCATGGTGAGGTGCCTGAGGATTGGCGGAATGCTTCCATAGTGCCATTGTACAAAGGGAAAGGGGATAAAGGTGAGTACTCAAATTACAGAAGTATAAGTTTGTTAAGTATTCCTGGTAAATTATATGGGAGGGTATTGATTGAGTGGGTAAAGGCATGTACAGAGCATCAGATTGGGGAAGAACAGTGCGGTTTCAGAAGTGGTAGAGGATGTGTGGATCAGGTGTTTGCTTTGAAGAATGTACACGAGAATTACTTAGAAAAACAAATGGATTTGTATGTAGCATTTATGGATCTGGAGAAGGCATATGATAGAGTTGATAGAGATGCTCTGTGGAAAGCATTAAGAATATATGGTGTGGGAGGCAAATTGTTAGAGGCAGTGAAAAGTTTTTTATCAAGGATGTAAGGCATGTGTATGAGTAGGAAGAGAGGAAAGTGATTGGTTCTCAGTGAATGTTGGTTTGCGGCAGGGGTGTGTGATGTCTCCATGGTTGTTTAATTTGTTTATGGATTGGGTTGTTAGGGAGGTGAATGTAAGAGTTTTGGGAAGAGGGGCAAGTATGCAGTCTGTTGTGGATGAGAGAGCTTGGGAAGCGAGTCAGTTGTTGTTCGCTGATGATACAGCGCTGGTGGCTGATTTGGGTGACAAACTGCAGAAGGTGGTGACTGAGTTTGGTAAAGTGTGTAAAAGAAGAAAGCTGAGAGTAAATGTGAATAAGAGCAAGGTTATTAAGTCCAGTAGGGTTGAGGAACAAGTCAATTGGGAGGTAAGTTTGAATGGAGAAAAACTGGAGGAAGTGAAGTGTTTTAGATATCTGGGAGTGGATCTGGCAGTGAATGGAACCATGGAAGCAGAAGTGAATCATAGGGTGGGGGAGGGGGCGAGAACGTTATCTGGAAAGCAAAAATGGGTATGTTTGAAGGAATAGTGATTCTACCAATGATATATGGTTGTGAGGCGTGGGCTATAGATAGAGTTGTGTGAAGGAGGGTGGATGTGCTGGAAATGAGATGTTTGAGGAAAATATGTGGTGTGAGGTGGTTTGATCGAGTAAGTAATGAAAAGGTAAGAGAGATGTGTGGTAATAAAAAGAGTGCTTTTGAGAGAATAGAAGAAGGTGTTTTGAAATGGTTTGGTCACATGGAGAGAATGAGTGAGGAAAGATTGACAGAGAGGATATATGTGTCAGAGGTGGAGGGAACGAGAAGTGGGAGACCAAATAGGAGGTGGAAAGATGGAGTGAAAAAGATTTTGAGTGATTGGGGCCTGAACATACAGGAGGGTGAAAGGTATGCAAGGAATAGAGTGAATTGAAATGATGTGGTTTACCAGGGTTGACGTGCTGTCATTGGATTGAACCAGGGGATGTGAAGCATCTAGGGTAAACCATGGAAAGTTTTGTGGGGCCTGGATGTGGAAAGGGAGCTGTGGTTTTGGTGCATTAGTCATGACAGGTAGAGACTGAATGTTAACGAATGTGGTGTTTGTTGTCTTTTCTTAGCGCTACCTCGCCTACATGTGGGGGGAGGGGGTTGTCATTTCATGTGTGGCGGGATGGCGACGGGAATGAATAAAGGCAGACAGTATGAATTATGTACATGTTTATATATGTATATGTCTGTGTGTGTATATATATGTAAACGTTGAGGTGTATAGGTATGTATATGTGCATGTGTAGACGTGTATGTATATGAATGTGTATGTGGGTGGGTTGGGCCATTCTTTCGTCTGTGTCCTTGCGCTACCTTGCTAACGCGGGAGACAGTGACAAAGTATAATAAATAAAATGAAATAAAGTAATATGCTAACTTGTTTATTTGTGAGTATAATTTAAGCTAATTATTTTTTGCATTTCTGCTTTAAAGTATTTGTTAGTCATTATTTGTGTATTAGTTGCAGTAGCGCTTGTAACTTTGTTAGAGCCAAAAGTTTTAGGATATGTAAAAATTCATAAAGGTCCTACTAATGTAGAGATTGCTGGAATTTTGCAACCTTTTTCCGATGCTGAGATTATTTTCTAAGGAACAAACCTTTCCAGTTTTGTCTAATTTTTGTATATTATTTATCCCTTGAGTTTAGTTTAACTGTTTCTTTAGTTAGGTGGTCTGTAATGCCCTATGAGCAAAGCTTATGGTCCTGATGGCATCCATTCCCGTGTACTGTGAACTCGCTCCTGTGCTTGCTTGTCTTTTCCGTTTCTGCTTAAAAACAAAAACCTTTTTTTTTCCTTGGAAACATGAATTGATACATCCGATCCCTAAGAAGTTTGACCATTCTGACCCCTCTTACTATTGTCCTATTGCTTTAACATCTACCATTTTCATATTCTTTGAATACCTCCTCATCTCCCATATCCTTAAACACCATGGAAATCAGTTTTCTCTCTGATCACCAGTATGGCTTCAGTGCGGTTAGGTCCAAAGTAATATTCTTTCCTGTCTTACTAATGTCTGGTCATCATCCTGAAAAATCCTGGGAAGTCATGTGTAGTTGCCTCTCTAAGCTCCCTTCTTTTGGCTTCCCACCCTTACTTTGCTTCTTCGTATCTAGCTTACTCTTCAGCTGATCTATCTCTGTGGTTGTTGATGGACCAACCTCCCTTTTCTCCATCAACAGCTCCAATGATAATCTAATGCACTCATATGATGGTGACTCAACATTGCATTCTTCCACATCCAACGATTCTTCTCCCTCTCCTCTCACTTGATCTGCACATTGTCTTGACACAGCTTTCTCAATAAACTCAGGCTTGGACAGGATATCTCAGTTGGGTAGACAAAATCTTAAGTTTAATGCCTTTAAGACACAAATTTTACCCCGCTATCAATCAAAAGCTCCTCACAACTCTCGTCTCTCCTTCGACAGTTCTGTAATTCCACCTCTTGACTCAGTAAACATACTTGGTATTACTGTGACATCCACTTTTTCTTGGAAATCCCACATTATAGGAATAGCTAAATCTACCTCTAAGAAACTGGATGTCCTGTTTAGATGTTGAAACTTCACTTATGAGTAGTTGCTCCGTTTAAACTAGGGATTAATTCATCCTTGTATGGAGTACTGCTCTCACATTTGGGGTGGTTCTATCTCTGAATGCGTACTTGGCAGAGTTGAATGGAAAGCAGTCCGACTTATAAAGTGTCCCAGGCTAACTTCCAAGCTTGACCCCCTTGCTCTACTCTGCAATGTTTTTTCTATTTCCTTCTTCAGTAGGAATTACTTTTGTTTTTGGTCCTGAGAGCTGGCTGTCTTTGTACCCCCACCACTAGCTAGATCATGCAATACTCAGCAAGCTGCTGTTTCATATGGTTATCATGTAGCGATTGGCAACTTGAGAGTAGGCCTTTTTGATGCCTGCTTCTTTCCATACACATCAAAGCTTTGGAATTCTCTACCTTCTCATGTCTTTCCCTATAACTATGACCTGGCATATTTCAAAAGACAATTCTTTCACTTCCTCCAAAATTTGTCCCTTGTCTTTTCTTTTTCTGTTTCATTATTCTCTCTATATTTCAACTAAAGCCTGGCCTTGATATGGACTTTTTTCTGTAACTGGAGCCTTCAACATCAAAAAAGATTCTTGGTGCTTACAGGGCCTTCCCAACAGTTGAAAAATGTTTTTCATTCTTCGAAGTCTATATTGTCTGTCTGTGATTGGCCATCATTTGGTGAGAGGTAAGTTGTGGATGGCAAGTCTTTATATTGTGTAGTTTAATGTACTAAAATATGGTGGTTCACATCCTGGATCAGGTTAATTGGGGATCATGAGTCTTTTTTGCATATATCAGAGAGCAGAATTGTTTCTACTCCAAAACTGAGTTTTGATAGGGAGTATTAAAATCTTATATATTGTTCATCTTGGGTAGGGAATGTTTCTAAATGATTCCACATATCTAGTTAAGAATACTGCATGGGAAGTTGAGGATTTCTTATTGCAACCAGAATAGAATAAGATAAAGAAAATTGCAGTGAATTTCAATGTTTTACAAGGCAGCACTTTTTCCTTATTTTTGTGATTGGGATGCATGGTTATTAGATAGGACTTGAATGTTGACGTAAACAAAATCGCCACTGTACTTTTATGAATTAATTTTTATCCTTTTTCTTGTCTATTTATGTTTTATATGTGTGATACAAGGTAATGCAGGATGTATTCCTGGTCCTACCAGTGTTAGGTAAGTGATTATTAAAGCGAGATATTTTGTATATTTTATATTTGTAAGCCAGTCTGTACACTTACACAGTGTGATATAATCTTGAATAATGATAAGATTTCTGCACAATATGAATGTACAAGGATATATCTTTCTTTTATTTCATTTAGAATGTTGGTTAGATATTCATATAAAGGTATTCCACATTTCAGAAGGTAAGCTACACTGCTTTCTAACATATTTCCACATTATAGAATGCGTTATGATAAAGATGTGACAGTATTGTGTAATGTTTGGCTCTTGCATGAGACTTATAGATCTGAGTACATGCAAAACATTTATAAATTCAAGTTGGTGCGGAGGCCCAAATCAGATCCATGTACTCAGGATGAATGACTTCAATGTTGACCTTTCAACTTGAGGGTAGATTTTAGTGGGAATAGAAGTTTTGTTTTGTGTGGAATGGTACACTTTTTGTAGATTTAAGAAGACATCTTTATAAGCTTTAATCTTAGACAGTTTTATTACTATTTCAAAGCAGTGAAAGTATTGAGATGTGCGTTAAACCCTCTTATCATATGAATTGATATCATCTGTAAGAATTAAGGAATTTGCTTATGCAGCTCCATACACATTTAGTAATCCACCAAGCACTAGCTTATGCACTTGATAATCAAATTGTCTGAAGCCAACAAATTTTGAAATTGATTATTAGTTTGCTTCGTGTAAGAGGTTTGTCACATTTTCACTATCATAGATTGCCATTTCTCATTTCTACTGCTTTGGTTTCTTAACCTATGCTTTCCCCCTTATGCATTTTTAAGATAATCATCTTTCTTTGCTTATATATGTATTAAATCATAAAATAATCTACAACTTATTGTGAATTTTGTAGTTAATCTTGTGCGGAGTTCCTCAGAAAGTGAAATGATATTTTTAGGTCTATAGAGAGGCAAATGAATGGAATAGTTTTTTGAAATTAGCATTCAGGGGAGATTGTGCATTCACTGTATTGCATTGCCTTTGATATGGAAAAGCAGTATTTACTGTGAAAGAAGCTTTCACCATATATACTATATATTTTGGCATATTAAACACATAATTTTTCTGAAAAAGGCCTCCAAAAGTCACCCTATGTTGTATATGCTAAAAGTGTTCTCCGTTTGTCATTTCTAAGTCATATTACGAGATGGAGGAGACTTTGTTTGAAGCTGAAGATAAGCAGAATTTTCATCTGTGTATTATTTACAGCATATACACCTTTCCTGGGGAATTTTTTCATAGAAAAGTGTACAAATCAAATTTAAGTAAGTCATATTTCTTAGTACATAGTAGAAATAGGCCACTCCCAGCAGATCTTACTGGATACAAGAGTGTCAGCAGGGACTTTTTTGTACAGATCAACAAATTTCGACTTATTTTTGTTTTGGTCTGGAGGCAAAACGTGTTTCCCTAAATGGATTTTGGGATGCTGAATGTAAAAATGCTTGATTGGCTAGGGTTTCCAAGGAAAATTCACTTTTTACATTATACATATATTACACAATATATCGGTGACACAGGGTACAGTTGCTGGTTTACTTTGATTAAACTTTATGCTTCTTCACCTGTTGCTTGTACTCAAGTTCTGGAGCATCTCTTGTTACCATCCAGCAATAGTCTGCTTACTTTGCTGAACTTGATTTACACTGGAACCTTTTCTCTATCACCAAATGTTTGCTGCACTCATTGCTCACTGTGCTGCAGTTTACTTGAAAAAATCTAGTTGAGGAAGGAGAGGGCATATCCCAGCAGCTCATTTTCTGATGGGATGACAAAAGGTTTTCTGCAGGTTCTTTGTAGTTTTCAGCTTTGATATTTCCAAGAAAGTTGGTTGCTACCAACCAGAAAGCATTCTATGCTGTTTTCTCATCAACATTGAGGATAATTTCACACTGTTTGTCTTTGAAGAGTTCAGGGATCTGTGGCCTGACGGAAACATCCTTCTTGATTTTTCCCTCCCTGAGACATGGGAATTTCCCACCAATGTACCTCAACTCTGTCTCTAATTTAATTTTGCTGCTTTCTACCTGTTGTACGTGTTGCGTGTTCTTTCTTCCTGATTCCAGAAACTTTGAGGAAACCTAGTCCCTCCTGTTGTAAGGGGAAGTCTTTGTTTGACTGTCTCATTCACACAGGAAACGGTAAAACTTTGTGTAGTCCTATTACAATCTAAGAAAGATAAACAACAGCCTTCAAGTTGTTACAAAGCTGCTTTTGGTATTTCTTGTAATACATGCCATTTGAAATATGCTTAATGTTGTTGTATGATTCCTTGATATGTACTACCTTAATATCTGGAATGGATGGGCAACACATTGCCATCACACAGCAGAACAGCTTTTAGACTCGATTTTAATGAGCCTATGAACAGTCTCCACTCTTCATTGTTATGATTCATATTGAGTGCTACCATCAGACCATATACATAATTGCAAGCAAAATAAGAGAGCAAAATCTTTCTGGCGTGTGCAAAACACAAACACTGTCACATAACATTTTCACCAAGGAGATTTCACTGTTGCAGTCTTGAACCCAACAGTTTTGCCTTACTCTTCGACAATTCTAGATCTCTGATGAGGTCGCTTAATTCATTCTATGTGATCCTTTGTGTTTTAGCAGACGTCACATTACATGTGAAATCGGGATCTCTTGAGGTTGATGGCATGGATGTCGCACAAATTTGATCATTCTGTTCATCCTCTGATTCCAGAGAAAATGAGTCTGGTTTCCAGAATAGGAAGTCCTTCACCATAGGGTACTGGGCATATTCTGATAACTTTAAGGTTCACTATTTCATTATGGAAAAACCTTGCTTGACTTAGGCACTATGCTGAAGTAGCACTTACTGACATAATCTGTTGGCTCCCTCCACACCATGAGCACAGCAAAAGGTATCAGTCGCCATTTCTCATTTCTGTTGCTTTGTTTTCTTAACCTATTCTTTCCTCCCCAGTGAATTTCGGTCTGTGGCAAGGGTGTGTGATGTCCCCATGGATATTTACTTTGTTTATGGATGGACTGGTTACGGAGGTAAATGCAAGAGTTTTGGAAAGAGGGGTGAGTATGCAGTCTGTTGGGGATGAAAGGGTCCAGGAGGCCACTCAGTTGTTCGCCGATGATATGGCTTTAGTGGCTGATTCGAGTGAGAAACTGCAGAAGTTGGTGACTGAATTTAGAAAAGTGTGCGAGATGAGAAAGTTGAGAGTAAATGCAAATAAGAGCAAGGTTATTAGGTTCAGTAGGTTTGAGGATCAAGTTAATTGGGATGTAAGTTTGAATGGCAAAAAATTGGAAGTGAAGTGCTTTAGATATCTAGGATTGGACTTAGCAAAGAATGGAACCATGGAAACAGAAGTGTGTCACAGGATGGGGGAGGGAGCGAAGGTTCTGGAAGTGATGAAGAATGTGCCGAAGGAGAGAACATTACCTCGGAGAGCAAAGGTGCGTATGTTTGAAGGAATAGAAGTTAAAACAATGTTATATGGTGGCGAGGGATGGGCTGTAGATAGGGTTGTACAGAAAAGGGTTGATGTGTAGGAAATAAAATGGTTGAGGACAGTATGTAATAAGGTGGTTGATTGAGTTAGTAATGAAAGGGTAAGAGAGATGTGTGGAAGTAAAAAGAGTATGGTTGAGAGAGCTGAAGAGGGTGTGTTGAAATGGTTTGGTCACATGGAGAGAATGAGTGAGGAAAGATTGACAAAGAGGATACATTTGTCAGGGGTAAAGGGAACAAGGAGAAGCAGGAGGCCAAATTGGAGGTGGAAGGAGGGAGTGAAAAAGACTTTCAGCAATCAGGGCCTGAACATACAGGAGGGTGAAAGGCTTGCAAGGAATTGAGTGAATTGGAATGATGTGGTATACCAGGGTCAACGTGCTGTCAACGGATTGAACCAGGGCATGTGGAGCGTCAGGGGTAAACCATGGAAAGTTTTGCAGGGCCTGGATGTGGAAAGGAAGCTGTGGTTTCAGTGCATTACACATAACTAGAAACTGAGTGTAAACAAATGTGGCCTTTGTTGTCTTTTCCTTGTGCTTCCTTGGGAGGGGGAAGGAGGCACTATTTCATGTGTGTCGAGGTGGCAACAGGAGTGGATGAAGGCAGCAAGTATGAACATGTACATGTGTATATATGTATATGTCTGTGTATGTATTTGTATGATACGTTGAAATGTATGGGTATGTATATGTGCGTGTGTGGATATTTATGTACATACATGTGTATTTGGAAGGGTTGGGCCATTCTTTTGTCTGTTTCCTTGCACTGCCTTGTAAACGTGAAAGATGGCAATTAAGTTTAATAAAAGTAAATAAATTATACTTACTCTTTCCCGCATTAGCGAGGTAGTGCAAGGAAACAGACGAAAGAATGGACCAA
Organism: Panulirus ornatus; assembly: GCF_036320965.1. Taxonomy (NCBI): domain Eukaryota; kingdom Metazoa; phylum Arthropoda; class Malacostraca; order Decapoda; family Palinuridae; genus Panulirus; species Panulirus ornatus. The sequence goes on from NC_092233.1 coordinate 29,799,825, forward strand.
CCCACCCATATACACATGTATATGCATAAACACCCACACATGGACATATACATACCTATACATTTCAATGTATATGTACATATGAATACACAGACATATACATATATACACCTGTACATATTCATACTTGCTACTTCATCCAGTCCCATCGCCACCCCACCATACATGAAATAGCACCCCTTCCCCTTGGCACACGCATGAGGTAGCACTAAGAAAAGGCAACAAAAGCCGCATTCGTTCACACTCAGTCTCTAGCTGTCATGACTAATGCACTAGACCACAGCTCCCTTTCCACATCCAGGCCCCACAAAACTTTCCATGGTTTACCCCAGATGCTTCACATGCCCTGGTTCAATCCATTGACAGCACATTGACCCCAGTATACCACATCGTTCCAATTCACTCTCTTCCTTGCTTGCCTTTCATCCTCCTGTATGTTCAGGCCCCAATCACTCAAAATATTTTTCACTCCATCCTTCCAACTCCAGTATGGTTTCCCGCTTCTCCTTGTTCCCTCTACCTCTGACAAATATATCTTCTTTGTCAATATTTCCTCACTCATTCTCTCCATGTGACCAAACCATTTCAGTACACCCTCTTCTGCTCTCTCAACCACACTTTTTATTACCACACATCTCTCTTACCCTTTCATTACTTACTCAATCAATCCACCTCACACAACATATTGTCCTCAAAAATTTTATTTCCAGTACATCCACCCTCCTCCACACAACCCTATCTATAGCCCATGCCTCACAACCATATAACATTGTTGGAACCACTATTCCTTAAAACATACCCATTTTTTCTCTCTGAGATAATGTTCTTGCCTTCCACACATTCTTCAACGCTACCAGAACCATTGCCCCCCTCCACCACCCTGTGACTCACTTCCGCTTTCATGGTTCCATCTGCTGCTAAATCCACTCCCAGATGTCTAAAACAATTCACTTCCTCCAGTTTTTCTCCATTCAAACTTAACTCCCAATAAACTTGTCCCTCAACCCTACTGAACCTAAAAACCTTACTCTTATTCACATTTACTTTCAGCTTTCTTCTTTCACACACTTTACTAAACTCAGTCACCAACTTCTGCTGTTTCTCACATGAATCAGCCACCAGCACTGTATCATCAGCGAACAACAACTGACTCACTTCCCAAGCCCTCTCATCCACAACAGACTGCATACTTGTCTCTCTCTCCAAAACTCTTGCATTCACCTCTGTAACAACCCCATCCATAAACTAATTAAACAACCAAGGAGACATCACACACCCCTGCCGCAAACCAACATTCACTGGCAACTGATCACTCTCCTCTCCTCTTACTCGTACACATGCTTTACATCCCTTAAAACTTTTCCCTGCTTCTGGCAACTTACCTCCCCCACCATATAGTCTTAATACCTTCCACAAAGCACCTCTATCAACCCTATCATATGCCTTCTCCAGGTCCATAAATGCTTAATACAAATCCATCTGTTTTTCTAAGTATTTCTCGTATACATTCTTCAAAAGAAACTCCTCATCCACACATCCTTTACCACTTGTGAAACTACACTGCTCTTCCCCAGTCTGATGCTCTGTATATGCCTTTACCATCTCAATCAATACCCTCCCACATAATTTCCCAGGGAAACTCAACAAACTTACAACTCTGTAATTTGAAGATTCGTGTTTATCCTCTCTGCATTTGTACATTGGCACTCTGCATGCATTCTGCCAATTCTCAGGCACTTCACCATGAACCATACATACATTGAATATCTTTACCAACCAGTTAACAACGCAGTCACCCCATTTTTTGATAAATTCCACCCGCCGACTTGCCTGCTTTCATCTTCCGCAGTGCTATTGCGGAACAACAACTGACTCACTTCCCAAGCTCTCTCATCCCCAACAGACTTCATACTTGCCCCTCTTTCCAAAACTCTTGCATTCACCTCCCTAACAACCCCATCCACAAACAAATTAAACAACCATGGAGACATCACACACCCCTTCCGCAAACCTACATTCACTGAGAACCAATCACTTTCCTCTCCAATCACTTTCCTCTCTTACTACACATACACATGCCTTGCATCCTCGATAAAAACTTCTCACTGCTTCTAACAACTTGCCTCCCACATCATATATTCTTAATACCTTCCACAGAGCATCTCTATCGATTCTATCGTATGCCTTCTCCAGATCCATAAATGCTACATACAAATCCATTTGCTTTTCTAAGTATTTCTCACATACATTCTTCAAAGCAAACACCTGATCCACACATCCTCTACCACTTCTGAAACCACACTGCTCTTCCCCAATCTGATGCTCTGTGCATGACTTCACCCTCTCAATCAATACCCTCCCATATAATTTACCAGGAATACTCAACAAACTTATACCTCTGTAATTTGAGCACTCACTCTTATCCCCTGTGCCTTTGTACAATGGCACTATGCACGTATTCCGCCAATCCTCAGGCACCTCACCATGAGTCATACATACATTAAATAACCTTACCAACCAGTCAATAATACAGTCACCCCCTTTTTTAATAAATTCCACTGCAATACCATCCAAACCTGCTGCCTTGCCGGCTTTCATCTTCTGCAAAGCTTTTACTACCTCTTCTCTGTTTACCAAATCATTTTCCCTAACCCTCTCACTTTGCACACCACCTCGACCAAAACACCCTATATCTGCCACTCTATCATCAAACACATTCAACAAACCTTCAAAATACTCACTCCATCTCCTTCTCACATCACCACTACTTGTTATCACCTCTCCATTTGCGCCCTTCACTGAAGTTCCCATTTGCTCCCTTGTCTTACGCACTTTATTTACCTCCTTCCAGAACATCTTTTTATTCTCCCTAAAATTTAATGATACTCTCTCACCCCAACTCTCATTTGCCCTCTTTTTCACCTCTTGCACCTTTCTCTTGACCTCCTGTCTCTTTCTTTTATACATCTCCCACTCAATTGCATTTTTTCCCTGCAAAAATCGTCCAAATGCCTCTCTCTTCTCTTTCACTAATGATCTTACTTCTTCATCCCACCACTCACTACCCTTTCTAATCAACCCACCTCCCACTCTTCTCATGCCACAAGCATCTTTTGCGTAATCCATCACTGATTCCCTAAATTGTTCTTACCTTTTTCCATTCTGTACTCAGTCTCTCCTGGTACTTCCTCACACAAGTCTCCTTCCCAAGCTCACTTACTCTCACCACCCTCTTCACCCCAACATTCACTCTTCTTTTCTGAAAACCCATACAAATCTTCACCTTAGCCTCCACAAGATAATGATCAGACATCCCTCCAGTTGCACCTCTCAGCACATTAACATCCAAAAGTCTCTCTTTCGCGCGCCTGTCAATTAACACATAATGCAATAATGCTCTGGCCATCTCTCCTACTTACATACGTATACTTATGTATATCTCGCTTTTTAAACCAGGTATTCCCAATCACCAGTCCTTTTTCAGCACATAAATCTACAAGCTCTTCACCATTTCCATTTACAACACTGAACACCCCATGTATACCAATTATTCCCTCAACTGCCACATAACTCACCTTTGCATTCAAATCACCCATCACTATAACTCGGTCTCGTGCATCAAAACCACTAAAACACTCATTTAGCTGCTCCCAAAACACTTGCCTCTCATGATCTTTCTTCTCATGCCCAGGTGCATATGCACCAGTAATCACCCATCTCTCTCCATCAACTTTCAGTTTTACCCATATTAATCTAGAATTTACTTTCTTACATTCCATCACATACTCCCACAACTCCTGTTTCAGGAGTAGTGCTACTCCTTCCCTTGCTCTTGTCCTCTCACTAACCCCTGACTTTACTCCCAAGACATTCCCAAACCACTCTTCCCCTTTACCCTTGAGCTTCGTTTCACTCAGAGCCAAAACATCCAGCTTCTTTTCCTGAAACATACTACCTATCTCTCCTTTTTTCACATCTTGGTTACATCCACACACATTTAGACACCCCAGTCTGAGCCTTCGAGGAGGATGAGCACTCCCCGCGTGACTCCTTCTTCTGTTTCCCATTATAGAAAGTTAAAAAAAATACAAATATATATGTGGAGAAAAACTGGAGGAAGTGAAGTGTTTTAGATATCTGGGAGTGGATTTGGCAGTGTATGGCCCCATAGAAGCGGAAGTGAATCATAGGGTGGGGGAGGGGGCGAAAATTCTGGGAACCTTGAAGAATGTGTGGAAGTCGAGAACATTATCTCGGAAAGCAAAAATGGGTATGTTTTAAGGAATAGTTGTTTCACCATTGTTGTATGGTTGTGAGGCATGGGCTATGGATAGAGTTGTGTGGAGGAGGGTGGATGTGTTGGAAATGAGATGTTTAAGGACAATATGTGGTGTGAGGTGGTATGATCGAGTAAGTAATAATAGGGTAAGAGAGATGTGTGGTAATAAAAAGAGTGTGGTTGAGAGAGCAGAAGAGGGTGTTTTGAAATGGTTTGGTCACATGGAGAGAATGAGTAAGGAAAGATTGACCAAGAGGAAATATGTGTCGGAGGTGGAGGGAACGAGGAGAAGTGGGAGACCAAATTGGAGGTGGAAAGATGGAGTGAAAAAGATTTTGAGTGATTTGGGCCTGAACATGCAGGAGGGTGAAAGGTGTGCAAGGAATAGAGTGAATTGGAACGATGTGGTATACCGGGGTCGACATGCTGTCAATGGATTGAACCAGGGCATGTGAAGCGTCTGGGGTAAACCATGGAAAGTTTTGTGGGGCCTGGATGTGGAAAGGGAGCTGTGGTGTCAGTGCATTATTACATGACAGCTAGAGACTGAGTGTGAACGAATGGGGCATTTGTTGTCTTTTCCTAGTGTTACCTCGCACACATGAGGGAGGAGGGTGTTGTTATTCTATGTGTGGCTGGGTGGCGATGGGAATGAATAAAGGCAGACAGTATGAATTATGTACATGGGTATATATGTATAGGTCTGTGTGGGTATATATATGTATACATTGAGATGTATAGGTATGTATATTTGCATGTGTGGACATGTATGTATATGCATGTGTATGTGGGTGGGTTGGGCCATTCTTTTGTCTGTTTCCTTCCGCTACCTCGCTAATGCGGGAGACAGCAACAAAGCAAATGATAATATATTTTATTTCATTATACTTTGTCGCTGTCTCCCATGTTAGCGAGGTAGCACAAGGAAACAGATGTAAGAATGGCCCAACACATGCATATGTATATACATACACGTCCACTCACCCACGTATACATACCTATACATCTCAACGTATACACGTATATATATTTATTATTTATTTTACGTTATATTATATATATAAGGGGAGTGGGGGAGGAATGGGATGTATTTAGGGAATCAGTGATGGATTGCATAAAAGATGCTTGTGGCATGAGAAGAGTGGGAGGTGGGTTGATTAGAAAGGGTAGTGAGTGGTGGGATGAAGAAGTAAGATTATTAGTGAAAGAGAAGAGAGAGGCATTTGGATGATTTTTGCAGGAAAAAAATGCAATTGAGTGGGAGATGTATAAAAGAAAGAGACAGGAGGGCAAGAGAAAGGTGCAAGAGGTGAAAAAGAGGGCAAATGAGAGTTGGGGTGAGAGAGTATCATTAAATTTTAGGGAGAATAAAAAGATGTTTTGGAAGGAGATAAATAAAGTCCGTGAGACACGACAGCAAATGGGAACTTCCGTGAAGTGCGCTAAAGGGGAGATGATAACAAGTAGTGGTGATGTGAGAAGGAGATGGAGTGAGTATTTTGAAGGTTTGTTGAATGTGTTTGATGATAGAGTGGCAGATATAGGGTGTTTTGGTCGAGGTGGTTTACAAAGTGAGAGGGTTAGGGAAAATGATTTGGTAAACAGAGAAGAGGTAGTAAAAGCTTTGCGGAAGATGAAAGCTGGCAAGGCAGCAGGTTTGGATGGTATTGCAGTGGAATTTATTAAAAAAGGGGGGTGACTGTATTGTTGACTGGTTGGTAAGGTTATTTAATGTATGTATGACTCATGATGAGGTGCCTGAGGATTGGCGGAATGCGTGCATAGTGCCATTGTACAAAGGCAAAGGGGATAAGAGTGAGTGCTCAAATTACAGAGGTATAAGTTTGTTGAGTTCCTGGGAAATTATATGGGAGGGTATTGATTGAGAGGGTGAAGTCATGCACAGAGCATCAGATTGGGGAAGAGCAGTGTGGTTTCAGAAGTGGTAGAGGATGTGTGGATCAGGTGTTTGCTTTGAAGAATGTATGTGAGAAATACTTAGGAAAGGAAATGGATTTGTATGTAGCATTTATGGATCTGGAGAAGGCATACGATAGAATCGATAGAGATGCTCTGTGGAAGGTATTAAGAATATATGATGTGGGAGGCAAGTTGTTAGAAGCAGTGAAAAGTTTTTATCGAGGATGTAAGGCATGTGTATGTGTAGTAAGAGAGGAAAGTGATTGGTTCTCAGTGAATGTAGGTTTGCGGCAGGGGTGTGTGATGTCTCCATGGTTGTTTAATTTGTTTGTGGATGGGGTTGTTAGGGAGGTGAATGCAAGAGTTTTGGATAGAGGGGCAAGTATGAAGTCTGTTGGGGATGAGAGAGCTTGGGAAGTGAGTCAGTTGTTGTTCGCTGATGATACAGCGCTGGTGGCTGATTCATGTGAGAAACTGCAGAAGCTGGTGATTGAGTTTGGTAAAGTGTGTGAAAGGAGTGCGTGTGTGGACATGTATGTATATACATTGTGTATGAGGGTGGGTTGGGCCATTTCTTTCGTCTGTTTCCTTGCGCTACCTCGCAAATGTGGAAGACAGCGACAAAGCAAAATAATATTGATAATATATATATATATATATTTTTTTTTTTCCCCGCTGTCTCCCGTGTTTGCGAGGTAGCGCAAGGAAACAGACGAAAGAAATGGCCCAACCCACCCCCATACACATGTATATACATACACGTTCACACACACGCAACTATACATACCTACACAGCTTTCCATGGTTTACCCCAGACGCTTCACATGCCCTGATTCAATGCACTGACAGCACGTCAACCCCGGTATACCACATCAATCCAATTCACTCTATTCCTTGCCCTCCTTTCACCCTCCTGCATGTTCAGGCCCCGATCGCACAAAATCTTTTTCACTCCATCTTTCCACCTCCAATTTGGTCTCCCACTTCTCCTCGTTCCCTCCACCTCCGACACATATATCCTCTTGGTCAATCTTTCCTCACTCATTCTCTCCATGTACCCAAACCATTTCAAAACACCCTCTTCTGCTCTCTCAACCACGCTCTTTTTATTTCCACACATCTCTCTTACCCTTACGTTACTTACTCTATCAAACCACCTCACACCACACATTGTCCTCAAACATCTCATTTCCAGCACATCCACCCTCCTGCGCACAACTCTATCCATAGCCCACACCTCGCAACCATACAACATTGTTGGAACCACTATTCCTTCAAACATAACCATTTTTGCTTTCCGAGATAATGTTCTCGACTTCCACACATTTTTCAATGCCCCCAGAACTTTTGCCTCCCCTCCCCCACCCTATGATTCACTTCCACTTTCATGGTTCCATTCGCTGGCAAACCCACTCCCAGATATCTAAAACATTTCACTTCCTCCAGTTTTTCTCCATTCAAACTTACCTCCCAATTGACTTGTCCCACAACCCTACAGTACCTAATAACCTTACTCTTATTCACATTTACTCTCAACTTTCTTCTTTCACACACTTTACCAAACTCAGTCACCAGCTTCTGCAGTTTCTTACCCAAATCAGCCACCAGCGTTGTATCATCAGCGAACAATAACTGACTCACTTCCCAAGCTCTCTCATCCACAACAGACTGTATACTTGCCCCTCTTTCCAAAACTCTTGCATTCATCTCCCTAGCAACCCTATCCATAAACAAATTAAACAACCATGGAGACATCACACACCCCTGCCACAAACCAACATTCACTGAGAACCAATCGCTTTCCTCTCTTCCTGCACATACACATGCCTTGCATCCTCGATAAAAACTTCTCACTGCTTCTAACAACTTGCCTCCCACATCATATATTCTTAATACCTTCCACAGAGCATCTCTATCAACTCTATCATATGCCTTCTCCAGATCCATAAATGCTACATACAAATCCATTTGCTTTTCTAAGTATTTCTCACATACATTCTTCAAAGCAAACACCTGATCCACACATCCTCTACCACTTCTGAAACCACACTGCTCTTCCCCAATCTGATGCTCTGTGCATGACTTCACCCTCTCAATCAATACCCTCCCATATAATTTACCAGGAATACTCAACAAACTTATACCTCTGTAATTTGAGCACTCACTCTTATCCCCTGTGCCTTTGTACAATGGCACTATGCACGTATTCCGCCAATCCTCAGGCACCTCACCATGAGTCATACATACATTAAATAACCTTACCAACCAGTCAATAATACAGTCACCCCCTTTTTTAATAAATTCCACTGCAATACCATCCAAACCTGCTGCCTTGCCGGCTTTCATCTTCTGCAAAGCTTTTACTACCTCTTCTCTGTTTACCAAATCATTTTCCCTAACCCTCTCACTTTGCACACCACCTCGACCAAAACACCCTATATCTGCCACTCTATCATCAAACACATTCAACAAACCTTCAAAATACTCACTCCATCTCCTTCTCACATCACCACTACTTGTTATCACCTCTCCATTTGCGCCCTTCACTGAAGTTCCCATTTGCTCCCTTGTCTTACGCACTTTATTTACCTCCTTCCAGAACATCTTTTTATTCTCCCTAAAATTTAATGATACTCTCTCACCCCAACTCTCATTTGCCCTCTTTTTCACCTCTTGCACCTTTCTCTTGACCTCCTGTCTCTTTCTTTTATACATCTCCCACTCAATTGCATTTTTTCCCTGCAAAAATCGTCCAAATGCCTCTCTCTTCTCTTTCACTAATGATCTTACTTCTTCATCCCACCACTCACTACCCTTTCTAATCAACCCACCTCCCACTCTTCTCATGCCACAAGCATCTTTTGCGTAATCCATCACTGATTCCCTAAATTGTTCTTACCTTTTTCCATTCTGTACTCAGTCTCTCCTGGTACTTCCTCACACAAGTCTCCTTCCCAAGCTCACTTACTCTCACCACCCTCTTCACCCCAACATTCACTCTTCTTTTCTGAAAACCCATACAAATCTTCACCTTAGCCTCCACAAGATAATGATCAGACATCCCTCCAGTTGCACCTCTCAGCACATTAACATCCAAAAGTCTCTCTTTCGCGCGCCTGTCAATTAACACATAATGCAATAATGCTCTGGCCATCTCTCCTACTTACATACGTATACTTATGTATATCTCGCTTTTTAAACCAGGTATTCCCAATCACCAGTCCTTTTTCAGCACATAAATCTACAAGCTCTTCACCATTTCCATTTACAACACTGAACACCCCATGTATACCAATTATTCCCTCAACTGCCACATAACTCACCTTTGCATTCAAATCACCCATCACTATAACCCGGTCTCGTGCATCAAAACCACTAAAACACTCATTTAGCTGCTCCCAAAACACTTGCCTCTCATGATCTTTCTTCTCATGCCCAGGTGCATATGCACCAGTAATCACCCATCTCTCTCCATCAACTTTCAGTTTTACCCATATTAATCTAGAATTTACTTTCTTACATTCCATCACATACTCCCACAACTCCTGTTTCAGGAGTAGTGCTACTCCTTCCCTTGCTCTTGTCCTCTCACTAACCCCTGACTTTACTCCCAAGACATTCCCAAACCACTCTTCCCCTTTACCCTTGAGCTTCGTTTCACTCAGAGCCAAAACATCCAGGTTCTTTTCCTGAAACATACTACCTATCTCTCCTTTTTTCACATCTTGGTTACATCCACACACATTTAGACACCCCAGTCTGAGCCTTCGAGGAGGATGAGCACTCCCCGCGTGACTCCTTCTTCTGTTTCCCATTATAGAAAGTTAAAAAAAATACAAATATATATGTGGAGAAAAACTGGAGGAAGTGAAGTGTTTTAGATATCTGGGAGTGGATTTGGCAGTGTATGGCCCCATAGAAGCGGAAGTGAATCATAGGGTGGGGGAGGGGGCGAAAATTCTGGGAACCTTGAAGAATGTGTGGAAGTCGAGAACATTATCTCGGAAAGCAAAAATGGGTATGTTTTAAGGAATAGTTGTTTCACCATTGTTGTATGGTTGTGAGGCATGGGCTATGGATAGAGTTGTGTGGAGGAGGGTGGATGTGTTGGAAATGAGATGTTTAAGGACAATATGTGGTGTGAGGTGGTTTGATCGAGTAAGTAATAATAGGGTAAGAGAGATGTGTGGTAATAAAAAGAGTGTGGTTGAGAGAGCAGAAGAGGGTGTTTTGAAATGGTTTGGTCACATGGAGAGAATGAGTAAGGAAAGATTGACCAAGAGGAAATATGTGTCGGAGGTGGAGGGAACGAGGAGAAGTGGGAGACCAAATTGGAGGTGGAAAGATGGAGTGAAAAAGATTTTGAGTGATTTGGGCCTGAACATGCAGGAGGGTGAAAGGTGTGCAAGGAATAGAGTGAATTGGAACGATGTGGTATACCGGGGTCGACGTGCTGTCAATGGATTGAACCAGGGCATGTGAAGCGTCTGGGGTAAACCATGGAAAGTTTTGTGGGGCCTGGATGTGGAAAGGGAGCTGTGGTGTCAGTGCATTATTACATGACAGCTAGAGACTGAGTGTGAACGAATGGGGCATTTGTTGTCTTTTCCTAGTGTTACCTCGCACACATGAGGGAGGAGGGTGTTGTTATTCTATGTGTGGCTGGGTGGCGATGGGAATGAATAAAGGCAGACAGTATGAATTATGTACATGGGTATATATGTATAGGTCTGTGTGGGTATATATATGTATACATTGAGATGTATAGGTATGTATATTTGCATGTGTGGACATGTATGTATATGCATGTGTATGTGGGTGGGTTGGGCCATTCTTTTGTCTGTTTCCTTCCGCTACCTCGCTAATGCGGGAGACAGCAACAAAGCAAATGATAATATATTTTATTTCATTATACTTTGTCGCTGTCTCCCATGTTAGCGAGGTAGCACAAGGAAACAGATGTAAGAATGGCCCAACACATGCATATGTATATACATACACGTCCACTCACCCACGTATACATACCTATACATCTCAACGTATACACGTATATATATTTATTATTTATTTTACGTTATATTATATATATAAGGGGAGTGGGGGAGGAATGGGATGTATTTAGGGAATCAGTGATGGATTGCATAAAAGATGCTTGTGGCATGAGAAGAGTGGGAGGTGGGTTGATTAGAAAGGGTAGTGAGTGGTGGGATGAAGAAGTAAGATTATTAGTGAAAGAGAAGAGAGAGGCATTTGGATGATTTTTGCAGGAAAAAAATGCAATTGAGTGGGAGATGTATAAAAGAAAGAGACAGGAGGGCAAGAGAAAGGTGCAAGAGGTGAAAAAGAGGGCAAATGAGAGTTGGGGTGAGAGAGTATCATTAAATTTTAGGGAGAATAAAAAGATGTTGTGGAAGGAGGTAAATAAAGTGCGTAAGACAAGGGAGCAAATGGGAACTTCAGTGAAGGGCGCAAATGGGGAGATGATAACAAGTAGTGGTGATGTGAGAAGGAGATGGAGTGAGTATTTTGAAGGTTTGTTGAATGTGTTTGATGATAGAGTGGCAGATATAGGGTGTTTTGGTCGAGGTGGTTTACAAAGTGAGAGGGTTAGGGAAAATGATTTGGTAAACAGAGAAGAGGTAGTAAAAGCTTTGCGGAAGATGAAAGCTGGCAAGGCAGCAGGTTTGGATGGTATTGCAGTGGAATTTATTAAAAAAGGGGGTGACTGTATTGTTGACTGGTTGGTAAGGTTATTTAATGTATGTATGACTCATGATGAGGTGCCTGAGGATTGGCGGAATGCGTGCATAGTGCCATTGTACAAAGGCAAAGGGGATAAGAGTGAGTGCTCAAATTACAGAGGTATAAGTTTGTTGAGTATTCCTGGGAAATTATATGGGAGGGTATTGATTGAGAGGGTGAAGTCATGCACAGAGCATCAGATTGGGGAAGAGCAGTGTGGTTTCAGAAGTGGTAGAGGATGTGTGGATCAGGTGTTTGCTTTGAAGAATGTATGTGAGAAATACTTAGGAAAGGAAATGGATTTGTATGTAGCATTTATGGATCTGGAGAAGGCATATGATAGAGTTGATAGAGATGCTCTGTGGAAGGTATTAAGAATATATGATGTGGGAGGCAAGTTGTTAGAAGCAGTGAAAAGTTTTTATCGAGGATGTAAGGCATGTGTATGTGTAGTAAGAGAGGAAAGTGATTGGTTCTCAGTGAATGTAGGTTTGCGGCAGGGGTGTGTGATGTCTCCATGGTTGTTTAATTTGTTTGTGGTTGGGGTTGTTAGGGAGGTGAATGCAAGAGTTTTGGATAGAGGGGCAAGTATGAAGTCTGTTGGGGATGAGAGAGCTTGGGAAGTGAGTCAGTTGTTGTTCGCTGATGATACAGCGCTGGTGGCTGATTCATGTGAGAAACTGCAGAAGCTGGTGATTGAGTTTGGTAAAGTGTGTGAAAGGAGTGCGTGTGTGGACATGTATGTATATACATTGTGTATGAGGGTGGGTTGGGCCATTTCTTTCGTCTGTTTCCTTGCGCTACCTCGCAAATGTGGAAGACAGCGACAAAGCAAAATAATATTGATAATATATATATATATATATTTTTTTTTTCCCCGCTGTCTCCCGTGTTTGCGAGGTAGCGCAAGGAAACAGACGAAAGAAATGGCCCAACCCACCCCCATACACATGTATATACATACACGTTCACACACACGCAACTATACATACCTACACAGCTTTCCATGGTTTACCCCAGACGCTTCACATGCCCTGATTCAATGCACTGACAGCACGTCAACCCCGGTATACCACATCGATCCAATTCACTCTATTCCTTGCCCTCCTTTCACCCTCCTGCATGTTCAGGCCCCGATCGCACAAAATCTTTTTCACTCCATCTTTCCACCTCCAATTTGGTCTCCCACTTCTCCTCGTTCCCTCCACCTCCGACACATATATCCTCTTGGTCAATCTTTCCTCACTCATTCTCTCCATGTACCCAAACCATTTCAAAACACCCTCTTCTGCTCTCTCAACCACGCTCTTTTTATTTCCACACATCTCTCTTACCCTTACGTTACTTACTCTATCAAACCACCTCACACCACACATTGTCCTCAAACATCTCATTTCCAGCACATCCACCCTCCTGCGCACAACTCTATCCATAGCCCACACCTCGCAACCATACAACATTGTTGGAACCACTATTCCTTCAAACATAACCATTTTTGCTTTCCGAGATAATGTTCTCGACTTCCACACATTTTTCAATGCCCCCAGAACTTTTGCCTCCCCTCCCCCACCCTATGATTCACTTCCACTTTCATGGTTCCATTCGCTGGCAAACCCACTCCCAGATATCTAAAACATTTCACTTCCTCCAGTTTTTCTCCATTCAAACTTACCTCCCAATTGACTTGTCCCACAACCCTACAGTACCTAATAACCTTACTCTTATTCACATTTACTCTCAACTTTCTTCTTTCACACACTTTACCAAACTCAGTCACCAGCTTCTGCAGTTTCTTACCCAAATCAGCCACCAGCGTTGTATCATCAGCGAACAATAACTGACTCACTTCCCAAGCTCTCTCATCCACAACAGACTGTATACTTGCCCCTCTTTCCAAAACTCTTGCATTCATCTCCCTAGCAACCCTATCCATAAACAAATTAAACAACCATGGAGACATCACACACCCCTGCCACAAACCAACATTCACTGAGAACCAATCGCTTTCCTCTCTTCCTGCACATACACATGCCTTACATCCTCGTTAAAAAATTTTCACTGCTTCTAACAACTTGCCTCCCACACCATATATTCTTAATACCTTCCACAGAGCATCTCTATCAACTCTATCATATGCCTTCTTCAGATCCATAAATGCTACATACAAATCCCTTTACTTTTCTAAGTATTTCTCTCATACATTTTTCAAAGCAGACACCTGATCCACACATTCTTTACCACTTCTGAAACCACACTGCTCTTCCCCAATCTGATGCTCTGTACATGCCTTCACCCTCTCAATCAATACCCTCCCATATAATATCCCAGGAATACTCAACAAACTTATATATATATTCCTAACACTCTCCCAAATCACTCTTCCCCTATACACTTCAGCTTCTTTTCACTCAGAGCCAGAACATCCATGTTTCTTTCCTCAAACATACTACTTATCTCTCCTTTCTTCTCATCTTGGTTACATCCACACACATTCAGACACCCGTATCTAAGCTTTCAAGGAGGATGAGCACTACCCACTTCACTACTCCTGTTTCCCCTTTTAGAAATTTTAATTCAAGGAGGAGTTTGGGGGGGGGGGGGTATCCAGCCCCTCTCCTGCCCTCTTTAGTTACCTTCTATGACATGCAGGAAATATTTGTGGACATATATACACATGCACATATTCGTACTTGCTTGCCTTCATCTATTCCTGTTTCAACCCCACCCCTACAGGAAACAGCATTGATACCCCCTGCTTCTGTAAGGTAGCGCCAGGTAAACTGACAAAAAAGGCCACATTCGTTCACACTCAGTCTCTGTCATATGTAATGCACCAAAACCACAGCTCTCTCTGCACATCTAGGCCCCACAGACCTTTTCATGTTTCACATGCCCTAGTTCAGTCCATTGACAGCACGTCGACCCAGTATACCACATGGTTCCAATTCTGTCTATTCCTTGCACACCTCTCAATCTTGTATATGTTCAGGCCCCAAACATTCAAAATCATTTTTGCTCCATCCTTCCACCTCCAATTTGGTCTCCTGCTTCTTGTTCCCTCCACCTCTGACACATATATACTCTTTGTCAATCTTTCCTCATTCATTCTCTCCATATATCCAAGCCATTTCAACACAGCCTCTTCTGCTCTCTCACCCACACCCTTTTTATTACCACACATCTTTCTTACCCTTTCATTACTTACTCGATCAAACCACCTCTCACCACATATTGTCCTCAAACATTTCATTTCCAACACATCCACCCTCCTTTGTACAACCCCATCTTTATACAGCCCATTCCTTGCAGCCATATAACATTGCTGGAACTACTATTCCTTCAAACATACCCATTTTTGCTCTCCAATTTAACATTCTCTCCTTCCACACACACTTCATCTCTCCCAGAACCTTGTGCACCTACCCCACTTTGTGACTCACTTCTGCATCCATGGTTCCATTTGCTGCTAAGTCCACTCCCTGATATCTAAAACACTTCACTTTCTCCAATTTATCTCCATTCAAACTTACATCCCTCATCACACTTTTCCAAACTCAGTCACTGTCTTCAGTTTCTTACTCAAATCAGCCACTAGAGCTGTATCGTGGGCAAACAACAACTGACTCACTTCCCAGGCCCTTTCATCCCTATCAGACTGCCTACTCGCCCCTCTCTCCAAAACTATCGCATTTACCTCCCTAACAACCCCATCCATAAACAAGTTAAACAGCCATGGGGGCATCATACACCCCTGCTATAGACAGAGATTCACTGGGAACCAATTGCTCTCCTCTCTTCATACTCGTACAATGCCTTACAACCTGGGTAAAAACTTTAAACTGCTTCTAGCTTACCTCCTTCAACCATCACCATATACTCTTAAAACCTTCCACAATGCATGTCTGTCAACCCTATCATATGCCTTCTCCAGATCTATAAATGCTACATACAAATCCATCTGTTTTTGTAAGTATATCTCATATATTCTTCAAAGCAAACACTTGATCTGCACATCCTCTCCCACTTCTGAAACCACACTGCTCTTCCCCAATCTGATGCTCTGTACATGCCTTTGTCCTCTCAGTTGATACCCTCCCATATAATTTCCCAGGAATGCTTAACTAACTTGTGCCTCGTAATTTGAACACTCACCTTTATCCCCTTTGCCTTTGTGCAGTGGTACTATGCATGCATTATGCCAATCTTTAGGCACTTCTCCGTGATCCATACATACATACAGTGAATATCCTTGCCAACCAAACAACAACAGTCACCCCCTTTCTTAATAAATTCTACTGCATTACAATCCAAACCTTATGCCTTACTGGATTTTATCTTCCACAAAGCTTTCTCTACCTCTACTCTCTTGACCAAACCATGGTTAGGACATATAGAGAGAATGTGTGAGGAAAGATTGACAAAAAGGATATACGTGTCAGAGGTGGAGGGAACAAGGAGAAGCGGGAGACCAAATTGGAGGTGGAAGGATGGAGTGAATAAGATTTTGAACAATCGAAGCCTAAACATACAGGAGGGTGAGAGGTATGAAAGGAATAGAGTGAATTTGAACAATGTGTTATACTGGGGTCGACATGCTGTCATTGGACTGAACCAGGTCATGTGAAGCATCTGGGTTAAACCATGGAAAGGTCATGGGGGCCTGGAAGTGGGTAGGGAGCTGTGGTTTTGGTGTATTACACATGACAGTGAGAGACTGAGTCTGAACGAATGTGGCTTTTTTTGTCTGTTTTCCTGGCACTACCTCACTGACGCAGGGGATGGTGATGCAATTTTCTTGTGGGGCGGGGTAGCAACATGAATGGATGAAGGCATGCAAATGTGAATATGTACATGTGTATGTATGTTATGTCTGCATATTTGTATGTATATGTTGATATGTATGTATATGTGCGTATGTGGGCGTTTATGTATATATATATGTGTATATGAGTGGATAGGCCATTCTTCGTCTGTTTCCTGGCACTACCTCGCTAACGTGGGAAACAGCATTTATGTATATTTATATATGTATATTAATTTTATTCATTATACTTAATCGCCATCTCCTGTATCAGCGAGATGGCGCAAGGAAACGGATGAGGAATGGCCCAACCCTTGCACATACACACATATATATATATACATAAATGCCCATATGCGCACATATACATATATACACATGTACATATTCATACTTGGTGCCTTCATGCATTTCAGTTGTTTGTGTATATGAGTGGATGGACCATTCTTAGACTGTTTCTTGGTGCTACCTCACTGACGCTGGAAACTGATTATGTTTTATATGAAAATGGAAAAAATATATATATTCCAGTTTCTAAAAGGGAAACAGAAGGAGTTAAGCAGGTAGTGCTCATCCTCCTTGAAGGCTAAGTTTTGGGTTTCTGAATGTGTGTGGTTGTAATCAAGATGAGAAGAAAGGAGAGGTAAGTCGTATGTTTGAGGAAAGAAACCTAGATGTTCTGGCTCTGAGTGAAACGAAGCTCAAGTGTAAAGGGGAAGAGTGGTTTGGGTAAGTCTTGGGATTAAAGTTAGGGGTTGGTGAGAGGCCAAGAGCTAAGGAAGGAGTAGCACTACTCCTGAAGCAGGAGTTGTGGGAGTATGTAATAGAGTGTAAGAAAGTAAATTCTAGATTGATGTGGGTAAAACTGAAAGTGGATGGAGAGTGATGGGTGATTATTGGTGCCTGTGCACCTGGTCATGAGAAGGAAGATCATGAGAGGTAAGTGTTTAGGGAGCAGCTGAGTGAGTGTGTCAGCAGCTTTGATGCATGAAACTGGGTTTTATTGATGGTTGATTTAAATGCGAAGGTGAGTAATGTGGCATTTGAGGGTAATTGATGTACATGGGGTGTTCAGTGTTGTAAATGGAAATGGTTAGAAAGAGAGCTATACATAAGTATATGTATGTGAGTAGTAGAGATGGTCAAAGGGCATTATTGGATGACTTTTTAACTGATAGGTGTGTAAAAGAGAGACTTTTGGATGTTAATGTGCTGAGAGGGGCAGCTGGAGGGATGCCTGATCACTATCTTTTGGAGGCAAAGGTGAAGATTTATAGAGGTTTTTAAAAAAGAAGAGAGAATTTTAAGGGAGAAGAAATTGATGAGAGTAAGTGAACTTGGAAAGGAGACATGTGAGGAAGTACCAGGATAGATTAGATGTAGAATGGCAAAAGGTGAGAGCAAATAATTTGAGGGAATGGGATGTATTTAGGGAAGCAGTGATGGCCTGTGCAAAAGATGCATGTGGCAAGAGAAAGGTGGGAGGTGGGTAGATTAGAAAGGGTAGTGATTGGTGGGTTGAAAAAGTAAAGTTGTTAGTGAAAGAGAAAAGGGAGGCGTTTGGACGATAATTGCAAAGAATGAGTGCAAATGACTGGGAGATGCATAAAAGAAAGTGGCAGGAGGTCAAGAGAAAGGTGCATGGGTTGAAAAAGATGGCAAATGAGAATTGGGATGACAGGGTATCATTAAACTTTTGGGAAGATAAAAAGATGTTTTGGAAGGAGGTAAGTAATGTGCATAATAGAAGAGTAAATGGGAACATTGGTGAAAGGGGCAAGTGGGAAGGTAATAACAAGTAGTGATGAAGTGAGAAGGAGATGGAGTGAGTATTTTGAAAGTTTGTTGAATGTATTTGATGATAGAATATCAGATATAGGGTGTTTTGATTGGGTTGATGTCTGAAGTAAGGGGTTCAGGGAGAATTGTTTGGTTAAGAGAGAAGAGGTAATGAAAGTTTTGCAGAAGCTGAAGTCTGGCACGGCTGTGGGTTTGGATGGATTTGCAGTGGAATTTATTGAAAAAGGGAGTGACTGTGTTGTTGATTGGTTGGTAAGGATATTCAGTATATGTATAGACCATGGTGAAATGCCTGAGGATTGGTGGAATGCATGCATGGCACCATTGTACAAAGGCAAAGGGGATTAAGGTGAGTGTTCAGATTACAGAGGCATAAATTTGTTGAGTATTCCTGGGAAATTATATGGAAGGCTAATGATTGAGAGGGTGAAGGCATGTACAGAGCATCAGATTGGGGAAGAGCAGTGTGGTTTCAGAAGTGGTAAAGGATGTGTGGGTCAGGTGTTTGCTTTGAAGAATAAATGTGAGAAGTACTTAGAAAAACAGATGGATTTGTATGTAGCATTTATGGGTGTGGAGAAGGCATGTGATAGGGTTGATACAGATGCTTTGTGGAAATTCTTAAGAATATATGGTGTGGGAGGTAAGTTGCTAGAAGCATTGAAAAGTTTTTACCAAAGATGTAAGGCATATGTACGAGTATGAGGAGAGGAGAGTGATTGGTTCCCAGTGAATGTCGGTCTATGGCAGGGGTGTGTGATGTACTCATGGTTGTTTAATTTGTTTATGGATGGCATGGTTAGGGAGGTAAATGCAAGAGAGGGGTGAGTATGCGGTCTGTTAGGGATGAGAGGGCTAGGGAAGTGAGTCAGTTGTTGTTCGTCAGTGATACAGCTCTAGTGGCTGATTTTAGTGAATAACTGCAGAAGTTGGTGACTGAATTTGGAAAAGTGTGTGAAAGGAGAAAGGTGAAAGTAAACGTGAATAAGAGCAAGGTTATTAGGTTCGGTAGGTTGGAGAAACTAGTAAATTCAGATGTAAGTTTGAATGTAGAAAAATTGGAGGAAGTGAAATGTTTTTGATATCTGGGAGTGGACTTAGCAGTGGATGGAACCATAAAAGTGGAAGTGAGTCACAGGATGGGGGAGGGGGTGAAGGTTCTGGGAGCGATGAAGAATGTGTGGAAGGAGAGAACATTATTTTGGAGAGCAAAAATGGGTATGTAGTTCCAATAATGTATTGTTGCAAGGCATGAGCTATAGATAGGGTTGTACCAAGGAGGGTGGATGCATTGGAAATGAAATGTTGAGGACAGTATGTGGTGTGAAGTGGTATGATCGAGTAAGTATTGAAAGGGTAAGAGAGATGTGTGGAAATAAAAAGAGTGTGGTTTAGAGAGCAGGAAAGGGTGTTTTGAAATTGTTTGGACATATGGAGAGAATGAGTGAGAAAAGATTGACAAAGAGGATATACATGTCAGAGGTGGAGGGAGCAAGGAGAAGCAGAAGACCAAATTGGAGGTAGAAGGATGGAGTGAAAAGAGATTTTAAGCGATTGGGGCCTGAACATACAGGAGGGTGAGAGGCGTGCAAGGAATAGAGTGAATTGTAATGATGTGGTATACCGGGGTTGACATGCTGTCAGTGGACTGAACCAGAGCATGTGAAGTGTATACGGTAAACCATGGAAAGGTCTGTGGGGCTTGGATGTGGATAGGAAGCTGTGGTTTTGGTTCATTTCACATGACAGCTAGAGACTGAGTTTGAACGAATGTGGCATTTTTTGTCTTTTTCCGGGCACTACCTTGCTGAAGCGGGGATAACAATGCTGCTCCTTTTGGGGGTAGGGGGTGGGGTTGTGACAGGAAGGGATGAATGGAAGCAAATGGGAACATGTACTTGTGTATATATGTATATGTCTGTGTATTTATATGCATGTTTATGCTGATATGTATATGTAACTGTGCATGTATGGGCATTGATGTATATATATGTGTAAATGAGTGGATGGGCCATTTTTCTTCAGTTTCCTGGCACTACCTTGCTGATGCGGGAAGCAGCGATTATGTATAATGTTAAAATTGATGATGATAATCATAATTATAATGATAATGATAATAATAATGATATTAATAACAATAATGATAATGATAATGATAATAATGATAATGATAATTATAATGACAGTAATGATTATAATGATAGTGATGATAATAGTTATTATATGTGAAGCATCTGGGGTAAACTGTGGAAATGTGTGTGGGGCCTGGATGTGGAAAGGGAACTGTGGTTTTGGTGCATTGCACATGACAGCTAGAGACTGAGTGTGAACAAATGTTGCCTTTTTGTATAGGCGCTACCTCACGGGGTGTTTGTGTGTATGTTTCCTGTTTGGCTGGGTGGTGATGGGAATGGATGAAGGCAGCAAGTATGAATATGTACATGTGTATATATGTGAATGTATATGAGCATGTTTGGGTGTTTGTATATATGTATATGAGTGGTTGGGCCTTTCTTTGTCTGTTTCTTGCAGTATCTCACTGATGTGAGAATCTGTAAGTATAGTATAATACCACTACTACTACTACTACTACTACTACTACTACTACTACTACTACTACTACTACTACTACTACTTATAATAATGATAATAATAATATGTGTATGAGAATGGTTGGGCCATTCTCCATCTGTTTTCTGGCACTACCTCCCTTTCTCAGGAAACGGCAATTAAGTATGATAATAATGATAATGATACAATATTATCCCTGAGGTAGGAGAGAAAAAATTCTACCTTTGTATTCCCTGCATGTCGTAGATGCTGACTAAAAGGGAAGGGAGCAGGGGGCTGGAAGTCCTTCCCTCCAGGTTTGACTTTTCCAAGAGAAGAAACAGAGAATGGGGCCAAGTGAGGATATTCCCTCTAAGGCTCAGTCCTCTGTTCTTATGCTACCTCGCTAATGCAGGAAATGGCGAATGTTATTTATTTATTAATTATACTTTATCGCTGTCTCCTGCGTTAGCGAGGTAGCGCAAGGAAACAGACGAAAGAATAGCCCAACCCACCCACATACACATGTATATACATACACGTCCACACACAGCACATATACATACCTATACATCTGAACATATATATATATATATATATATATATATATATATATATATATATATATATATATATATATATATATATATATATCCCTGGGGATAGGGGTTTAAGAATACTTCCCACGTATTCCCTGCGTGTTGTAGAAGGCGACTAAAAGGGGAGGGAGCGGGGGCTGGAATTCCTCCCCTCTCATTTTTTTTTTTTAAATTTTCCAAAAGAAGGAACAGAGGGGGGCCAGGTGAGGATATTCCAAAAAAGGCCCAGTCCTCTGTTTTTAGCGCTACCTCGCTAATGCGGGAAATGGTGAATAGTTTAAAAAAAAAAAAAAAAAAATATATATATATACACACACACAGACATATACATATATACACATGTACATAATCCATACTGTCTGCCTTTATTCATTCCCGTCACCACCCCGCCACACATGAAATAACAACTTCCTCCCCCCGCATGTGTGCGAGGTAGCGCTAGGAAAAGATAACAAAGGCTACATTCGTTCACATTCAGCCTCTAGCTGTCAGGTGTAACTCACTGAAACCACAGCTCCCTTTCCACATCCAGGCCCCACAGAACTTTTCATGGTTTACCCCAGATGCTCTGCATACCCTGGTTCAATCCATGGACAGCACGTCAACCCCTGTATACCACATCGTTCTAATTCACTCTATTCCTTGCACGCCTTTCACCTTCATGCATGTTCAGGCCCTGATCACTCAAAATCTTTTTTGCTCCATTTTTCCACCTCCAATTTGGTCTCCCACTTCTCATTCCCTCCACCTCTGACACATATATCCTCTTGGTCAATATTTCCTCACTCATTCTCTTCTTGTGACTAAACCATTTCAAAACACCCTCTTCTGCTCTCTCAACCACACTCTTTTTATTACCACACATCTCTCTTACCCTTATTATCCCTGAGGATAGGGCTGAGGATAGGGGAGAAAGAATACCTTGCATGTATCCCCTGCGTGTTGTAGAAGGCAACTTAAAGGGGTGGGTGCAAGTGGCTGGAAATCCTTGCCTCCTTATTTTACTTTTCCAAAAGAAGGAACATTGATTTCTAATAATCATACTGAATGTACTACCATATGTTAGATTTGTATGTAGCATTCATGGATCTGGAAAAGGCATATAGTGTTAATGGGATGGCCTTGATTAAGGCCTCAGCTGCTCGTGTCCTCTCAGCTAATGTAAAAAAAAATTTTGATCTTGGTAATTTCATTTTTTTTTTAGCCTCATCTAGTGATTGATTTGTTTTAGCTCTAAAGTCCCTATGTTATATTTAAAAGTTTAATGGCTTAACTGTTCTAGCATATATTTCATTTTGATATATAGCTTTAACTCAGGTTTAGGCAACAAGAGGACTGTATGAACTTTTTACTACATTGAATATACTTTTATCACGTAAGAGCTCTTGAATTGGTTAGATATTTTTAGTTGATATCATTGTTATTATTACCCAAAGGATTATTCAGTTTTTGGAGTTGGAAGATTTTTAGTTGAAATTAGAATAACTGAAGTTCAGATGGGAGATTAATGAATGTTCTGAGAGGAAAAGGTGGTGGGGTGTCTGATAATTTTTTGACAGAGACAAGTGGAAAGTTTGTAGTGGAATTAGAGAAAGGAAAAAATGACACTTTACTGCATTAGATATTTGTTACAAAGTTGGATCTAAAGGCAAACATAAAGGGTTGACATTTGCTGGATAGATCACCTTAGTTGAAGGATTAAAGAACACAGTGGATCATTCTGAAACTTGGCTTAAGTCACCAGGGAAATGCCAAAGGACTTGGTCTTGGGCCCATTGCTTCTCTTGGTATATATTTATAATTTGACTGATGGGCTTAACTCTTACTTGAACATGTTTGCATATGATGCTAAGGTCATAAGTAAAGAATAATCATGATTGTATCAGTTTAGAAGGGTACCTAGACAAATTCATAAGTTTATCTGTTTGATGGATGATGAAATTCAATCTGAGTAAATGCAACGAAATGAGTTAGGGACAGAAAAAGGCCGTGACATGATTATTATGGAAGTAAGGGGAGTGGGGGAGGAATGGGATGTATTTAGGGAATCAGTGATGGATTGCGCAAAAGATGCTTGTGGCATGAGAAGAGTGGGAGGTGCATTGATTAGAAAGGGTAGTGAGTGGTGGGATGAAGAAGTAAGATTATTAGTGAAAGAGAAGAGAGAGGCATTTAGACGATTTTTGCAGGGAAAAAATGCAATTGAGTGGGAGATGTATAAAAGAAAGAGACAGGAGGTCAAGAGAAAGGTGCAAGAGGTGAAAAAGAGGGCAAATGAGAGTTGGGGTGAGAGAGTATCATTAGATTTTAGGGAGAATAAAAAGATGTTCTGGAGGGAGGTAAATAAAGTGCGTAAGACAAGGGAGCAAATGGGAACTTCAGTGAAGGGCGCAAATGGAGAGGTGATAACAAGTAGTGGTGATGTGAGAAGGAGATGGAGTGAGTATTTTGAAGGTTTGTTGAATGTGTTTGATGATAGAGTGGCAGATATAAGGTATTTTGGTCGAGGTGGTGTGCAAAGTGAGAGGGTTAGGGAAAATGATTTGGTAAACAGAGAAGAGGTAGTAAAAGCTTTGCGGAAGATGAAAGCTGGCAAGGCAGCAGGTTTGGATGGTATTGCAGTGGAATTTATTAAAAAAGGGGGTGACTGTATTATTGACTGGTTGGTAAGGTTATTTAATGTATGTATGACTCATGGTGAGGTGCCTGAGGATTGGGGGAATGCGTGCATAGTGCCGTTGTACAAAGGCAAAGGGGATAAGAGTGAGTGCTCAAATTACAGAGGTATAAGTTTGTTGAGTATTCCTGGTAAATTATATGGGAGGGTATTGATTGAGAGGGTGAAGGCATGTACAGAGCATCAGATTGGGGAAGAGCAGTGTGGTTTCAGAAGTGGTAGAGGATGTGTGGATCAGGTGTTTGCTTTGAAGAATGTATGTGAGAAATACTTAGAGAAGCAAATGGATTTGTATGTAGCATTTATGGATCTGGAGAAGGCATATGATAGAGTTGATAGAGATGCACTGTGGAAGGTATTAAGAATATATGGTGTGGGAGGCAAGTTGTTAGAAGCAGTGAAAAGTTTTTATCTAGGATGTAAGGCATGTGTATGTGTAGGAAGAGAGGAAAGTGATTGGTTCTCAGTGAATGTGGGTTTGCGGCAGGGGTGTGTGATGTCTCCATGGTTGTTTAATTTGTTTATGGATGGGGTTGTTAGGGGGGTGAATGCAAGAGTTTTGGAAAGAGGGGCAAGTATGAAGTCTGTTGTGGATGAGAGAGCTTGGGAAGTGAGTCAGTTGTTGTTCGCTGATGATACAGCGCTGGTGGCTGATTCATGTGAGAAACTGCAGAAGCTGGTGGCTGAGTTTGGTAAAGTGTGTGAAAGAAGAAAGTTAAGAGTAAATGTGAAGAAGAGCAAGGTAATTAGGTACAGTAGGGTTGAGGGTCAAGTCAATTGGGAGGTAAGTTTGAATGGAGAAAAACTGGAGGAAGTAAAGTGTTTTAGATATCTGGGAGTGGATCTGGCAGCGGATGGAACCATGGAAGCGGAAGTGAATCATAGGGTGGGGGAGGGGGCGAAAATCCTGGGAGCCTTGAAGAATGTGTGGAAGTCGAGAACATTATCTTGGAAAGCAAAAATGGGTATATGTGAAGGAATAGTGGTTCCAACAATGTTGTGTGGTTGCGAGGCGTGGGCTATGGATAGAGTTGTGCGCAGGAGGATGGATGTGCTGGAAATGAGATATTTGAGGACAATGTGTGGTGTGAGGTGGTTTGATCGAGAAAGTAACGTAAGGGTAAGAGAGATGTGTGGAAATAAAAAGAGCGTGGTTGAGAGAGCAGAAGAGGGTGTTTTGAGGTGGTTTGGGCACATGGAGAGAATGAGTGAGGAAAGATTGACCAAAAGGATATATGTGTCGGAGGTGGATGGAACGAGGAGAAGTGGGAGACCAAATTTGAGGTGGAAAGATGGAGTGAAAAAGATTTTGTGTGATCGGGGCCTGAACATGCAGGAGGGTGAAAGGAGGGCAAGGAATAGAGTGAATTGGATCGATGTGGTATACCGGGGTTGACGTGCTGTCAATGGATTGAATCAGGGCATGTGAAGCGTCTGGGGTAAACCATGGAAAGCTGTGTAGGTATGTATATTTGCTTGTGTGGACGTATGTATATACATGTGTATGGGGGTGGGTTGGGCCATTTCTTTCGTGTGTTTCCTTGCGCTACCTCGCAAACGCGGGAGACAGCGACAAAGCAAAAAAAAAAAAAAAAATTATTATGTAATGGAAAATAGTCTTCAGAAATGTGTGTATCAGAAATTGAGGAGCTAATTTGTTGCCGGAGTTCCACATCACAGGAACTGTTAAGGAGGCAAATTTTGACTGATGATTAATATAATTGCATCAAAATGCATGGATAGGGAAATGTGCTGTAAACTACTTGCAACATATGTCACACCAAAAGTGGACTATGCACATCAAGTTGGGTTCATTGCACCCAAAGAACAGTGCCCTTCATCCATCTGTATTTCCCTCGTCTTGTAATCTTTTTACTTTCAAGAACATGGTCTACAAACACTTGAGGGGCTCTGATTGAGTTCTGATTTCTTTTTCTCTCATTTTTCTTTTTTTCTTACCTGAGGTGGCTTTTGATTAAAGCATGTTTTCTGCATGCCATACTGGATGCCACATTAAAAACAAAAGATTGTGAGCTACAGATTTGCCCACCATAGAAGAGATAAGGATGACCTGATTTCATCCTTCAAGTCTCTCAGTTAGGTGGATGACATTGAAAGAACAGTCCTTTATATGTAGAAATAGTTGAGTAATTGGAGTAATTTTTGCAAGGGTTATAGGCTTGCCGCCAAAAAAACTGCACATCATTTGAGAATCTGGTGACAAGACAGAGAAAGGGGTTGGAAATATTTACATCACAAGATGCTTCTAATGTTACCAGGCAACATAGTGAAACTACGGAAAAGTTAGAGAGATTGTTAGCAATGTGAAGGGAAAATGTAAAGCTACTTAGCTAATCTCCATGAAGCAGACCTAGTTAGGGTAGCCCATCATCCATCCATTGTAGGTTTTTCTTATGTAAGGCATGTGTACGAATAGGAAGAAAGGAAAGTGATTGGTTCTCAGTGAATGTTGGTTTGCGGCTGGGGTGCGTTTTGTCTTCACGGTTGTTTAATTTGTTTATGGATGGTGTTGTTAGAGAGGTGAATGCAAGAGTTTTGGAAAGAGGGGCAAGTATGCAGTCTGTTGTGGATGAGAAAGCTTTGGAAGTGAGTCAGTTGATGTTCACTGATGATACAGCGCTGGTGGCTGATTCGTGTGAGAAACTGCAGAAGTTTGTGACCGAGTTTGGTAAAGTGTGTGAAAGAAGAAAGTTAAGAGTAAATGTGAATAAGAGCAAGGTTATTAGGTACAGTAGGGTTGAGGAACAAGTCAATTGGGAGGTAAGTTTGAATGGAGAAAAAGTGGAGGAAGTGAAGGGTTTTAGATATCTGGGAGTGGATTTGGCAGCGGATGGAACCATGGAAGCGTAAGTGAATCATTGGGTGGGGGAGGGGGCGAAAATCCTGGGAGCCCTAAAGAATGTGTGGAAGTCGAGAACATTATCTCGGAAAGCAAAAATGGGTATGTTTGAAGGAATAGTGGTTCCAACAATTTTGTATGGTTGCGAGGCGTGGGCTATGGATAAAGTTGTGCGCAGGAGGGTGGATGTGCTGGAAATGAGATGTTTGAGGACAACGTGTGGTGTGAGGTGGTTTGATCGAGTAAGTATTGTAAGGGTAAGAGAGATGTGTGGAAATAAAAAGAGCGTGGTTGAGAGAGCAGAAGAGGGTGTTTTGAAATGGTTTGGGCACATGGAGAGAATGAGTGAGGAAAGATTGACCAAGAGGATATATGTGTCGGAGGTGGAGGGAAAAAGGAGAAGTGGGAGACCAAATTGGAGGTGGAAAGATGGAGTGAAAAAGATTTTGTGTGATCTGGGCCTGAACATTCAGGAGGGTGAAAGGAGGGCAAGGAATAGAGTGAATTGGATCGATGTGGTATACCGGGGTTGACGTGCTGTCAGTGGATTGAATCAGGGCATGTGAAGCGTCTGGGGTAAACCATGGAAAGCTGTGTAGGTATGTATATTGGCGTTTGTGGACGTGTATGTATATACATGTGTATGGGTGTGGGTTGAGCCTTTCTTTCGTCTGTTTCCTTGCGCTACCTCGCAAACGCGGGAGACAGCGACAAAGCAAAAAAAAAAAATATATATATATTTATTATTTTGCTTTGTCTCTGTCTCCTGCATTTGCGAGGTAGCGCATGGAAACAGATGAAAGAAATGGCCCAACCCACCCTCATGCACATGTATATACATACACGTCCACACACGCAAATATACATTTCTATACATCTCAATGTACACATATATATACACACACACACATACATATATACCCATGCACAGAATTCACACTTTCTGCCTTTATTCATTCCCATCGCCACCTCGCCACACATGGAATAACATCCCCCTCCCCCCTCATGTTTGCGAGGTAGCGCTAGGAAAAGACAACAAAGGCCCCATTCGTTCACACTCAGTCTCTAGCTGTCATGCAATAATGCCCGAAACCTCAGCTCCCTTTCCACATCCAGGCCCCACACAACTTTCCTTGGTTTACTCCAGACGCTTCACATACCCTGATTCAATCCACTGACAGCACGTCAACCCCGGTATACCACATCGATCCAATTCACTCTATTCCTTGCCCGCCTTTCACCCTCCTGCATGTTCAGGCCCCAATCACTCAAAATCTTTTTCACTCCATCTTTCCACCTCCAATTTGGTCTCCTACTTCTCCTCGTTCCCTCCACCTCCGACATATATATGTATAATTTATTTATATACTTCGTCTGTCGTCTCTGTATATTTATTTATTTATTTATTTTACTTTGTTGCTGTCTCCCCCTTTAGCGTGGTAGAGGAAGGATACAGGTGAAAGAATGGCCTGACCCACCCTCATACACATGTATATACATACACATCTACACACGCACCTATACATACCTATACATCTCAATGTATACATATATATACACACAGACATATACATATATACACATGTACATAATTCATACTGTCTGCCCTTATTCATTCCCGTTGCCACCCTGCCACATGAAATGACAACCTCCTTCCCCCGCATGTGTGCGAGGTAGCACTAGGAAAAGGCAACAAAGGCCACATTCATTCACACTCAGTTCCTAGCTGTCATGTATAATGCACCAAAACCACAGCTCCCTTTCCACATCCAGGCCCCACAAAACTTTCCATGCTTTGCCCCAGAGGCTTCAGATGCCCTGGTTCAATCCACTGACAGCACATCGACCCCGGTATACCACATTGTTCCAATTCACTCTATTCCTTGCATGCCATTCACCCTCCTGCATGTTCAGGCCCCGATCACTCAAAATCTTTTTCACTCCATCTTTTCACCTCCAATTTGGTCTTCCACTTCTCCTTGTTCCCTCCACCTCTGACATATAATATCCTCTTGGTCAATCTTTCCTTACTCATTCTCTCCATGTGACCAAACCATTTCAAAACACCCTCTTCTGCTCTCTCAACGACACTCTTTTTATTACCACACATCTCTCTTACCCTTTCATTCTTACTCGATCAAACCACCTCAAAGCACAAATTGTCTTCAGACATCTCATTTCCAGCACATCTGTCCTCCTGCACACAACTCTATCTATAGCCCACGCCTCGCAAACATATAACATTCTTGGAACCACTATTCCTTCAAACGTACTCATTTTTGCTTTCAAAGATAACGTTCTCGACTTCCATACATTTTTCATCGCTCCCAGAACTTTCGCCCCCTCCCCCACCCTATGATTCACTACCGCTTCCATGGTTCTATCCACTGCCAAATCCACTCCCAGATATCTAAAGCACTTCACTTCCTCCAGCTTTTCTCCATTCAAACTTACCTCCCAATTGACTTGTCCCTCAACCCTACTGTACCTAATAGCCTTGCTCTTATTCATATTAACTCTCAGCTTTCTTCTTTCACACACTTTACCAAAATCAGTCACCAGCTTCTGCAGTTTCTCACACGAATCAGCCACCAGCGCTGTATCATCAGCGAACAACAACTGACTCACT
This sequence comes from Panulirus ornatus, assembly GCF_036320965.1. Lineage (NCBI taxonomy): Eukaryota > Metazoa > Arthropoda > Malacostraca > Decapoda > Palinuridae > Panulirus > Panulirus ornatus. Next base: position 29,829,682 of record NC_092233.1, read on the forward strand.
TCCCAAGCTCTCTCATCCACAACAGACTGCATACTTGCCCCTGTTTCCAAAACTCTTGCATTCACCTCTCTAACAACCCCATCCATAAACAAATTAAATAACCATGGTGACATCATGCACCCCTTCCGTAAACCAACATTCACGGAGAACCAATCACCTCCCTCTCTTCCTAAACGTACACATGCCTTACATCCTTGAAAAAACTTTTCACTGCCTCTAACAACTTACCTCACACACCATATATTCTTATTACCTTCCATAGAGCATCTCTATCAACTCTATCATATGCTTTCTGCAGATCCATAAATGCTACATACAAATCCATTTGCTTTTCTAAGTATTTCTCACATACATTCTTCAAAGCAAACACCTGATCCACACATCCCCTACCACTTCTGAAACCACACTACTCTTCCCCAATCTGGCTCTCTTGCCATCTCTCGTACTTTCATACATATACTTATGTATATCTTTCTTTTTAAACCAGGTATTCCCAATCACCAGTCCTTTTTCGCCACATAGATCTACAAGCTCTTCACCATTTCCATTTACAACACTGAAAACCCCATGTACACCAGTTATTCCCTCAACTGCCACATTACTCGCCTTTGCTCAAATCACCCATCACCATAACCCAGTTTCGTGCATCAAAACCACTAATACACTCACTCAGCTGCTCCCAAACACTTGCCTCTCATGATCTCTCTTCTCATGCCCAGTTGCATATGCTCCAATAATCACCCATCTCTCTCCATCCAATTTCAGTTTTACCTATATCAATCTAGACTTTACTTCTTACATTCCACCACATATTCCCACCACTCCTGTTTCAGGAGTAGTGCTACTCCTTCCATTGCTCTTGTCCTCTCACTAAGCCCTGACTTTACTCCCAAGACGCTCCCCAACCACTCTTCCCCTTTACCCTTGAGCTTTGTTTCACTCAGAGACAAAACATCCAGGTTCCTTTCCTCAAACATACTACCTATCTCTCCTTTTTTCACATCTTGGTTACATCCACACACATTTAGACACCCCAATCTGAGCCTTCGAGAAGGATAAGCACTCCCCGTGTGAACCCTTCTGTTTCCCTTTTTAGAAAGTTGAAATACAAGGAGGGGAGGCTTTCCAGCCCCCCACTCCTGTCCCTTTTAGTCGCCTTCTACGAGACGTGAGAAATGCATGGGAAGTATACTTTCTCCCCTATCCCCAGGGATATATATATATATATATTTTTTTTTTTTGCTTTGTCGCTGTCTTCCGCGTTTGCGAGGTAGCGCAAGGAAACAGACGAAAGAAATGGGCCAACCCACCCCCATACACATGTATATACATACGATCACACGCAAATATACATACCTACACAGCTTTCCATGGTTTACCCCAGACGCTTCACATGCCCTGATTCAATCCACTGACAGCACGTCAACCCCGGTATACCACATCGATCCAATTCACTCTATTCCTTGCCCTCCTTTCACCCTCCTGCATGTTCAGGCCCAGATCACACAAAATCTTTTTCACTCCATCTTTCCACCTCCAATTTGGTCTCCCACTTCTCCTCGTTCCCTCCACCTCCGACACATATATCCTCTTGGTCAATCTTTCCTCACTCATTCTCTCCATGTGCCCAAACCATTTCAAAACACCCTCTTCTGCTCTCTCAACCACGCTCTTTTTATTTCCACACATCTCTCTCACCCTTACGTTACTTACTCGATCAAACCACCTCACACCACACATTGTCCTCAAACATCTTATTTCCAGCACATCCATCCTCCTGCACACAACTCTATCCATAGCCCACTGCCTTGCAACCATACAACATTGTTGGAACCACTATTCCTTCAAACATACCCATTTTTGCTTTCCGAGATAATGTTCTCGACTTCCACACATTCTTCAAGGCTCCCAGGATTTTCTCCCCCTCCCCCACCCTATGATCCACTTCCACTTCCATGGTTCCATCCGCTGCCAGATCCACTTTCAGATATCTAAAACACTTTACTTCCTCCAGTTTTTCTCCATTCAAACTTCCCTCCCAATTGACTTGACCCTCCACCCTACTGTACCTAATTACCTTGCTCTTATTCACATTTACTCTTAACTTTCTTCTTTCACACACTTTACCAAACTCAGTCACCAGCTTCTGCAGTTTCTCACATGAATCAGCCACCAGCGCTGTATCATCAACGAACAACAACTGACTCACTTCCCAAGCTCTCCCATCCACAATAGACTGCATACTTGCCCCTCTTTCCAAAACTCTTGCATTCACCTCCCTAACAACCCCATCCATAAACAATTAAACAACCATGGAGACATCACACACCCCTGCCACTAACCTACATTCACTGAGAACCAATCACTTTCCTCTCTTCCTATACGTACACATGCCTCATGCGTATGTGCCTCCCACACCATATATTCTTAATACCTTCCACAGAGCATCTTTATCAACTCTATCATATGCCTTCTCCAGATCCATAAATGCTACATACAAATCCATTTGCGTTTCTAAGTTTCTCACATACATTCTTCAAAGCAAACACCTGATCCACACATCCTCTACCACTTCTGAAACCACACTGCTCTTCCCCAAGTTGATGCTCTGTACATGCCTTCACCCGCTCAATCAATACCCTCCCATATAATTTACCAGGAATACTCAACAAACTTATACCTCTGTAATTTGAGCACTCACCTTTGTCCCCTTTGCCTTTGTACAATGGCACTAAGCAAGCATTCCGCCAACCCTCTGGCACCTCACCATGAATGATACATACATTGAATAACCTTACCAACCAGTCAACAATACAGTCACCCCCTTTTTTAATAAATTCCTCTACAATACCATCCAAACCTGGTGCCTTGCCGGCTTTCATCTTCCGCAAAGCTTTTACTACCTCTTCTCTGTTTACCAAATCATTTTCCCTAACCCTCTCACTTTGCACATCACCTTGACCAAAACACCTTATATCTGCCACTCTATCATCAAACATATTCAACAAACCTTCAAAATACTCACTCCATCTCCTTCTCACATCACCACTACTTGTTACTACCTCCCCATTAGCCCCCTTCACTGAAGTTCCCATTTGCTCCCTTGTCTTATGCACTTTATTTACCTCCTTCCAAAACATCTTTTTATTCTCCCTAAAATTTAATGATGCTCTCTCACCCCAACTCTCATTTGCCCTCTTTTTCACCTCTTGCACCTTTCTCTTGACCTCCTGCCTCTTTCTTTTATACATCTCCCACTCATTTGCATTTCTCCCCTGCAAAAATCGTCCAAATGCCTCTCGCTTCTCTTTCACTAATAATCTTACTTCTTCATCCCACCACTCACTTCCCTTTCTAATCAACCCAGCTCCCATGCTTCTCATGCCACAAGCATCTTTTGCGCAAGCCATCACTGCTTCCCTGAATACATCCCATTCCTCCTCCACTCCCCTTACCTCCTTTGTTCTCACCTTTTTCCATTTTGTACACAAGTCTCCTTCCCAAGCTTACTAACTCTCACCACTCTCTTCACCCCAACATTCTCTCTTCTTTTCTGAAAACCCCTACAAATCTTCACCTTCGCCTCCACAAGATAATGATCAGACATCCCTTCAGTTGCACCTCTCAGCGCATTAACATCCAAAAGTCTCTCTTTCATGAGCGTATCAATTAACATTTAATCCAGTAATTCTCTCTGGCCATCTCTCCTACTTACATATGTATACTTATGTATATCTCGCTTTTTAAACCAAGTATTCCCAATCACCAGTCCTTTTTCAGCACATAAATCTACAAGCTCTTCACCATTTCCATTTACAACACTGAACACCCCATGTATACCAATTATTCCCTCAACTGCCACATTTCTAACCTTTGCATTCAAATCACCCATCACTATAACCCGGTCTTGTGCATCAAAACCACTAACACACTCATTCAGCCGCTCCCAAAACACTTGCCTCTCATGATCTTTCTTCTCATGCCCAGGTGCATATGCACCAATAATCACCCATCTCTCTCTATCAACTTTCAGTTTTACCCATATCAATCTAGAATTTACTTTCTTACACTCTATCACATACTTCCACAACTCCTGTTTCAGGAGTAGTGCTACTCCTTCCCTTGCTCTTGTCCTCTCACTAACCCCTGATTTTACTCCCAAGACATTCCCAAACCACTCTTCCCCTTTACCCTTGAACTTCATTTCACTCACAGCCAAAACATCCAGGTTCCCTTCCTCAAACATACTACCTATCTCTCCTTTTTTCTCATCTTGGTTACATCCACACACATTTAGACACCCCAATCTGAGCCTTCAAGGAGGATGAGCACTCTCCGCGTGACTCCTTCTTCTGTTTCCCCTTTTAGAAAGTTAAAATACAATGAGGGGAGGGTTTCTGGCCCCCCGTTCCCGTCCCCTCTCGCCTTGTACGACACGTGAGGAATGCGTGGGAAGTTTTCTTTCTCCCCTATCCCCAGTGATAAATATATTATTTATATTTATTTTGCTTTGTCGCTGTCTCCCGCGTTTGCGAGTAGCACAAGGAAACAGACAAAAGAAATGGCCCAAACCACCCCCATACACATGTATATACATACATGTCCACACACGCAAATATACATACCCATACATCTCAATGTACACATATATATACACACACAGACACATACATATATACACATGCACAGAATTCACACTGTCTGCCTTTATTCATTCCCATCGCCACCTTGCCACACATGAAATAACAACCCCCCTCTCCCCTCGTGTGTGAGGTAGCGTTAGGAAAAGAGAACAAAGGCCCATTTCATTCACACTCAGTCTCTAGCTGTCATGTAATAATGCAACGAAACCACAGCTCCCTTTCTACACCCAGGCCCCACAGAACTTTCCATGGTTTACCCCAGACGCTTCACATGCGCTGGTTCAATCCATTGACCACACATTGACCCCGTGATACCACATCGATCCAATTCACTCTATTCCTTGCACTCCTTTCACCCTCCTGCATCTTCAGGCCCCGATCACACAAAATCTTTTTTACTCCATCTTTCCACCTCGAATTTGGTCTCCCACTTCTCCTTGTTCCCTCCACCTCTGACACATATATCCTCTTGGTCAATCTTTCCTCACTCATTCTCTCCATGTGACCAAACCATTTCAACACACCCTCTTCTGCTCTCTCAACCACACTCTTTTTATTACCACACATCTCTCTTACCCTATTATTTCTTACTCAATCAAACCACCTCACACCACATACTGTCCTCAAACATCTCATTTCCAGCACATCCACCCTCCTGCGCACAACTGTATCCATAGCCCACGCCTTGCAACCATACATCTTCAATAAAAACTTTTCACTGCTTCTAACAACTTGCCTCTCACACCACATATTCTTAATACCTTCCACAAAGCATCTCTATCAAATGTATCATAAGCCTTCTCCAGATCCATAAATGCTACATACAAATCCATTTGCTTTTCTAAGTATTTCTCACATACATTCTTCAAAGCAACCACCTGATCCACACATCCTCTACTAATTCTGAAACCACTCTGCTCTTCCCCAATCTGATGCTCTGTACATGCCTTCACCCTTTCAATCAATACCCTCCCATATAATTTCTCAGGAATGCTCAACAAACTTTTACCTCTGTAATTTGAGCACTCACCTTTGTCCCCTTTGCCTTTGTACAATGGCACTGTGCAAGCATTCCACCAATCCTCTGGCACCTCACCATGAATCATTCATACATTGAATAACCTTACCAACCAGTCAACAATACAGGCACCCCCTTTTTTAATAAATTCCATTGCAATACCATCCAAACCTGCTGCCTTGTTGGCTTTCATCTTCCGCAAAGCTTTTACTACCTCTTCTCTGTTTACCAAATCATTTTCCCTAACCCTCTCACTTTGCACACCACCTCCACCAAAACACCTTATATCTGCCCCTCTATCATCAAACACATTCAACAAACCTTCAAAATACTCACTCCATCTCCTTCTCACATCACCACTACTTGTTATCACCTCCCCATTTGCGCCCTTCACTGAAGTTCCCATTTGCTCCCTTGTCTTACGCACTTTATTTACCTCCTTCCAGAACATCTTTTTATTCTCCCTAAAATTTAATGATACTCTCTCACCCCAACTCTCATTTGCCCTTTTTTTCACCTCTTGCACCTTTCTCTTGACCTCCTGTCTCTTTCTTTTATACATCTCCCACTCAATTGCATTTTTTCTCTGCAAAAATCGTCCAAATGCCTCTCTCTTCTCTTTCACTAATACTCTTACTTCTTCATCCCACCACTCACTACCCTTTCTAATCAACCCATCTCCCACTCTTCTCATGCCACAAGCATCTTTTGCGCAATCCATCACTGATTCCCTAAATACATCCCATTCCTCCCCCACTCCCCTTACTTCCATTGTTCTCACCTTTTTCCATTCTGTACTCAGTCTCTCCTGGTACTTCCTCACACAAGTCTCCTTCCCAAGCTCACTTACTCTCACCACCCTCTTCACCCCAACATTCACTCTTCTTTTCTGAAAACCCATACAAATCTTCACCTTAGCCTCCAGGAGATAATGATCAGACATCCCTCCAGTTGCACCTCTCAGCACATTAACATCCAAAAGTCTCTCTTTCGTGCGCCTGTCAATCAACACGTAATCCAATAACGCTCTCTGGCCATCTCTCCTACTTACATAAGTATACTTATGTATATCTCGCTTTTTAAACCAGGTATTCCCAATCATCAATAATATATATATATATATATATATATATATATATATATATATATATATATATATATATTTAGTTATTTATTTATTTTGCTTTTTCGCAGTCTCCCGCGTTAGCGAGGTAGCGCGAGGAAACAGAAGAAAGAATGGCCCAACCCAACCACACACACACATATATACATTCACATCCACACATGCGAATATATATACCTATACATCTCAAGGTATACATATATAAACACACACACTTTTTTTTTCTTTTAAACTATTGGCCATTTCCCGCGTTAGCGAGGTAGTGTTAAGAACAGAGGACTGGGCCTTTTTTGGAATATCCTCACCTGGCCCCCTCTGTTCCTTCTTTTGGAAAATTAAAAAAAAAAAAAAAGAGAGAGGGGAGGATTTCCAGCCACCCGCTCCCTCCCCTTTTAGTCGCCTTCTACGACACGTGGGAAGTATTCTTAATCCCCTATCCCCAGGGTTTATACACACACAGACATATACATATAAACACATGCACATACTCATACTGTCTGCCTTTATTCATTCCCATCGCCACCCCGCCACACATGAAAATAACCACCCTCTCCCCCCAAATGTGCGCGAAGTAGTGCTAGGAAAAGACAACAAAGGCCACTTTCGTTCACATTCAGTTTCTAGCTGTCGTGTAATAATGCACCGAAACCACAGCTCCCTTTCCACATCCAGGCCCCACAGAACTTTTCCATGGTTTACCCCAGACGCTTCACATGCGCTGGTTCAAGCCATTGACAGCTCATCAACCCCGTTATACCACATCATTCCAATTCACTCTATTCCTTGCACGCCTTTCACCCTCCTGCATGTTTAGGCCCTGATCACTCAAAATCATTTTTACTCCATCTTTCCACCTTCAATTTGGTCTCCCACTTCTCCTCATTCCCTCCATATCTGACACGTATATCCTCTATGTCAATCTTTCCTCTCTCATTTTCTCCATGTGACCAAACCATTTTAACACACCCTTTTCTGCTCTCTCAACCACACTCTTTTTATTACCACACATTTCTCACCCTTTCATAACTACTCGATCAAACGACCTCACACCACATATTGTCCTCAAACATCTCATTTCCAGCACATCCACTCTCCTGCACACAGCTCTATCTATAGCCTATGCCTCGTAACCATATAACATTGTTGGAACCACTATTCCTTCAAACATACCCATTTTTGCTTTCCAAGATAATGTTCTCGACCTCCATACAATTGTCAACACTCAGAACTTTCACTCCCTCCCCCACCCTATAATTCACTTCCACTTCCATGGTTCCATCCACTGCCAGATCCATTCCCTGATATCTAGAAACACTTCACTTCCTCCAGTTTTTCTCCATTCAACCTTTCCTCCCAATATATATATATATATATATATATATATATATATATATATATATATATATATATATTTTTTTTTTTTTTGCTTTGTCGCTGTCTCCCGCGTTTGCGAGGTAGCGCAAGGAAACAGACGAAAGAAATGGCCCAACCCACCCCCATACACATGTATATACATACGTCCACACACGCAAATATACATACCTACACAGCTTTCCATGGTTTACCCCAGACGCTTCACATGCCTTGATTCAGTCCACTGACAGCACGTCAACCCCGGTATACCACATCGCTCCAATTCACTCTATTCCTTGCCCTCCTTTCACCCTCCTGCATGTTCAGGCCCCGATCACACAAAATCTTTTTCACTCCATCTTTCCACCTCCAATTTGGTCTCCCTCTTCTCCTCGTTCCCTCCACCTCCGACACATATATCCTCTTGGTCAATCTTTCCTCACTCATTCTCTCCATGTGCCCAAACCATTTCAAAACACCCTCTACTGCTCTCTCAACCACGCTCTTTTTATTTCCACACATCTCTCTTACCCTTACGTTACTTACTCGATCAAACCACCTCACACCACACATTGTCCTCAAACATCTCATTTCCAGCACATCCATCTTCCTGCACACAACTCTATCCATAGCCCACGCCTCGGAACCATACAACATTTTTAGAACCACTATTCCTTCAAACATACCCATTTTTGCTTTCCGAGATAATGTTCTCGACTTCCACACATTCTTCAAGGCTCACAGGATTTTCGCCCCCTCCCCGACCCTATGATCCACTTCCGCTTCCATGGTTCCATCCGCTGCCAGATCCACTCCCAGATATCTAAAACACTTTACTTCCACCAGTTTTTCTCCATTCAAACTTACCTCCCAATTGACTTGACCCTCAACCCTACTGTACCTAATTACCTTGCTCTTATTCACATTTACTCTTAACTTTCTTCTTTCACACACTTTACCAAACTCAGTCACCAGCTTCTGCAGTTTGTCACATGAATCAGCCACCAGCGCTGTATCATCAGCGAACAACAACCGACTCACTTCCCAAGCTCTCTTATCCCCAACAGACTTCATACTTGCCCCTCTTTCCAAAACTCTTGCATTCACCTCCTTAACAACCCCATCCATGAACAAATTAAACAACCATGGAGACATCACACACCCCTGCCACAAACCTACATTCACTGAGAACCAATCACTTTCCTCTCTTTCTACACGTACACATGCCTTACATCCTCGATAAAAACTTTTCACTGCTTCTAACAACTTGCCTCCCACACCATATATTCTTAATACCTTTCACAGAGCATCTCTATCAACTCTATCATATGCTTTCTCCAGATCCATATATGCTACATACAAATCCATTTGCTTCTCTAAGTATTTCTCACATACATTCTTCAAAGCAAACACCTGATCCACACATCCTCTACCACTTCTGAAACCACACTGCTCTTCCCCAATCTGATGCTCTGTACATGCCTTCACCCTCTCAATCAATACCTTCCCATATAATTTACCAGGAATACTCAACAAACTTATACCTCTGTAATTTGAGCACTCACTCTTATCCCCTTTGCCTTTGTACAATGGCACTATGCACGCTTTCCGCCAATCCTCAGGCACCTCACCATGAGTCATACATACATTAAATAACCTTACCAACCAATCAACAATACAGTCACCCCTTTTTTAATAAATTCCACTGCAATACCATCCAAACCTGCTGCCTTGCCGGCTTTCATCTTCCCCAAAGCTTTTACTACCTCTTCTCTGTTTACCAAATCATTTTCCCCAACCCTCTCACTTTGCACACCACCTCGACCAAAACACCCTATATCTGCCACTCTATCATCAAACACATTCAACAAACCTTCAAAATACTCACTCCATCTCCTTCTCACATCACCACTACTTGTTATCACCTCCCCATTTGCGCCTTTCACTGAAGTTCCCATTTGCTCCCTTGTCTTACACACTTTATTTACCTCCTTCCAGAACATCTTTTAATTCTCCCTAAAATTTAATGATACTCTTTCACCCCAACTCTCATTTGCCCTCTTTTTCACCTCTTGCACCTATCTCTTGAACTCCTGTCTCTTTCTTTTATACATCTCCCACTCAATTGCATTTTCTCCCTGCAAAAATCGTCCAAATGCCTCTCTCTTCTCTTTCACTAATAATCTTACTTCTTCATCCCACCACTCACTACCCTTTCTAATCAACCCACCTCCCACTCTTCTCATGCCACAAGCATCTTTTGCGCAATCCATCACTGATTCCCTAAATACATCCCATTCCTACCCCACTCCCCTTACTTCCATTGTTCTCACCTTTTTCTGTGATATATATATCACATACAGCTCCATTTCTAGATCCAGGCCCCACAGACCTTTCCATGGTTTACTCTAGACGCTTGCCATGCCCTGGTTTAATCCATTGACATCGCATCAACCCTCATGTACCACATTGTTCCAACTTGCTCTATTCCTCCATTCATCTGTATTTTCAGGCCCCGATTGCTCAAAATCTTTTTCAATCCGTCCTTCCACTTCCAATTTTGGTCTCCCACTTCTCATTCCTTCAACCTCTGACATATATATCCTCTATGTCAATCTTTCCTCACTCATTCTCTCCATGTGACCAAACCACTTACACACACCCTCTTCTTCTCTCACAACCATAGTCTGTTTATTAGCACATATCTCTTACCTTTTCATTACTTACTTGATCAAACCACCTCACACCACATTTTGTCCTCAAACATTTCATTTCCAATACATCCACCGTCCTCCTTACAACCTTATCTACAGCCCCTTCCTCGCAACCATATAACATTGTTGGAACCACTATTCCTTCAGATATACCCAGTTTTGCTCCGAGATAACATTCTCGCCTTCCAGACATTCTTCAACGCTCCCAGAACCTTAACCCCCTCCCGCACCCTGTGACTCGCTTCTGCTTCTATGGTTCCATCTGCTGTTATATCCACTCCCAGATATCAAAAACACTTCACTTCCTCCATTTTTTCTCCATTCAAACTTACCTCCCAAATAACTTGTCTCTCAACCCAGCTGAACCTAATAACCTTGCTATTATTCACATTTACTCTCGGCTTTCTTCTTTCACACACTTTACCAAACTCAGTCACCAACTTCTGTAGTTCCTCACCCAAATCCGCCACCAGCCCTGTATCATCAGTGAACGACAAGCGACTCACTTCCCAAGCCCTCTCATCCAGAACAGACTGCATACGTGCCCCTTTCTCCAAAACTCTTGCATTCACCTCCCTAACCACCCCATCCATAAACAAATTAAACAACCATGGAGACACGAGACATTACGCACCCCTGCTACAAACCGACATTCACTTCAGAAAGGAAGAGAGAATGTTGAGGAGAATAGGGTGATGAGAGTCAGTGAGCTTGGAAAGGAGACTTGTGTGAGGAAGTACCAGGAGAGATTGAATGCAGAATGGCAAAAGGTGAGAGCAAATGACGTAAGGGGAGTGGGGGAGGAATGGGATATATTTAGGGAAGCAACGATGGCTTGCGCCAAAGATGCCCGTGGCATGAGAAAGGTGGGAGGTGGGCAAATTCGAAAGGGTAGTGAGTGTTGGGATGAAGAAGTAAGATTGCTAGTGAAAGAGAAGGGAAGTAGTGCAAGTGACTGGGAGATTTATAGAAGAAAGCAGCAGGAGGTCAAGAGAAAAGTGCAAGAGGTGAAAAAGAGGGCAACTGAGGGTTGGGGTGAGAGAGAATGGTTAGATTTTATTGAGAATAAAAAGATGTTTTGGAAGGAGGTAAATAAAGTGCGTAAGACATGAGAAGAAATGGGAACATATGAGAATGGGGAGGTATTATTAAGTAGTGAAGTGAGGAGATGGAGTGAGTATTTTGAAGGTTTGTTGAATGTGTGTGATGATAGAGTGACAGATATAGGGTGTTTTGGTTTTTTGGTTGAGGTGGTGTGCAAGGTGAGAGGGTCAGGGAGAATGGTTTGGTAAAGAGAGAATAGGTAGTGAAAGCTTTGCAGAAGATGAAAGCTGTCAAGGCAGCATGTTTAGATGGTGTTGCAGTGGAATTTATTAAAAAATAGGAGGTGAATGTGTTGTTGATTGATTGGTAAGGATATTCAATGTATGTATGGTTCATGGTGAAGGGCATGAGGATTGGTGGAATGCATGCATAGTGCTATCGTACAAAGGCAAAGGGGACAAAGGTTAGTGTTCAAATTACAGAGATATAAGTTTGTTGAGTATTCCTGGGAAATTGTATGAGAGGGTGAAGGCATGTACAGAGCATCAGACTGGGGAAGAGCAGTGTGGTTTCAGAAGTGGGAGAGGATGTGAGATGCTATTTCATGTGTCGCAGGGTGGCGACAGGAATGGCTAAAGGAAGTAAATATGAATATGTGTATGTGCATTTATGTATATGTATATGTATGGATATGTTGCTCAGATTACAGAAGTATAAGTTTGTTGAGTATTCTTGGGAAATTATATGGGAGGGTATTGATTGAGAGGTGAAGTCATGTACAGAGCATCAGATTGGGGAAGAGCATTGTGGTTTCAGAAGTGGTGGAGGATGTGTGGATCAGGTGTTGGCTTTGAAGAATGTATGTGAGAAATAATTAGAAAAACAAATGGATTTGTATGTGGCATTTATGGATGTGGAGAAGGCATATGATAGAGTTGAGAGAGATGCTTTGTGGAAGGTATTAAAAGTATATGGTGTGGGAGGTAAGTTGCTAGAAGCAGTGAAAAGTTTTTACCAAATGTGTAAGGCATGTGTACGACAAGTAGGAAGAGAAGAGAGTGATTGGTTCCCAGTTATCTCAGAAAGCAAAAATGGGTATTTTTGAAGGAATAGTGGTTCCAACAATGGTATGTGGTTGCAAGGCTTGGGCTGTAGATAGGGTTGTGCGGAGGAGGGTGGATGTGTTGGAAATGAGATGTTTGAGGACAGTATGTGGTGTGATTTGGTTTGATCGAGTAAGTAATGAAAGGGTAAGAGAGATGTGTGGTAATAAAAAGAGTGTGGTTGAGAGAGCAGAAGAGGGTGTATTGAAATAGCTTGGTCACATGGAGAGAATGAGTGAGGAAAGATTGACAAAGAGGATATATGTGTCAAAGGTGTAGGGAGCAAGGAGAAGTGGGAGACCAAATTAGAGGTGGAAGGATGGAGTGAAAATGATTTTGAGCATTTGGGGACTGAACATACAGAAGGGTGAAAGAAGTGCAAGGAATAGAGTGAATTGGAATGATGTAGTATACCAGGGTCAATGTGCTGTCAGTGGATTGAACCATGGCATGTGAAGCATCTGGGATAAACCATGGAAAGTTTGTGGGGCCTGGATGTGGAAAGGGAGCTGTGGTTTTGGTGCACTACACATGACAGCTAGAGACTGAGTGTGAACGAGTGTGGCCTTTGTCTTCTTCTCCTAGCTGTACCTCGTGCACACATGGGGAAGGGGGTGCCATTTCATGTGTGGCAGGGTGGCAGCGGAATGGATGAAGGCAGCATATATGAATATGTACATGTGTATATATGTATGTGTCTGTGTATATATCTGTACAGATACATTGAAATGTATAGGTATCTATATGTATGTGTTTGGGTGCTTTATGTATATACATGTGTATGTGGGTGGGTTGGGCCATTCTTTTGTCTGTTAAGACCAAATTGGAGGTGGAAAGATGGAGTGAGAAAGATTTTGAGTGATCGGGGCCTGAATGTGCAGGAGGGTGAAAGGCATGCAAGGAATAGAGTGAATTGGAACGATGTGGTATACCGGGGTCGACGTACTGTCAATGGATTGCACCAGGGCATGTGAAGCGTCTGGGGTAAACCATGGAAAGTTCTGTGGGGCCTGGATGTGGAAGGGGAGCTGTGGTTTCGGTGCATTATTACATGACAGCTAGAGACTGAGTGTAAACGAATGTGGCCTTTGTTGTCTTTTCCTAGCACTACCTCACACACATGAGGGGGGAGGGGGTTGTTATCCCTTGTGTGGCGAGGTGGCAATGGGAATAAATAAAGGCAGACAGTATGAATTATGTACATGTGTATATATGTATATGTCTGTGTGTATATATATATATATGTATACATTGAGATGTATAGGTATGTATATTTGTGTGTGTGGACGTGTATGTATATACATGTGTATGTGGGTGGGTTGGGCCATTCTTTCATCTGTTTCCTTGCACTACCTCGCTAACGCGGGAGACAGCGACAAAGCAAAATGAATATATATATATATATATATATATATATATATATATATATATAGATAGATAGATATATATATATATATATATATATATATATATATATATATATATATATATATATATATATATATATAGATAGATGGATATATATATATATATATATATATATATATATATATATATATATATATATATATATATATATATATATATATATATATATATAATGTTCTTGACTTCCACACATTCTTCAAGGCTCCCAGAATTTTTGCCCCCTCCCCGACCCTATGATCCACTTCCGCTTCCATGGTTCCATCCGCTGCCAGATCCACTCCCAGATATCTAAAACACTTTACTTCCTCCAGTTTTTCTCCATTCAAACTTACCTCCCAGTTGACTTGACCCTCAACCCTACTGTACTTAATAACCTTGCTCTTATTCACATTTACTCTTAACTTTCTTCTTTCACACACTTTACCAAACTCAGTCACCAGCTTCTGCAGTTTCTCACATGAATCAGCCACCAGCACTGTATCATCAGTGAACAACAACTGTTTAAAGGAATAGTGGTTCCAACAATGTTGTATGGTTGCGAGGCGTGGGCTATGGATAGAGTTGTGCGCAGGAGGATGGATGTGCTGGAAATGAGATGTTTGAGGACAATGTGTGGTGTGAGGTGGTTTGATCGAGTAAGTAACGTAAGGGTAAGAGAGATGTGTGGAAATAAAATGAGCGTGGTTGAGAGAGCAGAAGAGGGTGTTTTGAAATGGTTTGGGCACATGGAGAGAATGAGTGAAGAAAGATTGACCAAGAGGATATATGTGTCGGAGGTGGAGGGAACGAGGAGAAGTGGGAGACCAAATTGGAGGTGGAAAGATGGAGTGAAAAAGATTTTGTGTGATCGGGGCCTGAACATGCAGGAGGGTGAAAGGAGGGCAAGGAATAGAGTGAATTGGATCGATGTGGTATACCGGGGTTGACGTGCTGTTAGTGGATTGAATCAGGGCATGTGAAGCGTCTGGGGTAAACCATGGAAAGCTGTGTAGGTATGTATATTTGCGTGTGTGGACGTATGTATATACATGTGTATGGGGGTGGGTTGGGCCATTTCTTTCGTCTGTTTCCTTGCGCTACCTCGCAAACGCGGGAGACAGCGACAAAGAAAAAAAAATTATATATATATATATATATATATATATATATATATATATATATATATATATATATATATATATATATATATATATATATATATATATATTTTTTTTTTTTTTATACTTATATATATATATATATATTATATTTTTATCTTTTATCATACTTTGTCGCTGTCTCCCGCGATAGCGAGGTAGCGCAAGGAAACAGATGAAAGAAGGGCCCAACCCACCCACATACACATGTATATACATACACGTCCACACATGCACATATACATACCTATACATCTCAACGTATACATATATATACACACACAGACTTATACATATATACACATGTACATTATTCATACTGTCTGCCCCTATTCATTCCGTTGCCATACCCACCACACATGAATTGAAAACCCCTTCCCCCCGCATGTGCACGAGGTAGTGCAAGCAAAGACAACAGAGGCCACATTCATTCACACTTAGTCTCTAGCTGTCATATATATTGCACCGAAACACAGCTCCCTTTCCACATCCAGGCCCCACAGAACTTTCCATGGTTTACCCCAGACGCTTCACATGCCCTGGTTCAATCCATTGACAGCATGTTGACCCCGCTATACCACATTGTTCCAGTTCACTCTATTACTTGGAACAATGTGGTATAGCGGGGTATGTGCATATATGTATAGAATATGTGTATATGAGCGGATGTGCCTTTTTTCGTCTGTTTCCCAGCGCTTCCTTGCTAATGTGGTAAAGTGTTCAAGTATGAAGAAATCACCATGTTTCTTTTTCTAGTTAGTAATTTCTTTCCTGTATTTCTGTTTCACATAAAAAAATGAGGAAAGAGCTTATATGAACAAGATAAAAGTGATGAAAAGATCATATGAACACGGTACCTATATCATGGTGTGATTACTTTTTAGGGAACTGGCCTAACAAATGAAGTATGCATCCAAAAGGTGAAAGATAACAGTGCCTCTAACACATGCTGTGTCATTCAACTGTATTGGTAAATAGATGTAATAGATGAATCATTTTGATGCTAATGGTATTTTTACTTATGGCAACGAATATGCATGTTAAAGCAATATATGTTTAGTGTTACATAAGTCATCACAGTTGGGGCTGAGATTTCTTTAGGCTTTTGCAGACTGCTTGAGAAATTGACCTTTTATGTGTGGGCTGAAAATTAAAGACTGCGTTTGAACTGTGTGGTGAAGTAGTATATTCCTCAGTGCTTTAGTATACTATTCTAGTTTTAAGTATAAAACCATAATGTGTTTTTTTATTGGACATGATTTATTCTTGTGCTGACAAGCATTGGACTATGAGTCCTGTTGCCCAGTGGTGGTAGGGTAAAGATGGAAATTTTTTTCTACTGTAGATGGCCACTCCACACAAGATGGGTTGTTTGAGAAGGTAGATGCTATGATTAAGTGTTTTGAGCATATATGTGGTTCCAGTTGCTTTGACAGGACAAGGTTATTAAGCATTCTTCTTTTGAAAGCCATCAGATGCAGGAAAATGGCATTTATTAGATATTGTTGTGTTAATATTTTTCCTTTACTGTAGACTGTGAATTGATTTATAATGGCCAATTGCATCTGGCTATGAATTCAGTTACCTTGTAGGTAGGGAGGAATGTAAGGGTAACAACTAGTTGGTCTTTTGTTTGTTTGTTTTTCAGAGATTTTGTTGACTGACCCACATATAATGGGTTGTTTGGAGAGGTGGATACTGTTGTTGAGTGGTTTGAGCATGTCACATATATTTCCAACTGATCTGATCAGGACAAGATGATATAGCATGTTTCTTTTGAAGGCTTTCAGATGCATAAAAACTTTAGAATTATTTTAAGTACTGTAGATTGTGAATTATTTTTTCATCTAGTTGCTGGTTAGCTCTACTCAAGTCTACTGGTCACACACCTTGATCTGCTTTTCTTTCATTCAGCTTCATTTTTCTAAACCACAACATATTCCTTCTGTCCAGTAACATACTTGGCCTGAGTGATCCTCAGATCATAGACCTTCATTCTGTAAAGTAACAGATCATATGGACTTCAATACCATGTCCATCATAGTTATTGAAATAGTGATAAGAACTATAGTTGAAGTAGTCACTGTTGGGATGTTTGGGTGTATCGTTTTTTTGATGGTAATAAGGAAGTACTTGACAATTTAAACTTAATATTTCTTCTTAAGTATCCTTGGAGTGAGAAGTGTGTTTTAGTATAAGCTTTTGAATGCATCATTGTTAATAAGTGAGCATTACAAGTATAGCATCCTCTTTTCTGTAGGGTCCCTCATCCCCCTCCACCAGAGAGAGTAGTGTTCATGCCTGGTAGTAATTTGAGTTGTTGTTCTCACAGGTGTCTCTCAGAGTGTCTCTCAGAGCTCCGCATCCACTGGTTTTGTTTCTGATAATGCATTTGATGCTGTATTTGGCAACAGTAGTACATCCCAGAGTAAGTTATATTTTATGCATGGATTTTATTTAGTTTATTTTTAATTTCTGAACTTTTTTATCATTTTTAATTACTCCTTCTCATGATAGTTTTGTTTGACATAATCTGGAAGTAAAGTTTGGTGTACTGTACTACAGTAGTGTCACAATTTGCATCTAGTGGGGAAATATCCTTCATGAAAACTGCCATTTTTGTAGATAGTTGAACCAGTTCCTTTGAATTTAACTTAGAAGAACTTTTTATGACCATATTGATAATACTCCAGTATTGTAAAGAGCCATTCCCTTTGTTGTAGAATTTGTCCACTGTACTGCATGTACAGTTATCTTGCTCTGCAGACTGTTGATGTGTGGCCCTTTTTTTCAGTTATTGTTTTAACAAATATTGGTTTCTTGTTATTTAATGCTGTAACTTTGAAAATTTCTAAAGAATTTAAGATACAGGTACTCAGAATTGAAGAGAAAGTTCAGAAAGTGAACTAAACTGAAGATGAAACATTGATAGGCATGCTTTGGCAAACTTAGTTCTCTTGCTAGACTGAAGTTGTCTGATAAGATAATTGAATTTGGTGTAGGTGTTGGCAGTGTGTGGTAGAAGGCTCATGTGTTTGAATTTTTTACAGAATATTAGCATTTATTCAGTATGTGATTAGAAATTCAATTTTTCTTCTTTTATTTTCTCAGTCCAGTTATGCAGAATACTTGGAGAGCAACCCCTGTTGTTGTTTAAGCCATTTCATAAAAGTTATTCAGTAGGATATTAGAATTGGTCCTCTGTAACTTGTTAATAGTTAAAGTTTGTTCTAAGTACTTTTTAGACATAAAGGTAAATATGATACAAGAACGTTTAAGCACCATTGCTTATGTAAGACCACTACTGCTGTACTTGGCTGGAAGCTTTTGTTAAACTTGTGCCAAGACATAATTTTGTTAGAGACCAAAATTTGGCTGACAAGTCATTGCAAATATTACTTTGCCTTTATTGATGGCCTTAGCAAATATTTAGCTTAAGAAATTGTATAATACAGTGCCTTTATGATGTCATTTTAGTTCTTTGCCTTTAAGATTCTATCATGTAAGGAGTTTATAGCTAATTGGTTGGATCACTTGCCTTTTTTAAAAGGTTCAAACTTTCCTTGTTTGATTATGTCAATTATAGATAATATGGAAATAAAACTTGAAAGACCTTAGTCAAATTAGATGTGTTTAAATGAAGCATGTATGAGAATAGTGCATAGAAGAGTATTTACTTCATCTCATAGACAAAAAGATTTAGGTTTTCAGAGCACATAGGTAATAAAAAAGATAACTGCCATGAAGAGAGAGAAATATAGACATTGAAAGGAACAATAGAATGAAGAAGTTAGAAATATTGAAGGAGAAAGTTGTATGATATATTGTTAGATGAATGGCTTGCTGAACATATGATGGAGGATAGAATGATGAAAATAATGGTAAAGTATATGAAAGTGGAAGGGGATGTGTAGCTTTAGCTTTGGTGAATAAGTTGTCAAGGTCTTGATGTTCTATAGTCGTGAAATTAAAAGAGGTGAATGTAAAAGTATATCCTCCATAAAGTTGTGGCCAAAATGAATGTATATAAAGTATAAACAAATTTCCATATCCTTATGTACTGAATTTCAAACTTTAGTATGTACATAGTTTTTAAGTTTCCATATCCCATATTTTTGTTCATATATTATATCTTTTTTTATTAGTTACCAGTTTGTGTTATGCATTGTTTTCAGTATTATGTTTGATACTTAGTGCATATGTCCCATCCTATTTATACGATATCCCATTCATTATCATGATAAAAGCTGCATTTCATCAGCCATGTTGTATTTCAATTTTTGAAAAGGTTAAGAAAAAAGATTTACTGTATTAGGTGACTGTTCCAAATCTGGAATGATTGGGAGTTCCCTAAAAGGAGTTCCCTGTTCCGTACGTTAGTGAGGTAGCACCTGCAACAGACAAAGAAAGGCCTTATTTACCAACATCCATTCTGTAGCTGTTATGTGTAGTACACTGAAACCACTGCCCCATCTTCACCCAGGCCTTACAGACCTGTCAATGGTTTCTCCTGGCTTTTTCATATGCTCTGGTTCAGTCCATGGACAGCACACACACACACACACACACACACACACACACACACACACACACACACACACACACACACACACACACCCATACTACATGCTCCAATTTGTTCTACCCCATGTATGCCTTTCTTCTTTTTGCATGTTCAGACCCCAGTCACTCAACATCTTTTTCACTCAATCCTTTTATCTCCAATTTGGTCTCACTCGCTCATTGTTGGTGAGGGGAAAGGTGGGCATGTTAGAAAGAATTGTAGTTTTGATAGTGTTTGATGGATGCAAGGCAAGGGCTTTAGATGAGAAAATACAAAGGAGAGTGAATGTGTTGGATATTACATTTTTCTGGACAGTATGTTGTTTGAGGAGGGTTAATTGAGTTAGGAATAATTGGGCAAGATAAAGGTTGAGAGAGTTGAAAAAGGTGTGCTAAAAGGATCTCCCCATTAACCACATACAATGAACACACACACAGTGAAGCATAGACCCACCCAATACAATCCCACCTCAACATGCTTAGCATTCAGTTGTATGCACCAGCACCAGTCTTCTACCAACCAAACCACCCCATAACTAACCAACTACCCCCAAATAAAAATGAAAAGTTGACCCCTGTCCCACCCCAAGCAAATATATTTATTTATATTATACTTTGTTGCTGTCTCCCGCGTTAGCGAGGTAGTACAAGGAAACAGACGAAAGAATGGCCCAACCCACTCACATACACATATGTATACATACACGTCCACACACACACATATACATACCTATACATCTCAGTGTATACATATATATACACACTCAGACATATACATATATACACATGTACATAATTCATACTGTCTACCCTTATTCATTCCTGTCGCCACCCTGCCTCACATGAAATGACAACCCCCTCCCCCTGCATGTGTGTGAGGTAGCGCTAGGAAAAGACAAGTATATTATTAACAAAATGTATATGCTCTGAAATAACCCATTAGATACTAGACAGCTGCCCTCCCAACTCATTCTTACACTTCACCTTACCAGACATAAACCCATCAGTAGCAGTGCTACATTTCCCAAGACCCTTTATTCCCAAAGTACAACTTCCACACCAGAGACACAGAGCACTTATTACTCAGTTTCTCTGCACTCTCTTCACATATCTGTGCTCAGTAAATGAGTACACTTTACAACCTGTGGTCCCTACCATTGGACAAGAATGGCTTCTAGAGTGCAGTAGGAGATTCATAAAGGTAGAAGGGACCCCTAGGGTAGGAAGTAAGTAGTACACATATGCAGAAACTCCCAATTTAAGGAAGACTCAACATATGGAAATCCTACTTTATGTAAATTGTCCCATAACTCACATACAATATTTTTTTAAGACATGGAAGATTTTTGTGTTAGTAATGGAAATGCTAATTAACATGTGCAAAGGAATTTGGCAGAGGGATACTTTAAGCAGGCAGCCTCTTTCCAAAGGCATGCATTTTATTTTAACTGATCCACTTGTAGTGGACTTTTGTGCATCCCTGCCACACTGTTTTAGAGTTTTCAGTTACTCTTAATGTAAATATTGCCCTTTCTTCATACTCATAATGACTGGAAAATTGATAGGTGATAATAAAAGTGGAGGACATCCTGGCAAATGTAAAGTGATTGATTTTGAGATGAAAATGAAAATTTTCAAGAAGCGTGAAGGTGGGCAATTACCCTCATTTCATATGAGCTCGGGCTGGCCTCCTATACAGTGAATACGATTTTGAAAGACAATGAGTACATTAAGGAACATGTAAAAGGTTTAGCACTTTTAAAATCAACTGTCATAACCAAGAAGCAAACTGATGGTATCTGTGAGATGGAGAAAATATGATTTTGTGGATGGATAATCAGATTGTATGCTGTGTACCACAAAGTCTCCTGGTGATGCAGGTGAAGATTAAGTCTCTTCAAAGACATTATAGAAGATTGTAATTTGTGGCCAGTCATGGATGGTTCAATAGATTTAGGGCTCATGCTAACTTTCATAATGTGACTGGCGAGTCTGGGTGTCTTTAAGATTAAGGTAAATGGATTTTTTTATTGTTTCATCATTTCTCTCCCATGATTCTTACTTGTCTATCTATCTATCTGTCTCTCTATTTCTCTGACTCCCATTCCCTCCAGGAACTCCCATCGATGAGTGGCCACAACAAAAGAGTCTCCACTTATCCCTGTCCTTACGTGCATCTCTCACATACACCCATTCCATGCATTCTTCCACTATTTTTCTCCCTACAGTATTCCTCCACCCTATTTGCCCATGTCACAGATGGGAACATCAGTGAAGGGAGGTAATAACAAGTAATGATGAAGTGAGAGGGAGATGGAGTGAGTGTTTTGAAGGTTTGTTTGAATGTGTTTGATGATAGATTTGCAGATGTAGGGTGTTTTGGTCGCAGTGGTGTGCGAAGTGAGAGTCAGAGAAAGTGGTTTGGTGAAGAGAGAAGAGATGGTGAAAGCCTTGAGAAAGATGAAATCTGGCAAGGTGGTGGCAGTGGATGGTATTGCGCTTGAATTTATTAAGAAAGCAGATGATTATGCTGGTAATTGGTTGGCAAGGATATAGTGTATGTATGGATCATGGTGAAGTGCCTGAGGATTAAAGGAATGCATGTATAGTGCCATTGTACAAAGGCAAAGGGGATAAAGATGCATGTTCAAACTACAGAGGCATAAGTTTGTTGCATATTCCAGGAAAATTTGTGGGAGGGTATTGTTTGAGAGGGTGAAGGCATGTATAGACCTTCAGATTGGGGAGGAGTAGTGTGATTTCAGAAATGGTAGAGGATGTATGGATCAGGTATTTACTTTGAAGAATATATGTGAGAAATACTAGAACAGATGGATTTTTATGCAGTATTTATGGGTCTGGAGAGGGCATATGATAGGGTTGATAGAGATGCTTTGTTGAAGGTCTTACGTAGATATGGTGTGAGAAGTAAGCTGCTTGAATCAGTGAGATGTTATTATCAATAGTGTAAAGCATGTGTGCGGGTATGAAGAGAGTAGAGTGATTGGTTTCGAATGGTCAGTTTGTCGCAGGGCTGTTTCATGTCACCACAGTTGTTTAATGTGTTTATGGATGGGGTTATTTGAGACTGTAAATGGAATAGCTTTGGAGAGATAGCCGATTATGCAGTCTGTTGGGGATGAGAGGGCCTGGAAAGTGAATCAATTGTTATTCACTGATGATACAGCACTCGTGGCTGATCTGAGTGAGAAACTGCAGAAGTTGGTGACAGTTTGGAGAAGTGTGTGAAAGGAGAAAATTGAGAATAAATGGAAATAAAAGCAAGGGTATTAGGTTCAGCAGGGTTGAGGGAGAAGTTACTTGGGATGTAAATTTGAAAGAAGAAAAGTTGGAGGAAATGAAGTGTTTAGATATCTCTGAGTGGACTTGGCAGCAAATGGAACCATGGAAGTGGAAGTGGGTCATAGGGTGGGGGAGGGGATGAAGGTTCTGGGACCGATGAAGAATGTTTGGAATGAGAGAACATTATCATGGAGAGCAAAAATGGGTATGTTTGAAGGAATAGTAGTTCCAACAATATGTGGTTGCAGGGCATGGGCTATAGATAGGATTGTGCAGAAGAGAGGGAATGTGTTGGAAATTAAATGTTTGAGGACAGTATTTGTTGTGGTGGTTTGAACAAGTAGTGTGAGGGTAAGAGGCATGTATGGTATTAAAAAGAGTATGGCTGTGAGAGCAGAAGAGTGTGGGTTGAAATGGTTTGGACATATGGAGAGAATGAGTGAGGAAAGATTAACAGAGGGATGTATGTGTCAGAGGTGAAGGAAACAAGGAGAAACAAGATACCAAATTGGAGGTGGAAAGATGGAGTGAAAAAGATCTTGAGCAATTAAGGCCTGAACATGCAAGAGGGTGAAATGTGTGCACAGAATACAGTGAATTGGAACGATGTGGATGACATGCTGTCAGTGGACTGAATCAGGGCATGTGAAATGTTCTGGAATAACCCATGGAAAGGTTTGTGGAGCCTCGATGTGGTTAGGGAGCTGTGTTTTTGTTGCATCATTCATGACAGCTAGAGACTTCATGTAAGCAGATGTGGCCCTTTTTGTGTTTTGTGGCACATTCTTATTGCTGCGGGTATTGATGTAGTTGAGAAAGTAAGAATATGTACGTTTATATATTTTTATTATTTTTATTATACTTAGTTGCTGTCTCCCACATTAGTGAGGTAGTGCAAAGAAACAGACAAAAGAATGGCCCAACCCACCCACTTATGCATACATATACATAAACGCCCACACACACACGTATACATACCTATACATTTCAACTTACATATACATATGTAGACATATACTTATGTACACATGTACATAATTCATACTTGCTGCCTTCATCCACTCCCATTGCCACCCTGGCCTTCATGAAACAGCACCCCCTTCCCCCCACACCTGCGTGAGGTACCTCTAGGAAACGACAACGAAGGCCACATTCGTTCACCCTCAGTCTCTAGCTGACATGTGTAATGCACCGATACCACAGCTCCCTTTCCACATACAGGCCCCACAAAACTTTCCATGGTTTACCCCAGATGCTTCACATGCCCTAGTTCAATCCATTGACAGCATGTTGAACCTGGTATACCACATCATTCCAATTCACTCTATTCCTTGCACGCCTTTCATCCTCCTGTATGTTGAGGCCCCAATTGCTCGAAATCTTTTTCACTCCATCCTTCCATCTCCAATTTGGTCTCCCACTTCTCGTTCCCTCTACCTCTGACACATATATGCTCTTTGTCAATCTTGCCTCCTTCATTCTCTCTATGCAACCAAACCATTTCAATATACCCTCCTCTGCTCTTTCAACCACTCTATTTATTAGCACACATCTCTCTAACCCTTTCATTACTTACTCGATCAAACCACCTCACACGACATATTGTCCTCAAACATTTCATTTTCAGCATATCCACCCTCCTCTGCACAACCCTATCTATAGCCCATGCCTTGCAACCATATAACATTGTTGGAACCACTATTCCCTCAAACATACCAATTTTTGCTTTCTGAGATAACGATCTTGCCATCCACACTTTCTTCAACGCTCCCAGAACCTTTACCCCCTCCCCCACCCTGTGACTCACTTCTGCTTCCATGGTTCCATCCGCTGCCAAATCCACTCCCAGATATCTAAAACACTTCGCTTCCTCCAGTTTTTCTCCTTTCAAACTTACCTTCCAATTAACTTGTCCATCAACCCTACTGTACCTAATAACCTTGCTCTTATTCACATTTACCCTCAGCTTTCTTCTTTCACACACTTTACCCAACTCAGTCACCAACTTCTGCAGTTTCTCACTCGAATCAGGCACCAGCACTGTATCATTAGCAAACAACAACTGACTCACTTCCCAAGCCCTCTCATCCAGAACAGACTGCATACTTACTCCTCTCACTAGAACTCTTGCATTCACCTCCTTAACAACCCCATCCATAAACAAATTAAACAACCATGGAGACATCTTGCACCTCTGCCACAAACCGATATTTACTGGGAACCAATCACTTTCCGTCTCTTCCTACTCATACACATGCCTTACATCCTTGATAAAAACTTTTCACTGCTTCTAACAACTTACCTCCCACACCATATACTCTTGATACCTTCCACAAAGCATCTCTATCAACTCTGTCATATGCCTTCTCCAGATCCATAAATGCTACATGCAAATCCATCTGTTTTTCTAAGTATTTCTTGCATGCATTCGTCAAAACATACACCTGATCCACACATCCTCTACCACTTTTGAAACTACACTGCTCTTTTCCAATCTGATGCTCTGTACATGCCTTTACCCTCTCAATCAATACCCTCCCATGTAATTTCCCAGGAATACTCAACATACTCATACCTCTGTAATTCGAACATTCACCTTTATCCCCTTTGCCTTTGTACAATGGCACTATGCATGCAGTCCGCCAATCCTCGGGTACCTCACCATGAACCATACATACACTAAATATCCTTACCAACCAGTCAACAACATAGTCACCCCCTTTTTGAATAAATTCCACTGCAAAACCATCCAAACCCGCCGCCTTGCCGGCTTTCATCTTCTGCAATGCTTTGACTAGCTCTTCTCTGTTCACCAAACCATTCTCCTTGACCCTCTCACTTTGCACACCACCTCACCCAAAACATCCTATATCTATATAACTCTAGAGTTTACTTTCTTACACTCAATCACATACTCCCACAACTCCTGCTTCAGTAGTAGTTCTACTCCTTCCTTTGCTCTTGTCCTCACACCTACCTCTGACTTTACTCCCAAGACATTTCCAAACTACTCTTCCTTTTACCTTTTAGCTTCGTCTCACTTAGAGCCAAAATGTTCAGGTTTCTTTCCTCAAACAAACTACATATCTCGCCTTTTTTCTCATTTTGGTTACATCCACACATACATTTAGACTCCCCAATCTAAGCCTTCATGGAGGAAGAGTGCTCCCTGCATGACTCCCTCTTCTGTTTCCCCATTTAGATAGTTAAAATACAAGGAGGGGAGGGTTTCTAGCCCCCCGCTCCCATCCCCTTTAGTCACCTTCTACGACACATGGTGAATGCATGGGAAGTATTCTTTATCCCCTATCCCCAGGGATGTATATGTGTATATATGTGTGTGTGTGTATAGGGGATAGGGGAGAAAGAATACTTCCCACGTATTCCCTGCGTGTCGTAGAAGGCGACTAAAAGGGGAGTGAGCAGGGGGCTGGAAATACTCCCCTCTTGTTTTTTTTTTAATTTTTCAAAAGAAGGAACAGAGAAGAGGGCCAGGTGAGGATATTCCCTCAGAGGCCCAGTCCTCTGTTCTTAACGCTACCTTGCCAACGCGGGAAATGGCGAATAGTTTGAAAGAAAATATATATATATATATATATATATATATATATATATATATATATATATATATATATATATATATATATATGTGCAAAGATGGAGTGAAAAAGATTTTGTGTGATCGGGGCCTGAACATGCAGGAGGGTGAAAGGAGGGCAAGGAATAGAGTGAATTGGAGCGATGTGGTATACAGGGGTTGACGTGCTGTCAGTGGATTGAATCAAGGCATGTGAAGCGTCTGGGGTAAACCATGGAAAGCTGTGTAGGTATGTATATTTGCGTGTGTGGACGTGTGTATGTACAAGTGTATGGGGGGGGGGGGTTGGGCCATTTCTTTCGTCTGTTTCCTTGCGCTACCTCGCAAACGTGGGAGACAGCGACAAAGTATAAAAAAAAAAAAAAAATATATATATATATATGTATATCTCGCTTTTTAAACCAGGTATTCCCAATCACCAGTCCTTTTTCAGCACATAAATCTACAAGCTCTTCACCATTTCCATTTACAACACTGAACACCCCATGTATACCAATTATTCCCTCATCTGCCACATTACTCACCTTTGCATTCAAATCACCCATCACCATAACCTGGTCTCGTGCATCAAAACCACTAACACACTTATTCAGCTGCTCCCAAAACACTTGCCTCTCATGATCTTTCTTCTCATGCCCAGGTGCATATGCACCAATAATCACCCATCTCTCTCCATCAACTTTCAGTTTTACCCATATTAATCGAGAATTTACTTTCTTACATTCCATCACATACTCTCACAACTCCTGTTTCATGAGTACTGCTACTCCTTCCCTTGCTCTTGTCCTCTCACTAACCCCTGACTTTACTCCCAAGACATTCCCAAACCACTCTTCCCCTTTACCCTTGAGCTTCGTTTCACTCAGAGCCAAAACATCCAGGTTCCTTTCCTCAAACATACTACCTATCTCTCCTTTTTTCACATCTTGGTTACATCCACACACATTTAGACACCCCAGTCTGAGCCTTCGAGGAGGATGAGCGCTCCCCGCGTGACTCCTTCTTCTGTTTCCCATTTTAGAAAGTTAAAGTATGTAAGTAGGAGAGATGGCCAGAGAGCGTTCTTGGATTACGTGTTAATTGACAGGCGCGCGAAAGAGAGACTTTTGGATGTTAATGTGCTGAGAGGTGCAACTGGAGGGATGTCTGATCATTATCTTGTGGAGGCTAAAGTGAAGATTTGTATGGGTTTTCAGAAAAGAAGAGTGAATGTTGGGGTGAAGAGAGTGGTGAGAGTAAGTGAGCTTGGGAGGGAGACTTGTGTGAGGAAGTACCAGGAGAGACTGAGTACAGAATGGAAAAAGGTGAGAACAATAAAAGTAAGGGGAGTGGGGGAGGAATGGGATGTATTTAGGGAATCAGTGATAGATTGCACAAAAGATGCTTGTGGCATGAGAAGAGTGGGAGGTGGGTTGATTAGAAAGGGTAGTGAGTGGTGGGATGAAGAAGTAAGATTATTAGTGAAAGAGAAGAGAGAGGCATTTGGACGATTTTTGCAGGGAAAAAATGCAATTGAGTGGGAGATGTATAAAAGAAAGAGACAGGAGGTCAAGAGAAAGGTGCAAGAGGTGAAAAAGAGGGCAAATGAGAGTTGGGGTGAGAGAGTATCATTAAATTTTAGGGAGAATAAAAAGATGTTCTGGAAGGAGGTAAATAAAGTGCATAAGACAAGGGAGCAAATGGGAACTTCAGTGAAGGGTGCAAATGGAGAGGTGATAACAATTAGTGGTGATGTGAGAAGGAGATGGAGTGAGTATTTTGAAGGTTTGTTGAATGTGTTTGATGATAGAGTGGCAGATATAGGGTGTTTTGGTCAAGGTGGTGTGCAAAGTGAGAGGGTTAGGAAAAATGATTTGGTAAACAGAGAGGAGGTAGTAAAAGCTTTGCGAAAGATGAAAGCCGGCAAGGCAGCAGGTTTGGATGGTATTGCAGTGGAATTTATTAAAAAAGGGGGTGAATGTATTATTGACTGGTTGGTAAGGTTATTTAATGTATGTATGACTCATGGTGAGGTGCCTGAGGATTGGCGGAATGCGTGCATAGTGCCATTGTACAAAGGCAAAGGGGATAAGAGTGAGTGCTCAAATTACAGAGGTATAAGTTTGTTGAGTATTGATGTGTATATATGTGGGTATTGATTGAGAGGGTGAAGGCATGTACAGAGCATCAGATTGGGGAAGAGCAGTGTGGTTTCAGAAGTGGTAGAGGATGTGTGGATCAGGTGTTTGCTCTGAAGAATGTATGTGAGAAATACTTAGAAAAGCAAATGGATTTGTATGTAGCATTTATGGATCTGGAGAAGGCATATGATAGAGTTGATAGAGATGCTCTGTGGAAGGTATTAAGAATATATGGTGTGGGAGGCAAGTTGTTAGAAGCAGTGAAAAGTTTTTATCGAGGATGTAAGGCATGTGTACGTGTAGGAAGAGAGGAAAGTGATTGGTTCTCAGTGAATGTAGGTTTGCGGCAGGGGTGAGTGATGTCTCCATGGTTGTTTAATTTGTTTATGGATGGGGTTGTTAGGGAGGTGAATGCAAGAGTTTTGGAAAGAGGGGCAAGTATGAAGTCTGTTGTGGATGAGAGAGCTTGGGAAGTGAGTCAGTTGTTGTTCGCTGATGATACAGCGCTGGTGGCTGATTCATGTGAGAAACTGCAGAAGCTGGTGACTGAGTTTGGTAAAGTGTGTGAAAGAAGAAAGTTAAGAGTAAATGTGAATAAGAGCAAGGTTATTAGGTACAGTAGGGTTGAGGGTCAAGTCAATTGGGAGGTAAGTTTGAATGGAGAAAAACTGGAGGAAGTAAAGTGTTTTAGATATCTGGGAGTGGATCTGGCAGCGGATGGAAGCGGAAGTGGATCATAGGGTGGGGGAGGGGGCGAAAATTCTGGGAGCCTTGAAGAATGTGTGGAAGTCGAGAACATTATCTCAGAAAGCAAAAATGGGTATGTTTGAAGGAATAGTGGTTCCAACAATGTTGTATGGTTGCGAGGCGTGGGCTATGGATAGAGTTGTGCGCAGGAGGATGGATGTGCTGGAAATGAGATGTTTGAGGACAATGTGTGGTGTGAGGTGGTTTGATCGAGTAAGTAACGTAAGGGTAAGAGAGATGTTTAGAAATAAAAAGAGCGTGGTTGAGAGAGCAGAAGAGGGTGTTTTGAAATGGTTTGGGCACATGGAGAGAATGAGTGAGGAAAGATTGACCAAGAGGATATATGTGTCAGAGGTGGAGGGAATGAGGAGAAGTGGGAGACCAAATTGGAGGTGGAAAGATGGAGTGAAAAAGATTTTGTGTGATCGGGGCCTGAACATGCAGGAGGGTGAAAGGAGGGCAAGGAATAGAGTGAATTGGATTGATGTGGTATACCGGGGTTGACGTGCTGTCAGTGGATTGAATCAGGGCATGTGAAGCCTCTGGGGTAAGCCATGGAAAGCTGTGTAGGTATGTATATTTGTGTGTGTGGACGTATGTATATACATGTGTATGGGGGTGGGTTGGGCCATTTCTTTCGTCTGTTTCCTTGCGCTACCTCGCAAATGTGGGAGACAGTGACAGAGCAAAAAAAAAAAAAAAAATGTATTTATATTGGAAAGATCACAATTTTGCGCGTTATCAAGATATTCCTACGAGTCCACGGGGAAAATGAAGCACTAAAAGTTCCCAAGTGCATTTTCGTGTATTAATCTTATCATCAGGGGAGACACAAGAGAGAAATATAACAGTCAGTTGATATACATCGAAGAGACGAAACGTCCTAGCTTCTTAGCGAAACATAAGGGTTTGTATGTGGCATTTATGGATCTGGAAAAGGAATATGAGGGTTTATAGAGATGCCCTATAGAAGGTCTAATGAATGTATGTTGTGGGAGAAAAGCTAATATGAGCAGTGAAATGTTTTTATGAATTATAAGGTGTGTGTGTGAGCAGGTAGAGAGGAGAGTGAGTGGTTTTATGTGGCGATAGGTCTGTAGCAGGGATGTGTGATGTCACCATGGCTGTTTAATTTATTTGTGGTTGGTGTACTTAGATATGTTAATGAAAGGGTTTTGGATAGAGGAATGGGTCAGATGTTTTTTGCTGATGACATGGCTTTGATGACAGATTTGTGTAAGAAACTACATAAATTGGTCTGAGTTAGGGAGAGTATATGAATGTAAATGAAAGCAAGGTTTAGCAGGTCAGAGGGACAGGTTAGTTTGGGTATGAGTTTAAATGGAGAAGGTCTGGAGCAAGTGAAGTGTTTTAGATACCTGGGAATGAGTATAGCAGCAAATAGAACCATGGAAACCGAATTGAATCAGAGGGTGGATGAGGGGGCAAAAGTTTTTGGAGTATTGAAGAGTGTGTTGAGAGAGAGTTTATTACCCTGGAGGTTAAAAAATGGTATGTTTGAAGGTACAGTAATCTCAACAATTTTGGATAGATGAAGATTTGCTGAGAAGGTTGGAAATATGTGTCAGAAGTGGAGGGGATATGAATTGGGAGACCAAATTGAAGATGGAAGGATGGAGTTCAAAAATATTTTGGGGGTTGGTTGTAGTTTTGCCTCCGTCAAAGCACATTCAATGCTCTTTTGCCTTTTGACATCTTTTATTGAGCCACTCTTCCCTCATTTCCAAATTTTCCTCAGTACTTGTGGTTAATGGTACCCAAGTTCCCACTCCTGTACTATAAATTTCAGAAAACCATCCGCCATAGTGCTCTGGTTCCTATGCTATCATAAAAATTGTTAGATTCTATGTAGTTTTCACAGTTATATCTCCCCTTTAAGTCAAGTCTCATCTGTGATCTCTTAATATCCTCATTTACCTCATCAAACTTATATTTTTTTTTTTTTTAGTGACTGCCATGGCTTGGGAAAAGCATGCCTCAATCAAAGGCCATCTTAAGTGAAGGGTAAAAAGAATAGAAATTTATTTGTGCTTTGCAGGTGTTTATAGACCTGATTGGTAAAGGCAAAATGGTTATACAAAGAAAGGCAAAGGGAGGAAGAAAATTCCAAAGCTGAGCTGTTCTAGAGAAGACAAAGCTATCACAATGGTCAATTCTGGAGTGACCAGTCTCCATAGAAAAACTTTAGTAAGCAGCAGCCAGCTTTGTGCCTTTTGCCTATTCCTTGGGGATGGGGACATGTACAGGCAGCGTTGACATTTGGTATTTTGGAAATGAAGAGGGGACAAGTGACTCCTTGGCAGAGATGCAGGAAAAAATTGTACTGTAGCACTATTGAATTTAACTGGGTTACTTTCCCTATCTGAGTTGCACAGATCTGAAATTGAGAGGATATTTGTTCAGTACAAGAAGAGCAATTATCAGAAGGAGGAGGATGGGGTAAGTGGGTTGAAGTATGCAAAATGGAATCATAAGAGGGAATAAGTTTAGAAGTAGAAGAGATGTCGATTATTGAGAAGAGAGAGAGTAGTTGAAAGAGTTTTACACTTGTGAGGCCCACGTCTCTTGGACATTCTCAGCAGTCATACATCAAAAAATATGTGTATGCTGTTTGCATTAACGATGTCCTTATTCTCTGCTATCGTACATCCTCTTAAATTTGTGCATGCTGTCTCCAATAACCATGTCCTCATTCAATATGTTCAATCATCCACCACTCTTTGACTGTAAAATGTTTTTCCATCTTTTTTAACAATATTTATTTTATTAAACTTTGTTGCTTTCTCCTGCATTAGCGTGGCAGCACAAGGAAACAGACAAAAGAATGGCCCAACCCACCCACATACACATGTATACAGTATACATACACGTCCACACACGCACATATACATACCTATACATTTTAACGTAGACATATATATACATACATATATGTATATACTCATGCACATAACTCTTACTTGCTGCCTTTATTTACTCCCGTCGCCACCCTGTCACACATGAAATAGCATCCCCCCTCCCCCCGCGAAGTAGCGCTAGGAAAGGACAAGAGGCCACATTTGTTCACACTCAGTCTCTAGCTGTCATGTGTAATGCACTGAAACTACAGCTCCCTTTCCACATCCAGGCCCCACAAAACTTTCCATGGTTTACCCCAGACACTTCACATGCCCTTGTTCAATCCATTGACAGCATGTCGACCCTAGTATACCACATCATTCCAATTCACTCTATTCCTTGCGCACCTTTCACCCTCCTGTATGTTCAGGCCCTGATCGCTCAAAATCTTTTTCACTCCATCCTTCCACCTCCAATTTGGTCTCCCATTTCTCCTCGTTCCTTCCACCTCTGACACATATATCTTCTTTGTTAATCTTTCCTCACTCATTGTCTCCATGCGACCAAACTATTTCAATACATCCTCATCTGCTCTCTCAACCACACTCTTTTTATTACCACACATCTCCCCCACTCTTTCATTACTTACTTGATCAAACCACCTCCCACCACATATTGTCCTCAAACATCTCATTTCCAACACATCTACCCTCCTCCGCACAACCCTATCTACAGCCCACGCCTCGCAACCATATAACATTGTTGGAACCTTTATTCTTTCAAACATACCCATTTTTGTTCTCTGAGATAAAGTTCTTGCCTTCCACACATTCTTCAGTGCTCCCCAGAACATTCGCCCCATCCCCACCCTGTGACTCACTTCCGCTTAAATGGTTCCATCCGCTGCCAAATCCTCTCCCAGATATCTGAAACACTTCACTTCCTCCAGTTTTTCTCCATTCAAACTCTCCTCCCAATTTACTTGTTTCTCAACCCTACTGAACCTTATTTACATTTACTCTAAGCTGTCTTCTTTCACACACTTTACCAAACTCAGTTACCAGCTTCTGCAGTTTCTCACCCAAATCAGCCACCAGAACTGTATCATCAGCGAACAACAACTGACTCACTTCCCAAGCCCTCTCATCTACAACAGACTGCATACTTGCCCCTCTCTCCAACCCCTAACAACCCCATCCATAAACAAATTAAACAACCATAGAGACGTCACGCATCCTTGCCGCAAACCGACATTCACTGGGAACCAATCACTTTCCTCTCTTCCTACGTGTGTACATGCCATACATCTTCGATAAAAACTTTTCACTGCTTCTACCAACTTCCCTCCCACACCATGTACTCTTAATACCTTTCACAGACCATCTCTATCAACTCTATCACATGCCTTCTCTAGATCCATAAATGCTACATACAAATCCATTTGCTTTTCTAAGTATTTCTCACGTACCTTCTTCAAAGCAAACACCTGATCCACACATCCTCTACCACTTCTGGAACCACACTGCTCTTCCCCAGTCTGATGCTTTGTACATGCCTTCACCCTCTCAATCAATACCCTCCCATATCATTTCCCAGGAATACTCATCAAACTTATACCTCTGTAATTTGAACACTCACCTTTATCCCCTTTGCCTTTGTACAATGGCACTATGCATGCATTCCGCCAATCCTCAGGCACTTCACCATGAACCATACATACATTGAATATCCTCACCAACCAATCAACAGCACAGTCACCCCCTTTTTTTTCAATAAATTCCACAGCAATACCATCCAAACCCTCCACCTTGCTGGCTTTCATCTTCCGCAAAGCTTTCACTTCCTCTTCTCTGTTTACCAAATCATTCTCCTGACCCTCTCACTTCGCAAACCACCTCAACCAAAACACCCTATATCTGCCACTCTTATCAAACACATTAACAAATCTTCAAAATACTCACTCCATTTTCCTCTCACTTCACCACTACTTGTTATTACCTCCCCATTTGCCCCCTTCACTGATGTTCCTATTTGTTCTCTTGTCTTACGCACTTTATTTACCTACTTCCAAAACATCTTTTTATTCTCCTTAGAATTTATTGATATTTTCTCACCCCAATTCTCATTTGCCCTCCCTTTCACCTCTTGCCCCTTTCTCTTGCTTCTTTCTTTTATACATCTTCCAGTCATTCACACTATTTCCCTGCCAAAATCATCCAAATGCCTCTCTCCTCTCTTTCACTAATGATCTTACTTCCTCATCCCACCACTCACTACCCTTTTTAATCTGTCCACCTCTCACCTTTCTCATGCCACAAGCATCTTTTGCACATGCCATCACTGCTTCCCTAAATACATCCCATTCCTCCTCCACTCCCCTTAGGTCATTTACTTGCATCTTTTCCATTATGCGCTCAAGCTGTCATGGTACTTCCTCACACAAGTCTCCTTTCCAAGCTCGCTCACTTTCACCTCTCTCTTCATCCCAACATTCTCTCTTCTTTTCTGAAAACCTCTACATATCTTCACCTTTGCCTCCACAAGATAATGATCAGACATCCCTCCAGTTGCCCCTCTGAGCACGTTAGCATCCAAAAGTCTCTCTTTCATGCGCCTATCAATTAACATGTAATCTGATAATGCTCTCTGGCCATGTCTCCTACTTACATATGTATACATATGTATCCCTTTTTAAACCAGGTATTCCCAATCACCAGTCCTTTTTCAGCACACAAATCTACAAGCTTTTCACCATTTCCATTTACAACACTAAACACCCCATGTACACCAATTATACCCTCAACTGCCACATTACTCACCTTTGCATTCAAATCACCCATCACTATATCCCAGTCTCGTGCATCAAAGTTGCTAACACACTCACTCAGCTGCTCCTGAAACACTTGCCTCTCATGATCTTTCTTCTCATGCCCAGGTGCATAGGCACCAGTCATCACCCATCTCTCCATCCACTTTCAGTTTTACTCATATCAATCTAGAGTTTACTTTCTTACACTGTATCTTATACTCCCACAACTCCTGCTTCAGGAGTAGTGCTACTTCTTCCTTTGATCTTGACCTCTCACCAACCCCTGACTTTACTCCCAAGACATTCCCAAACCACTCGTCCCCTTTACCCTTGAGCTTCGTTTCACTCAGAGCCAAAACATCCAGGTTCCTTTCCTCAAACATACTACATGTCTCTTCTTTTCTTTTTTCTCATCTTGGTTACATCCACACACATTTAGATATCCCAATTTGAGCTTTCGAGTAGGATGAGCACTCCCCGCATGACTCCTTTTTCTGTTTCCCCTTTTAGAAAGTTAGAATACAAAGAGGGGAGGGTTTCTAGCCCTCTACTCCCATCCCCTTTAGTCGCCTTCTACAATACGCGGGGAATGCATGGGAAGTATTCTTTTTCCCCTATTCCCAGGGATAGGGAGAGAGTGTATTGCATAATATCATATTATGTTCTCTAGTTGCTCTCTCCCAACATCTCTCAAAGAACTTTTCACTGCCCACATCATCATCAGTCTTTTTAAAACTTAATGGTTGTGATCAGGTCACCCCTCACTCCTCTCTTTTCCAAGATTGGCAGATTTAAAGCCTGTAGCCATTGTAACTTCACTCTCTTAATTCTTGTACCATCTTTGATGTCCTCCTCAGGACTTTGTTAGCTTTTTGTGCTTCTTTAGGGAGGTGAGGAAACTTGTGAAGCATATTTTAGTTTTAGCCTTATGTATGGTATGAACATCTTGCTAAATATTTTGTTTTTCATATACTTGAAAGCTATACTGATACTTGCCAGAAGAAAGTTTGTTTCCTTTCCTATTCTCTTAATGTGGTACTCTTTTGATAGGAACGATGTTTAATCCCAAGTCCTTCTCATACACAGAATTTTGAAGCATATTTCTTCCCACATGATAGTGTGTGTGTGTGTGTGTGTGTTCGATTTCTTATTATTCATCTGTTACTGGGAGATAGCATTTCCCCTATTTTGATTGCATATTTGTACTGTATGGAGAGGAAACTTTGCTGTGAAAATTCCACTTATAGGTATGCTGTCTGCATTAACAATATCTTCGATCAATCAGTTCCATTCATGCATTACTCTTATACAATAAAAGTATCTCTTTACATCCTTGTGTACATTACCTTACTTGATTTCATGTTGTCCTCTGGTTGCTCTGTCCCTCCATCTCTCAAAGAACTTTTGAGTGTCCACTTTGTCATTCTTAAAGGTTGTGATCAAGTCACCCCTACCTCTTCTCTCCTCCAAGGTTTGAAAAATTTAAGCTTCCAGCCTTTCCTTGTAGCTTAGTTCTCTGAACTCTGTTACCACTTTTTTTTTGCCCTCCTCTAGACCCTCTCCATGAACCTTTGTGTTTCTTTATGTGCAGTGGCCATCCCTGAGAAGCATATTCTATCTTGACCATATGTTGAATATGAATTGCTAAATTTTTCCTTATCCATATACTTGAAAGCTATTCTGATATTTGCTAGCAGACTGTTTGTCTCCTCAACAGTTCTTCTAATATGGGACTCTGGCAACAGGTTAGTCTCCTACTAAGTCCTTCTCACACACAGAATCCGAAGCTTATTTCCAACTAGTTAATGATCATATTGAGGCCACTTTTATTATATCCCATCCTAATTACTTTACATTTGCTTGGATTGAATTTCGGACCAACTTTGAAGTCTGTCTAGGTCCCCTTGTAAGCTGATGTAATCCTCCTCACTTTTCACTTTGCTCATGACCTTTGCATCATCTGCGAACATTCAGGTAGGATTTCATATCTTCAGACTTGTTATTAATATTGATCAAGAAGAGTAACAGTCCCAGAACCAAACCCTGCGACACTTTGCAAGCCATCTTAGCCCATTTGGAAAAGACTCCTCATACATGTATCCTTTGCTCCTTCCCACTGAAATGCTTATCTATCCATCGTGCTTGTTGGTCCAGCTTCATAACCAGCCTCCAATTTGGTAATCAAATGCCTTCTGGCTGTCCACATACCAACATTCCACCCAGCCTTCTCTTTTGTCCAGAATGAGCTCACCCTGTTGTAAAACTCTAAAAGATTAGTTACATAAGACCTTTCCCTAAAACCATGCTGTCTCTTACTTTTGAAATTTCTCATCTGTACAAAGACATCCAACTGCTTTCCAATAAATCATTTCCAGAGCCTTACACACCACACTAGCCAGTGAGACTGGTCTGTAGTTCAACGCTTGTTCCCAATCTTCATTTGTATGCAGGTTTGATGTTTACCCTTTTCCATTCCAATGGCATTATGTTTCTCTCCAGACACTTTAACAGTAATTCAGGTGGTTTATTTAAGGTGTCAGTGCACCTCTTGAGCTCACGTAATGAAATTTTTTTAGGACCAGAAGCCTTGTATCAGTCAAGCCTTGTTGATATTCTGTTGAGATCATTTTTAGATATCTCTGTAATTTAGAAGAAAAAAATCCTCCCAGATCCCTGTCTCAGGTGTTGGGGCTGTTGTTTCTTCCACTGTGAAAACAATTTTAAACATATTCAGTTCTTCACATATCCTTACATACATCATTCTCTACAGTTTTTCCCTCTGAATTCTGACCCCGATTAGCTGCTCTTTAACTGACAACTTAATCCTAATGAATCAATGGAAAAGTTTTGAAGTTTTTGCCGCCCTGGCCACAGTATTCTTTTCAAAGTTTTGTTTCTTCCCCTTTCTTATCCTGATGTACTCATCTGTGCTTTCTCATACTTGCAAATGCTAGCTGTCTAGAATGCCATCTTTATTTTCACCAGTGCACATCTTGAAGCTCCTTAACTATATGACTTATGGTAGTTAACCATTTATTCTTCTTTCTTAACATTCCCTCTGTATTTGAGTCGACGTACCCATGTCTCTGCTCCATTGTAAATTTCACAGAACCTCTCAACACAAAACCCTGATTCCTGGCTACCGAATTCCATTTCCCAGTCTACATTACTACAGAAATTGTTGAAGTTTGTGTAGTTTCTGCAGCAACATCTCTTTATTTCCTGTCTCAATGCAGCTCTTTTTATGGCCTCTTTTACCATGTATTCAAACTAGAGCATTCCATGATCACTTCTTCTAACTGGTTTATTGCATATAATGTTCTCAGTATCCTTGTTGATATGAGCTAAGATGTGATGTAGTGATGATTGTGTATAGTAGTCCCTCTTATTCTAGTATGCCCTGTGATATGCTGGTACAGGAGATTTTACTGTATACACTAAAACTTGTAACTCCATGACTCCCTATCACCGTGAGAATCCAGATTCTCCAGTCTGTCTCTTTTTGCATTTGTGTTATCCCGTCTCTTCACCTTGTATATATGTACCATATCTTTACTCATATGTACACACACACACACACACACACACACACACGCACGCACACACACACATGCACACAACACACACACACACACACACACACACACACACACACACACACACACAACACAACACACAACAGGCACACACACTTATAACACACACATAACACACACTCGCACACACAACACACACAACACACACACACACACACACACACACACAAAACATTCTCTCTCTCTCTCTCTCTCTCTCTCTCTCTCTCTCTCTCTCTCTCTCTCTCTCTCTCTCTCACACACACATACACATACACAGAGCCAGCCCTGAGGGAAGGATGAACATCTGGGCTGTGTGTAGGCTAACTACCACACAGAGGATTTAAACTCATGTGGGTCCTACCCCAGTTTGGCACATGCTGACCTGTTAATATCTCTAATCACTATAGCACAGAGACATATGTATGTATGATTACTTCACCTTCATATAGTAACAACATGTGCAAGGAGTCACCTTCAGAAACATTGTACCATTGTCAGTGGATAGAAAAAAGTACAGCATTGCTGAGGACCTTCTTTCTTAGAAGGCTTTCCTTCCACAAGTTATCAGTTTCCCGAGACCACTGCCTCCCTTCCATCCTGCGACTTGCACCATGGTTCAGTCAACTGTAGCATCCGCCTCCACATACCTATAGCATTCCAGTTCCTCCAGGCCCTTTCCATATCGATTCACTCTCCAATCATCCTGCCTAACCCACATACTGTACCTCATTATGTTATTCTCAACCTTCTTTTATATATATATATAATATATATATATTTTTTTTTTATTATACTTTGTCGCTGTCTCCCGCGTTTGCGAGGTAGCGCAAGGAAACAGACGAAAGAAATGGCTCAACCCCCCCCCATACACATGTATATACATACGTCCACACACGCAAATATACATACCTACACAGCTTTCCATGGTTTACCCCAGACGCTTCACATGCCTTGATTCAATCCACTGACAGCACGTCAACCCCGGTATACCACATCGCTCCAATTCACTCCATTTCTTGCCCTCCTTTCACCCTCCTGCATGTTCAGGCCCCGATCACACAAAATCTTTTTCACTCCATCTTTCCACCTCCAATTTGGTCTCCCTCTCCTCCTCGTTCCCTCCACCTCCGACACATATATCCTCTTGGTCAATCTTTCCTCACTCATTCTCTCCATGTGCCCAAACCACTTCAAAACACCCTCTTCTGCTCTCTCAACCACGCTCTTTTTATTTCCACACATCTCTCTTACCCTTACGTTACTCACTCGATCAAACCACTTCACACCACACATTGTCCTCAAACATCTCATTTCCAGCACATCCATCCTCCTGCGCACAACTCTATCCATAGCCCACGCCTCACAACCATACAACATTGTTGGAACCACTATTCCTTCAAACATACCCATTTTTGCTTTCCGAGATAATGTTCTCGACTTCCACACATTCTTCAAGGCCCCTAGAATTTTCGCCCCCTCCCCCACCCTATGATCCACTTCCGCTTCCATGGTTCCATCTGCTGCCAGATCCACTCCCAGATATCTAAAACACTTCACTTCCTCCAGTTTTTCTCCATTCAAACTCACCTCCCAATTGACTTGACCCTCAACCCTACTGTACCTAATAACCTTGCTCTTATTCACATTTACTCTTAACTTTCTTCTTCCACACACTTTACCAAACTCAGTCACCAGCTTCTGCAGTTTCTCACATGAATCAGCCACCAGCGCCGTATCATCAGCGAACAACAACTGACTCACTTCCCAAGCTCTCTCATCCCCAACAGACTTCATACTTGCCCCTCTTTCCAAAACTCTTGCATTTACCTCCCTAACAACCCCATCCATAAACAAATTAAACAACCATGGAGACATCACACACCCCTGCCGCAAACCTACATTCACTGAGAACCAATCACTTTCCTTTCTTCCTACACGTACACATGCCTTACATCCTCGATAAAAACTTTTCACTGCTTCTAACAACTTGCCTCTCACACCATATATTCTTAATACCTTCCACAGAGCATCTCTATCAACTCTATCATATGCCTTCTCTAGATCCATAAATGCTACATACAAATCCATTTGCTTTTCTAAGTATTTCTCACATACATTCTTCAAAGCAAACACCTGATCCACACATCCTCTACCACTTCTGAAACCACACTGCTCTTCCCCAATCTGATGCTCTGTACATGCCTTCACCCTCTCAATCAATACCCTCCCATATAATTTACCAGGAATACTCAACAAACTTATACCTCTGTAATTTGAGCACTCACTCTTATCCCCTTTGCTTTTGTACAATGGCACTATGCACGCATTCCGCCAATCCTCAGGCACCTCACCATGAGTCATACATACATTAAATAACCTTACCAACCAGTCAACAATACAGTCACCCCCTTTTTTAATAAATTCCACTGCAATACCATCCAAACCTGCTGCCTTGCCGGCTTTCATCTTCCGCAAAGCTTTCACTACCTCTTCTCTGTTTACCAAATCATTTTCCCTAACCCTCTCACTTTGCACACCACCTCGACCAAAACACCCTATATCTGCCACTCTATCATCAAACACATTCAACAAACCTTCAAAATACTCACTCCATCTCCTTCTCACATCACCACTACTTGTTATCACCTCCCCATTTGCGCCCTTCACTGAAGTTCCCATTTGCTCCCTTGTCTTACGCACTTTATTTACCTCCTTCCAGAACATCTTTTTATTCTCCCTAAAATTTAATGATACTCTCTCACCCCAACTCTCATTTGCCCTTTTTTTCACCTCTTGCACCTTTCTCTTGACCTCCTGTCTCTTTCTTTTATACATCTCCCACTCAATTGCATTTTTTCCCTGCAAAAATCGTCCAAATGCCTCTCTCTTCTCTTTCACTAATAATCTTACTTCTTCATCCCACCACTCACTACCCTTTCTAATCAACCCACCTCCCACTCTTCTCATGCCACAAGCATCTTTTGCGCAATCCATCACTGATTCCCTAAATACATCCCATTCCTCCCCCACTCCCCTTACTTCCATTGTTCTCACCTTTTTCCATTCTGTACTCAGTCTCTCCTGGTACTTCCTCACACAGGTCTCCTTCCCAAGCTCACTTACTCTCACCACCCTCTTCACCCCAACATTCACTCTTCTTTTCTGAAAACCCATACAAATCTTCACCTTAGCCTCCACAAGATAATGATCAGACATCCCTCCAGTTGCACCTCTCAGCACATTAACATCCAAAAGTCTCTCTTTCGCGCGCCTGTCAATTAACACGTAATCCAATAACGCTCTCTGGCCATCTCTCCTACTTACATACGTATACTTATGTATATCTCACTTTTTAAACCAGGTATTCCCAATCATCAGTCCTTTTTCAGCACATAAATCTACAAGCTCTTCACCATTTCCATTTACAACACTGAACACCCCATGTATACCAATTATTCCCTCAACTGCCACATTACTCACCTTTGCATTCAAATCACCCATCACTATAACCCGGTCTCGTGCATCAAAACCACTAACACATTTTTTTTCTTTTTTGCCGCTGTCTCCCGCGTTTGCGAGGTAGCGCAAGGAAACAGACGAAAGAAATGGCCCAACCCACCCCCATACACATGTATATACATACGTCCACACATGCAAATATACATACCTACACAGCTTTCCATGGTTTACCCCAGACTCTTCACATGCCTTGATTCAATCCACTGACAGCACGTCAACCCCGGTATACCACATCGCTCCAATTCACTCTATTCCTTGCCCTCCTTTCACCCTCCTGCATGTTCAGGCCCCGATCACACAAAATCTTTTTCACTCCATCTTTCCACCTCCAATTTGGTCTCCCTCTTCTCCTCGTTCCCTCCACCTCCGACACATATATCCTCTTGGTCAATCTTTCCTCACTCATTCTCTCCATGTGCCCAAACCATTTCAAAACACCCTCTTCTGCTCTCTCAACCACACTCTTTTTATTTCCACACATCTCTCTTACCCTTACGTTACTTACTCGATCAAACCACCTCACACCACACATTGTCCTCAAACATCTCATTTCCAGCACATCCATCCTCCTGCGCACAACTCTATCCATAGTCCACGCCTCGCAACTATACAACATTGTTGGAACCACTATTCCTTCAAACATACCCATTTTTGCTTTCCGAGATAATGTTCTCAACTTCCACACATTCTTCAAGGCTCCCAGAATTTTCGCCCCCTCCCCCACCCTATGATCCACTTCCGCTTCCATGGTTCCATCCGCTGCCAGATCCACTCCCAGATATCTAAAACACTTCACTTCCTCCAGTTTTTCTCCATTCAAACTCACCTCTCAATTGACTTGACCCTCAACCCTACTGTACCTAATAACCTTGCTCTTATTCACATTTACTCTTAACATTCT
The DNA here is from genome assembly GCF_036320965.1 of Panulirus ornatus. Classification (NCBI taxonomy): domain Eukaryota; kingdom Metazoa; phylum Arthropoda; class Malacostraca; order Decapoda; family Palinuridae; genus Panulirus; species Panulirus ornatus. Next base: position 29,873,241 of record NC_092233.1, read on the forward strand.
TCTTTCACACACTTTACCAAACTCAGTCACCAGCTTCTGCAGTTTCTCACATGAATCAGCCACCAGTGCTGTATCATCAGCGAACAACAACTGACTCACTTCCCAAGCTCTCTTACTCTCACCACCCTCTTCACCCCAACATTCACTCTTCTTTTCTGAAAACCCATACAAATCTTCACCTTAGCCTCCACAAGATAATGATCCAGACATCCCTCAGTTGCACCTCTCAGCTCATTAACATCCAAAAGTCTCTCTTTCGCGCGCCTGTCAATTAACAGTAATCCAATAACGCTCTCTGGCCATCTCTCCTACTTACATACGTATACTTATGTATATCTCACTTTTTAAACCAGGTATCCCAATCATCAGTCCTTTTCTAGCTCATTAAATCTACAAGCTCTTCACCATTTCCATTTACAACACTGAACACCCCATGTATACCAATTATTCCCTCAACTGCCACATTACTCACCTTTGCATTCAAATCACCATCACTATAACCCGGTCTCGTGCATCAAACCACTAACACATTTTTTTTCTTTTTTGCCGCTGTCTCCCGCGTTTGCGATGGTAGCGCAAGGAAACAGACGAAAGAAATGGCCCAACACCCCATACACATGTATATACATACGTCCACACATGCAAATATACATACCTACACAGCTTTCCATGGTTTACCCAGACGCTTCACATGCCTTGATTCAATCCACTGTATATGTCTGGGGTGTATATATATGTTACTTGAGATGTTTTGGTATTTATATGGGGTTTATTTTGGGACTTTTGAAATGTATATACATGTGTATGTGGGGGGGGTTGGGCCTTTCCTTTTTTGTCTTTTTCCCTTTGGTCTACCTAAACTAACGAGGAGACAGCGCCCCCCCCCCCCAAAAGTTGATGAATAAAAAAATAAAATTTTTTTTTTCCCAGAAGGAAATTTCACTTAAAGCTGTTTTGATTCCAAATCTTTCCAGCTTTAAGAAATATTTTGTCCCGGGAAAATTTGTAATGCGATGATTTTAAGTGGAGGAACAATTTTAAGCCCTTTGGAGCATTCCCGAGAAAGGAAAAAGGAGACCCTTAATAAAAAATAAAAGAAGAAAAGAAAAGTCAGCAAGACCAACTAGGTAAGTTAGGGGTGTGGTTGCTATAAGCACACTCAAAACTTTGTTTTGGCACAAAAATTCGTTTTAAAAAAAGGGAAGGGTATCAAAAAACAGGAAGTTGTGACTAGATCTTTAAGGAGTTATTTCCTTTAATTAGGAAAAACGCAGAAACTAAGGAATCATATAAAAGGTCATGAAAGATGCTATGAAGAGAGAGGAGTTATTATTTGAAATTAGCATAAAGATAATCAGAAGGTAACACAGTTAATGGAGGAAGTACAGAAACTGAGGAAGCAAATAGATCAAGAAAGTTATTTTGAAGAGAGTGAGTAATTACAGGATTTGAAAAATATAGTCACAGGATATTATCACAGATTCAAAGAAAACGAGGAGATTCAGAAGGTATTTAGCTGGAGAGAAGATGAAGAATTCATTGAAAAGTGCAAATGGTAGATGAGCCTTTTCTTGATCTCTAAGAGGCTGCTTAACTGGAGAAAATGACACTGTATATCATGCAGAATATATTTGGGAAGTGGAGCAGAAGCAATTTCAGGAACTGATCAACAGATGAAAAGCATGAACATTGATGCTGTGGAACAGAGACTTAGGGACATGCAGACAAAACACACAGGATAGTAAATGATGCTTTAAAAAGTGTAATTTGCATTGTAAGAGATGAAGGAAATAAAGAAATTGATGGCCTTGTTGATGAAAAGTTTCGTAAAATGCATAGCATACAGAATCAGTGCTTGTTAGGATAAAGGGAGATTTTAGAGTGTCAGAAACAGAGGTTGACAATTTACTACTGAAAGATATAGCTGGAAAGTGGGTGGCACCTAAATTAGAAAGTTTAATTGCTAGCATAGTAAGCTGATAGATGTAAGTATCCTATTATTTTTGGCTTGTAAAATCATACACCTAATAAAGAAAAGAGGAAGAAAAAAATCATACACTTGATGAAAAAGGAAAAGAAAAGATCATACACCTGATAAAGAAAAGGGAAAGAAAAAAAAATCATACACTTGATAGATAAAAGGGAAAGAAAAGATTGTTCACCTGATAAAGAAAAGGAAAGGAAATAAGGATTGCTCATTAGAAGTTTACTACAGGTTATAGGATTGCCTAATGCAATTTCTCTCATGATAGAAAGAAGTGATGTTTATGATTGAGATGCCAAGGGATGACGAGTAATAGTTATATTTCTTTTGGATTAATCTAGCTAAGAGTTACTTAGCCAAGCAAAGAAACTCAGAGGTATCTACCTATGAGTACCTAATGACAAGATTTTGCTTCGGTGGAAGGGCTAGCACATCATGATAACCACTTGACTCGTATATTGACAAAAGATGTTTCTCTCAATTGCCCAATCTTGTCCTCATTGGTGTTGCTTGATCACCAGGTCTTTTCATCATCATCTTTCTTTCATACTTATCCACTGTTTCCTGCATTAGCAAGGTAACTAAAGGAACAGATGAAGAAATGTTGCATTTGATCACATCCATCATCGGGCTGTTATGTTTAGTGCACTGAAACCACAGCCCTTTATCTACAACCAGGCCCCTACAAACCTTTCCTTGGTTTCCAAAGGCTGCTTTACACATACTGGTTTAGTCCACTGACAGCACCTTGTTCCCTGTTTAACACTTTGTTTCAATTCACTCTGTCCTGTGCATACCCTTTCATGTTTAGGCCCCGACATCACAAAATGTTTTTCACTTCATCCTTCCATTTCCAGTTTGGTCTCCCCATTCTCCTTTTCCCCTCCATGTCTGACACATATTTTCTCTTTGGCACCTTTCCTCACTCATTCTCTCCATATGTCCAGACCATTTCAGTCACACCATCACATCCTCTTCATACTACCACACTTCTCTTTTACCCTTATAGTACTTAATCGATCAAACCAAGTCACATCACATAATGTCCCTGAACATTTCTTTTCCATCACCTCCCCCTTCCTTTGCACATTCCCATCTGTAGCCCATGACATGCATCCATACAACATTGATGGGACTACAGTGTTTTCAAACATATTCATTTTTACCCTCTCAGATAATGACCTCTCTTTCTACACATTCCTCAGTGCTTGAAGAACCTTTGTACCCTTGCCTACCCTATAATACCCTTCTGCTTCCAGTCCACTCCCAGTTATCTAAAACACTTCACTTCTTCCAAATTTTCTCCATTCAAACTCAGGCCCTAACTGAACCTACCTGGGATTCCATTGAATAATCTCATAACTTCCTTGCTAACTGTGGATATGTGATCCAATAGGCCTGGTAGATAAATGGAGACATATAAGACGTATCTTTAGGCAGCTATATTATCCCAAGTGGTTTGTGAACAAAGCTTACTGGAAAGCTAGGAAGACATTTTATGCTTCTTGTAACAAAAATGTGACTTTTAAGGATGTCTAAATATTTAGTGTTGCCCTATTCTTTTGGGAAATTGAAAAAGAGAGGAGAGGATTTCCAGCCCCGCCTGCGATCCCTCCCCTTTTAGACACTTTTTATGACACGCAAGGAATACATGGGAAGTATTCTTTCTCTCCTATCCCCAAGGATAATCTATATATATATACACATACACACATTACATATATATATATATATATATATATATATATATATATATATACATATATGGAGGAAGTGAAGTGTTTTAGATATCTGGGAGTGGATCTGGCAACGGATGGAACCATGGAAGCGGAAGTGGATCATAGGGTGGGGGAGGGGGCGAAAATTCTGGGAGCCTTTAAGAATGTGTGGAAGTCGAGAACATTATCTCGGAAAGCAAAAATGGGTATGTTTGAAGGAATAGTGGTTCCAACAATGTTGTATGGTTGCGAGGCGTGGGCTATGGATAGAGTTGTGGGCAGGAGGATGGATGTGCTGGAAATGAGATGTTTGAGGACAATGTGTGGTGTGAGGTGGTTTGATCGAGTAAGTAACGTAAGGGTAAGAGAGATGTGTGGAAATAAAAAGAGCGTGGTTGAGAGAGCAGAAGAGGGTGTTTTGAAATGGTTTGGGCACATGGAGAGAATGAGTGAGGAAAGATTGACCAAGAGGATATATGTGTCGGAGGTGGAGGGAACGAGGAGAAGAGGGAGACCAAATTGGAGGTGGAAAGATGGAGTGAAAAAGATTTTGTGTGATCGGGGCCTGAACATGCAGGAGGGTGAAAGGAGGGCAAGGAATAGAGTGAATTGGAGCGATGTGGTATACCGGGGTTGACGTGCTGTCAGTGGATTGAATCAAGATATGTGAAGCGTCTGGGGTAAACCAAGAAAAGCTGTGTAGGTATGTATATTTGTGTGTGTGGATGTATGTATATAAATGTGTATGGGGGTGGGTTGGGCCATTTCTTTCGTCTGTTTCCTTGCGCTACCTCGCAAACGCGGGAGACAGCGGCAAAAAAAAAAAAAGATATATATATATATATATATATATATATATATATATATATATATATATATATATATATATTCTTTTTTTTTTTAGCCGCTGTCTTCCACGTTTGCGAGGTAGCACAAGGAAACAGAGGAAAGAAATGGCCCAACCCACCCCCATACACATGTATATACATATGTCCACACACACAAATGTACATACCTACACAGCTTTCCATGGTTTACCCCAGACGCTTCACATGCCCTGATTCATTCCACTGACAGCACGTCAACCCCGGTATACCACATCGATCCAATTCACTCTATTCCTTGCCCTCCTTTCACCCTCCTGCATGTTCAGGCCCCGATCACACAAAATCTTTTTCACTCCATCTTTCCACCTCCAATTTGGTCTCCCACTTGTCCTCGTTCCCTCCACCTCCGACACATATATCCTCTTGGTCAATCTTTCCTCACTCATTCTCTCCATGTGCCCAGACCATTTCAAAACACCCTCTTCTGCTCTCTCAACCACGCTCTTTTTATTTCCACACATCTCTCTTACCCTTATGTTACTTATTCGATCAAACCACCTCACACCACACATTGTCCTCAAACATCTCATTTCCAGCACATCCATCCTCCTGCGCACAACTCTATCCATAGCCCACGCCTCGCAACCATACAACATTGTTGGAACCACTATTCCTTCAAACATACCCATTTTTGCTTTCCGAGATAATGTTCTCGACTTCCACACATTCTTCAAGGCTCCCAGGATTTTCGCCCCCTCCCCCACCCTATGATCCACTTCCGCTTCCATTATTCCATCCGCTGCCAGATCCACTCCCAGATATCTAAAACACTTTACTTCCTCCAGTTTTTCTCCATTCAAACTTACCTCCCAATTGACTTCACCCTCAACCCTACTGTACCTAATTACCTTGCTCTTATTCACATTTACTCTTAACTTTCTTCTTTCACACACTTTACCAAACTCAGTCACCAGCTTCTGCAGTTTCTCACATGAATCAGCCACCAGCGCTGTATCATCAGCGAACAACAACTGACTCACTGCCCAAGCTCTCTCATCCCCAACAGACTTCATACTTGCCCCTCTTTCCAAAACTCTTGCATTCACCTCCCTAACAACCCCATTCATAAACAAACTAAACAACCATGGAGACATCACACACCCCTGCCGCAAACCTACATTCACTGAGAACCAATCACTTTCCTCTCTTCCTACACGACGTACACATGCCTTACATCCTCGATAAAAACTTTTCACTGCTTCTAACAACTTGCCTCCCACACCATATATTCTTAATACCTTCCACAGAGCATCTCTATCAACTCTATCATATGCCCTCTCCAGATCCATAAATGCTACATACAAATCCATATATATATATATATATATATATATATATATATATATATATATATATATATATATATATATATATATCTCCCGCGTTAGCGAGGTAGCTCAAGGAAACTGACGAATGAATGGCCCAACCCACCCACATACACATATATATACATACACATCCACACATGCAAATATTCATACCTATACATCTCAATGTACACATATATATACACACACAGACATATACATATATACACATGTACATAATTCATACTGTCTGCCTTTATTTATTCCCATTGCCACCTCGCCACACATGGAATAACAACCCCCTCCCCCCCTCATGTGTGTGAGGTAGCGCTAGGAAAAGACAACAAAGGCCCCATTCATTCACACCCAGTCTCTAGCTGTCATGTAATAATGCACCGAAACCAAAGCTCCCTTTCCACATCCAGGCCCCACACAACTTTCCATGGTTTACCCCAAACGCTTCACATGCCCTGGTTCAATCCATTCACAGCATGTCGACCCCGGTATACCACATCGTTCCAATTCACTCGATTCCTTGCACGCCTTTCACCCTCCTGCATGTTCAGGTCCCGATCACTCAAAATCTTTTTCACTCCATCTTTCCACCTCCAATTTGGCATCCCACCTCTCCTTGTTCCCTCCACCTCTGACACATATATCCTCTTGGTCAATCTTTCCTCACTCATTCTCTCCATGTGACCAAACCATTTCAAAACACCCTCTTCTGCTCTCTCAACCACACTCTGTTTTTTTCCACACATCTCTCTTACCCTATTATTACTTACTCGATCAAACCACCTCACACCACAAATTGTCCTCAAACATCTCATTTCCAGCACATCCACCCTCCTGCACACAACTCTATCCATAGCCCACGCCTCGCAAACGTACAACATTGTTGGACCCACTATTCCTTCAAACCTACCCATTTTTGCTTTCCGAGATAATGTTCTCGACTTCCAAACATTCTTCAAGGCTCCCAGAATTTTTGCCCCCTCCCCCACCCTATGATTCACTTCCGCTTCCATGGTTCCATCTGCTGCCAGATCAACTCCCAGATCTCTAAAACACTTTACTTCCTCCAGTTTTACTCCATTCAAACTCACCTCCCAATTGACTTGACCCTCAACCCTACTGTACCTAATAACCTTGCTCTTATTCACATTTACTCTTAACTTTCTTCTTTCACACACTTTACCAAACTCAGTCACCAGCTTCTGCAGTTTCTCACATGAATCAGCCACCAGCACTGTATCATCAGCGAACAACAACTGACTCACTTCCCAAGCTCTCTCATCCACAACAGACTGCATACTTGCCCCTCTTTCCAAAACTCTTGCATTCACCTCCCTAACAACCCCATCCATAAACAAATTAAACAACCATGGAGACATCACACACCCCTGCCGCAAACCTACATTCATTGAGAACCAATCACTTTCCTCTCTTCCTACACGTACACATGCCTTACATCCTCGATAAAAACTTTTCACTGCTTCTAACAACTTGCCTCCCATACCATATATTCTTAATACCTTCCACAGGGCATCTCTATCAACTCTATCATATGCCTTTTCCAGATCCATAAATGCTACATACAAATCCATTTGCTTTTCTAAGTATTTCTCACGTACATTCTTCAAAGCAAACACCTGATCCACACATCGTCTACCACTTCTGAAACCACACAGCTCTTCCCCAATCTGATGCTCTGTACATGCCTTCACCCTCTCAATCAATACCCTCCCATATAATTTGCCAGGAATACTCAACAAACTTATACCTCTGTAATTTGAGAACTCACTCTTATCCCCTTTGCCTTTGTACAATGGCACTATGCAAGCATTCCGCCAATCCTCTGACACCTCACCATGAATCATACATACATTAAATAACCTTACCAACCAGTCAACAATACAGTCACCCCCTTTTTTAATAAATTCCACTGCAATACTATCCAAACCTGCTGCCTTGCCGGCTTTCATCTTCCGCAAAGCTTTTACTACCTCTTCTCTGTTTACCAAATCATTTTCCCTAACCCTCTCACTTTGCACACCACCTCGACCAAAACACCCTATATCTGCCACTCTATCATCAAACACATTCAACAAACCTTCAAAATACTCACTCCATCTCCCTCTCACATCACCACTACTTGTTATCACCTCCCCATTAGCCCCCTTCACTGAAGTTCCCATTTGCTCCCTTGTCTTATGCACTTTATTTACCTCCTTCCAGAACATCTTTTTATTCTCCTGAAAATCTAATGATACTCTCTCACCCGAACTCTCATTTGCCCTCTTTTTCACCTCTAACACCTTTCTCTTGACCTCCTGCCTCTTTGTTTTATACATCTCCCACTTGCGGAAGATGAAAGCCGGAAAGGCAGGAGGTTTGGATGGTATTGCAGTGGAATTTATTAAAAAAGGGGGTGACACTATTGTTGACTGGTTGGTAAGGTTATTTAATGTATGTATGATTCATGGTGAGGTGCCTTAGGATTGGCAGAATGCTTGCATAGTGCCATTGTACAAAGGCAAAGGGGTTAAGAGTGAGTGCTCAAATTACAGAGGTATAAGTTTGTTGAGTATTTCTGGGAAATTATATGGGAGGGTATTGATTGAGAGGGTGAGCATACAGAGCATCAGATTGGGGAAGAGCAGTGTGGTTTCAAAAGTGGTAGAGGATGTGTGGATCAGGTGTTTGCTTTGAAGAATGTATGTGAGAAATAGTTAAAAAAGCAAATGGATATGTATGTAGCATTTATGGGTCTGGAGAAGGCATATGATAGAGTTGATAGAGATGCCCTGTGGAAGGTATTCAGAATATATGATGTGGGAGGCAAGTTGTTAGATGCAGTGAAAAGTTTTTATCGAGGATGTAAGGCATGTGTATGTGTAGGAAGAGAGGAAAGTGATTGGTTCTCAGTGAATGTAGGTTTGCGGCAGGGGTGTGTGATGTCTCCATGGTTGTTTAGTTTGTTTATGGATGGGGTTGTTAGGGAGGAGAATGCAAGAGTTTTGGAAAGAGGGGCAAGTATGCAGTCTGTTGTGGATGAGAAAGCTTGGGAAGTGAGTCAGTTGTTGTTTGCTGATGATACAGCGCTGGTGGCTGATTCATGTGAGAAACTGCAGAAGCTGGTGACTGAGTTTGGTAAAGTGTGTGAAAGAAGAAAGTTAAGAGTAAATGTGAATAAGAGCAAGGTTATTAGGTACTGTAGTGTTGAGGGTCAAGTCAACTGGGAGGTAAGTTTGAATGGAGAAAAACTGGAGGAAGTAAAGTGTTTTAGATATCTGGGAGTGGATCTGGCAGCGGATGGAACCATGGAAGCGGAAGTGAATCATAGGGTGGGGGAGGGTACGAAAATTCTGGGAGCCTTGAAGAATGTTTGGAAGTCGAGAACATTATCTCGGAAAGCAAAAATGAGTATGTTTGAAGGAATAGTGGTTCCTACAATGCTGTATGGTTGCAAGGCATGGGCTATGGATAGAGTTGTGCGCAGGAGGGTGGATGTGCTGGAAATGAGATGTTTGAGGACAATATGTGGTGTGAGGTGGTTTGATCGAGTAAGTAATGTAAGGGCAAGAGAGATGTGTGGAAATAAAAAGAGTGTGATTGAGAGAGCAGAAGAGGGTGTTTTGAAATGGTTTGGTCACATGGAGAGAATGAGTGAGGAAATATTGACCAAGAGTATGTATGTGTCGGAGGTGGAAGGAACGAGGAGAAGTGTGAGACTAAATTGGAGGTGGAAAGATGGAGTGAAAAAGATTTTGAGTGATCGGGGCCTGAACATGCAGGAGGTGAAAGGCGTGCAAGGAATAGAGTGAATTGGAACGATGTGGTATGCCGGGGTTGACGTGCTTTCAATAGATTGAACCAGGGCATGTGAAGCGTCTGGGGTAAACCCTGGAAAGTTGTGTGGGGCCTGGATGTGGAAAGGGAGCTGTGGTTTCAGTGCATTATTACATGACAGCTAGAGACTGAGTGTGAACGAATTGGGCCTTTGTTGTCTTTCCTAGCGCTACCTCGCACACATGAAGGGGGAAGGGGTTGTTATTCCATGTGCGGTGAGGTGGCGATGGGAATAAATAAAGGCAGACAGTATGAATTATGTACATGTGTATATATGTACATGTCTGTGTGTGTATTTATATGTGTACATTGAGATGTATAGGTATGTATATTTGCATGTGTGGACGTGTATGTATATACATGTGTATGTGGATGGGTTAGGCCATTCTTTCGTCTGTTTCCTTGCGCTACCTCGCAAACGCGGGAGACAGTGACAAAGCAAAATAAATAAATATAGATAATATATATATATGTATCTTCTTTTTTCTTTTAAACTATTCGCCATTTCCCGCTTTAGCGAGGTAGCGCAAACAGAGGACTGGGCCTTTTTTGGAATATCCTCACCTGGCCCCCTCTGTTCCTTCTTTTTGGGGGAAAAAAAAAAAACGAGAGGGGAGGATTTCCAGCCCCCTGCTCCCTCCCCTTTTAGTCGCCTACTACGACACGCAGGGAATACATGGGAAGTATTCTTAATCCCCTATCGCCAGGGATAATATATATATATATATATATATATATATATATATATATATATGTGTGTGTGTGTGTGGTGTGAGGTGGTTTGATCAAGTAAGTAATGTAAGGGTAAGAGAGATGTGTGGAAATAAAAAGAGTGTGGTTGAGAGAGCAGAAGAGGGTGTTTTGAAATGGTTTGGGCACATGGAGAGAATGAGTGAGGAAAGATTGACCAAGAGGATATATGTGTCGGAGGTGGAGGGAACAAGGAGAAGTGGGAGACCAAATTGGAGGTGGAAAGATGGAGTGAAAAAGATTTTGTGTGATCGGGGCCTGAACATGCAGGAGGGTGAAAGGAGGGCAAGGAATAGAGTGAATTGGATTGATGTGGTATACCGGGGTTGACATGCTGTCAGTGGATTGAATCAGGGCATGTGAAGCGTCTGGGGTAAACCATGGAAAGTTGTGTAGGGCCTGGATGTGGAAGGGGAGCTGTGGTTTCGGGCATTATTGCATGGCAGCTAGAGACTGAGTGTGAACGAATGGGGCCTTTGTTGTCGTTTCCTAGTGCTACCTCGCACACATGAGGGGGGAGGGGGATGGTATTCCATGTGTGGCAAGGTGGCGATGGGAGTGAATGGGGGCAGACAGTGTGAATTGTGTGCATGGGTATATATGTATGTGTCAGTGTATGTATATATATGTGTACATTGAGATGTATAGGTATATATATTTGCGTGTGTGGACGTGTGTGTGTGTGTGTGTGTATACATTGTGTATGGGGGTGGGTTGGGCCATTTCTTTCGTCTGTTTCCTTGCGCTACCTCGCAAATGCGGGAGACAGCAACAAAGCAAAATAAATAAATAAACATATTCTATTCTATTATACTTTGTCGCTGTCTCCCGCGTTTGCGAGGTAGCGCAAGGAAACAGACGAAAGAAATGGCCCAACCCCCCCCCATACACATGTATATACATATGTCCACACACGCAAATATACATACCTACATAGCTTTCCATGGTTTACCCCAGACGCTTCACATGCCTTGATTCAATCCACTGACAGCACGTCAACCCCGGTATACCACATCGCTCCAATTCACTCTATTCCTTGCCCTCCTTTCACCCTCCTGCATGTTCAGGCCCCGATCACACAAAATCTTTTTCACTCCATCTTTCCACCTCCAATTTGGTCTCCCTCTTCTCCTCGTTCCCTCCACCTCCGACACATATATCCTCTTGGTCAATCTTCCCTCACTCATCCTCTCCATGTGCCCAAACCACTTCAAAACACCCTCTTCTGCTCTCTCAACCACGCTCTTTTTATTTCCACACATCTCTCTTACTCTTACGTTACTCACTCGATCAAACCACCTCACACCACACATTGTCCTCAAACATCTCATTTCCAGCACATCCATCCTCCTGTGCACAACTCTATCCATAGCCCACGCCTCGCAACCATACAACATTGTTGGAACCACTATTCCTTCAAACATACCCATTTTTGCTTTCCGAGATAATGTTCTCGACTTCCACACATTCTTCAAGGCCCCCAGAATTTTCGCCCCCTCCCCCACCCTATGATCCACTTCCGGCTTCCATGGTTCCATCCGCTGCCAGATCCACTCCCAGATATCTAAAACACTTCACTTCCTCCAGTTTTTCTCCATTCAAACTCACCTCCCAATTGACTTGACCCTCAACCCTACTGTACCTAATAACCTTGCTCTTATTCACATTTACTCTTAACTTTCTTCTTCCACACACTTTACCAAACTCAGTCACCAGCTTCTGCAGTTTCTCACATGAATCAGCCACCAGCGCTGTATCATCAGCGAACAACAACTGACTCACTTCCCAAGCTCTCTCATCCCCAACAGACTTCATACTTGCCCCTCTTTCCAAAACTCTTGCATTTACCTCCCTAACAACCCCATCCATAAACAAATTAAACAACCATGGAGACATCACACACCCCTGCCGCAAACCTATAAACATATATATATATATATATATATATATATATATATATATATATATATATATATATATATATATATATATATATATATATCCCTGGGGAAAGGGAAGAAAGAATACTTCCTACGCTTTCCTCACGTGTCGTAAAAGGCGACTAAAGAGGACAGGAGCAGGGGTCTGGAAACCCTCCCCTCCTTGTAGTTTAACTTTCTTAGAGGGGAAACAGAAGAAGGAGTCACGCGAAGAGTGCTAATCCTCCTCGAAGGCTCAGATTGGGGTGTCTAAATGTGTGTGGATGTAACCAAGATGAGAAAAAAGGAGAGATAGGTAGTATGTTTGAGGAAAGCAACCTGGATGTTTTGGCTCTGAGTGAAACGAAGCTCAAGGGTAAAGGGGAAGAGTGGTTTGGAGATGTCTTGGGAGTAAAGTTAGGGTTTAGTGAGAGGACAAGAGCAAGGGAAGGAGTACCACTACTCCTGAAATAGGAGTGGTAGGAGTATGTGATAGAGTGTAAGAAAGTAAACTCTAGTTTGATATGGGTAAAACTGAAAGTGGATGGAGAGAGATGGGTGATTATTGGTCCATATGCACCTGGGCATGAGAAGAAATATCATGAGCGGCAAGTGTTTTGGGAGCAGCTGAGTGAGTGTGTTAGTAGTTTTGATGCACGTGACCAGGTTATAGTGGTGGGTGATTTGAATGCAAAGGTGAATAATGTGGCAGTTGAGGGAATAATTGGTGTACATGGGGTGTTCAGTGTTGTAAATTGAAATAGTGAAGAGCTTGTAGATTTATGTGCTGAAAAAGGACTGGTGATTGGGAATACCTGGTTTAAAAAGAGAGATATACATAAGCATACATATGTAAGTAGGAGAGATGGCCAGAGAGTGTTATTGGATTTCGTGTTAATTGATAGGTGTGCGAGAGAGACTTTTGGATGTTAATGTGCTGTGAGGTGCAAGTGGAGGGATGTCTGATCATTATCTTGTGGAGGCAAAGGTGAAGATTTGTAGAGGTTAGGTTAGGTTAGGTTTTCAGAAAAGACGAGAGAATGTTGGGGTGAAAAGAGTGGTGAGAGTGGGCTAGCTTGGGAAGGAGACTTGTGTAAGGAAGTACCAGAAGAGACTGTGTATAGAATGGAAAAAGGTGAGAAGAAAGGACGTTAAGGGGAGTGGGGGAGGAATGGGATGTATTTAGGGAAGCAGTGATGGCTTGCGCAAATGCTGCTTGTGGCATGAGAAGCGTGGGAGGTGGGCAGATTAGAAAGGGTAGTGAGTGGTGGGATGAAGAGGTAAGATTATTAGTGAAAGAGAAGAGAGAGGCATTTGGATGCTTTTTGCAGGGAAATAATGCAAATGAGTAGGAGATGTATAAAAGAAAGAGGCAAGAGGTCAAGAGAAAGGTGCAAGAGGTAGGGCAAATGAGAGTTGTGGTGAGAGAGTATCATTAAATTTTAGGGAGCATAAAAAGATCTTATGGAAGGAGGTAAATACAGTGCGTAAGACAAGGGAACAAATGGGAACTTCAGTGAAGGGGGCTAATGGGGAGGTGATAAAAAGTAGTGGTGATGTGAGAAGGAGGTGGAGTGAGTATTTTGAAGGTTTGTTGAATGTGTTTGATGATAGAGTGGCAGATATATGGTGTTTTGGTTGAGGTGCTGTGCAAAGTGAGAGGGTTAGGGAGGATGGTTTGGTATACAGAGAAGAGGTAGTAAAAGCTTTGCGGAAGATGAAAGCCGGAAAGGCAGCAGGTTTGGATGGTATTGCAGTGGAATTTATTTAAAAAGGGGTTGACTGTATTGTTGACTGGTTGGTAATGTTATTTAATGTATGTATGACTCATGGTGAGTTGCCTGAGGATTGGCGGAATGCTTGCATAGTGCAATTGTACAAAGGCAAAGGGGATAAAAGTGAGTGCTCAAATTACAGAGGTATAAGTTTGTTGAGTATTCCTGGTAAATTATATGGGAGGGTATTGATTGAGAGGGTGAAGACATGTACAGAGCATCAGATTGGGGAAGAGTGGTGTTGTTTCAGAAGGGGTAGAGGATGTGTGGATCAGGTGTTTTGCTTTGAAGAATGTGTGAGAAATACTTAGAAAAGCAAATGGATTTGCATGTAGCATTTATGGATCTGAAGAAGGCATATGATAGAGTTGATAGAGATGCTCTGTGGAAGGTATTAAGAATATATGGTGTGGGAGGCAAGTGGTTAGAAGCAGTGAAAAGTTTTTATCGAGGATATAAGACATGTGTACATGTAGGAAAATAGGAAAGTGATTGGTTCTCAGTGAATGTATGTTTGCGGCAGTGATTGTGATGTCTCCATGGTTGTTTAATTTGTTTATGGATGGGGTTGTTAGGGAGGTGAATGCAAGAGTTTTGGAAAGAGGGGCAAGTATGCAGTCTGTTGTGGATGAGAGAGCTTGGGAAGTGAGTCAGTTGTTGTTCGCTGATGATACAGCGCTGGTGGCTGATTCATGTGAGAAACTGCAGAAGCTGGTGACTGACTTTGGTAAAGTGTGTGAAAGAAGAAAGCTGAGAGTAAATGTGAATAAGAGCAAGGTTATTTGGTACAGTAGGGTTGAGGGACAAGTCAATTGGGAGGTAAGTTCGAATGGAGAAAAACTGGAGGAAGTGAAGTGTTTTAGATATGTGGGAGTGGATTTGGCAGCAGATGGAACCATGGAAGCGGAAGTGAATCATAGGGTGGGGAGGGGGCAAAAGTTCTGGGAGCATTGAAGAGTGACTGGAAGTCGAGACCATTATTTCGGAAAGCAAAAATGGGTATGTTTGAAGGAATAGTGGTTCCGACAATGTTATATGGTTGCGAGGCGTGGGCTATGGATAGAGTTGTGCGGAGGAGGGTGGATGTGCGGGAAATGAGATGTTTGAGGACAAGATGTGGTGTGAGGTGGTTTGATTGAGTAAGTAATGTAAGGGTAACAGAGATGTGTGGTTATAAAAAGAGTGTGGTTGAGAGAGCAAAAGAGGGTGTTTTGAAATGGCTTGGTCACATGGAGAGAATGAGTGAGGAAAGATTGACCAAGAGGATTTGTGTCAAAGGTGGAGTGAACGAGGAGAAGTGGGAGCCCAAATTGGAGGTGGAAAGATGGAGTGAAAAAGATTTTGAGTGATTGGGGTATGAACATGCATGAGGGTGAAAGGCATGCAAAGAATAGAGTGAATTGGAACGATGTGGTATACTGGGGTCGACGTGCTGTCAACGAATTGAACCAGGGCATGAGAAGTGTCTGCGGTAAACCATGGAAAGCTTTGTGGGGCCTAGATGTGGAAAGGGAGCTGTGGTTTTGGTGCATTATTACATGACAGCTGGAGACTTAGTGTGAACGAATGTGGCCTTTGTTGTCTTTCTTAGCACTACCTCGCGCACATGCAGGGGGAGGGGGTTGTTATTCCATGTGTGGCGTGGTGGCGATGGGAATAAATAAAGGCAGACAGTATGAATTATGTACATGTGTATATATGTATATGTCTGTGTGTGTATATATATGTATACGTTGAGATGTATAGTTATGTATATTTGTGCGTGTGGACGTGTATGTATATACGTGTATGTGGGTGGGTTGGTCCATTCTTTCGTCTGTTTCCTTGCGCTACCTTGCTAACGCGGGAGACAGTGATAAAGCAAAATGATAAAAAAAAAAGATATGTCTGGCTTGGAAGTTTTAGACTGTCGAGCTTTAGTTCTTTTAGTTTTTCATGGTAATTCATATGGTCCATTCCATTTATCTTATTTGTGATGTTTTTTCTCTCACTCTTGATTATTTCAGTCTCTTTTGCTGATGGCCATACATCACAGCAGTATTTAAGATTACTTCTTATGTATACATTAAACAATTTTATCATTGTGTCTGTCTCTTATCGCAAGTGTTCTCAGTATCATTTCACTTATTCGTTGGCTTGAAAGTTTTATCTCTTCACTATGTTGCATGAATTTATATTTTTCAGTGATAATTTTTCCTAAATCTTTGACTTTTGTTTCACTCAGTTGTTTTTTTTTCCTATTGGGCATTTGTATTTAAGCACTGCATTAGCTCTGGCTGTCCCACTGCTAATATGTTCAAATTTCTCTTCATTAGAGCCATCCAGATCTTTTAGAAGTTTTTCTTGGTGTTTCGTATTCTCTTTCACTTTATTTACTCTTCTTTATATCTGAGATCATTATTACAAAGAGGGTTGGAGCTAGAGCTGTTCCTTGTGATACCCCAGAGAGTACTTCGTCTTCATATATGTTGCCATTTGTGACGACTTTGAATTTTCTAGTGGTTAGAAATTCTTTTGATTCATTTTCTCTCATATTTTGACTTGACTCTTTCCATGGTTTACTTTATCAAATGCTTCTGCAAAATCAAGAAAAACAGTGTTGGTTCCTTTCTTATTCATCAAACTCTCATGTACTTCATTATAATGAGCATTTAGTTGTGTTTGTGTACTTTTGCTATTGACAAAATCATGCAGTTCTAAATTAATCTGTTTGAAATATGATGTTCCATGTGTTTTATTCCTCTCTCAAATACTGTGATTATATGCAAAGTTAGGCTAACTGGTCTGTATTGTTTCAGCTGTAATTTCGATCCTCCTTTGTGTATTGGTGTTACATATTGGGTATATCTGATATGCTTGTTTGGTGTATGCTTTGTCTCGGCATCATTTTAAGAGGTTTGGCTGTTGTTCTTTTCATGTTCTGTAGAAAGATTGCTAGAATCTCGTTTGTTTTTTTAGCTGAATTTTCTTTTGAGTTGATCAATTATATGTTTTGAGTCTGAGTTTATATCTGTGATGCCCGCTCATTTTGATCATTAAACATGTCATCATCTATTTCGTTATTCTCTCATGTACTAAACACTATATAAATTATTTTACTGGCCGCTAGTTTTGTGATCATTTCATCCACGTACTGGGAGAAGACTGCCCTGATTGTTTTCACATAACTGGTATTGCAACCATTGTATATTTTGTTACATTATTTACTTCATTCAGCTTTAATTTTTTTGCAGAGTAGAAGTTGCAGTTCCCTGACATATATCCATATTCATCTTGTCTGCATGTATCCATTATAGTGCCAGAATTAGTACATACTTCTACCATATTTTGGTCTGAGATACTCATTTTTATAACCTCTGTGACTGTGATTAAAGATAAATCATTTTTGAAAATCTGTGTGTTATCGTTCTTGTTACTTTTTCCTACTTGGTTACCATTTCCTGTGTTATTGATGTAGTGCCGGGAACAGATGAAGAAAGGCTGCATCTACTCACATCCATTTGCTAGCTGACATGTGTAATGCACCAAAACCACAGCTTCTTATCTACAAGCAGACCCCACAGATCTTTCCATGGTTTATCCTGGACAGTTCATGTGCCGTGTTCCAATCCACTGACAGCATGTTGACTCTGTTATATTACAGTATTCCCATTTACTCTCTCTCTTGCATTTCTCCCTCCTGCATGTTCAAGACCCAAATGTTCAAAATCTTTTTCATTCCATCCTTCCATCTCTAATTTAGTCTTTTTAAAACTGTTTGTCAACCTTTCCCCACTCATTCTCTCCACATGTCCAAACCATTTCTGGATACCCTTATGTTTTCTCAAGCATACTCCTTATAGAACATCTCTTACCCATTCTTTGCTTACTTGGCAAAGACACTTCACACCACATATTGCCCTCAAACATTTTATTTTCAACACATCCACCCTTCTCTGCACAGCCTTATCTATAGCCCATGCCTCACATCCTTATGATATTGTTGGGACTATTATCCTTTCAACCAAACCAATTTTTAACCCTCCCAGATACATTCTGTCTTTCCACACATTCTTCAGTGCTTCCAGAACTTTACATCCTCACCCTTATGACTTGCTTCTGCTTGTGTGGTTCTGTTTACTGCCATGTCCACTCCCAGGTATCTAAAACCTTTCACTTCCTCAAATTTTTCTCCATTCAAACTCACACCCATGGCCCTCTCATATCCCACAGACTACATACTTGCCCTTCTCTCCAAGACTCAAACATATGCTTGCCTCACCATCCCATCCATAAAAAGTTTGAACAACCATGGTGACATCACTCAGCCCTGCCACAGACCAATCTTCACTTAGAACCATTCTCTCTTTTCTCTTCCTACTTTTACACTTACCTTACACCCTTGATAAAAACTTCACAGTGCTTCTAACAGGTTTCCTCCCACACCACGTATTCTCAAGACATTCTTCAAGGCATATGTATCAATTCTATCATAAGCTTTCTCCAGATCCACAAGTGCCATACACATGTTTCTGTCGAATAATTTCTCATGCACATTCTTTAAAGCAATCACCTGATCCACACATACTCTACCACTTCTAAAACCACACTGCTCTCCCCCAGTCTGATGCTCTGTACATGCCTTCATCCTCTCAATCAATACCCTCCAATACAATTTTCCAGGAATACTTAACAAACTTATGCCTCTTTAGTTTGAACACTCATTTTTATCCCCTTTGCCTTTGTACATTTGCACTATACATGCATTCCACCAATCCTCAAGCACTTCCCCATTGTCTATACATACATTGAATATCCTTACCAAACAATGAAGAACACAGTCGCCACCTTTCTTGACATATTCAACTGCAGTACCATCCAAACCTGCCACCTTGCCGGATTTCATCTCCCACAAGGCTTTCACCACCTCCTCTCTTAACCAAAACATTCTCCCTGACACCTCTCACTTTGAACACCACCCCAACGAAACACTCTACCACTCTATCATCAGATATATTTAGCAACCCTTCAAAATACTCACTTCATCACTACCTGTTATCATTTCCCCCCTTCCCTATTTCATCGATGTTTCCATTTGTTTGCTCATCTTGCACACTTCCTTACCTCCTCCAAAATATCATTTTATTCTCCCCAAAGTTTAATGATCATCTCTCACCTCAAGTCTCATTCGCCCATTTTTTCAACCTTCACCTTTTTCTTCACCTCCTGCTACTTTCTCTTATACATCTCCTGGTGGGATGTAGAAGTAAGATTATTAGTGAAAGAGAAGAGAGAGGCATTTGGACGATTTTTGCAGGGAAAAAAAGAAATTGAGTGGGAGATGTGTAAAAGAAAGAGACAGGAGGTCAAGAGAAAGGTGCAAGAGGTGAAAAAGAGGGCAAATGAGAGTTGGGGTGAGAGAGTATCATTAGATTTTCAGGAGAATAAAAAGATGTTCTGGAAGGAGGTAAATAAAGTGCATAAGACAAGGGACCAAATGGGAACTTCAGTGAAGGGGGCTAATGGGGAGGTGATAACAAGTAGTGGTGATGTGAGAGGGAGATGGAGTGAGTATTTTGAAGGTTTGTTGAATGTGTTTGATGATAGAGTGGCAGATATAGGGTGTTTTGGTCGAGGTGCTGTGCAAAGTGAGAGGGTTAGGGAAAATGATTTGGTAAACAGAGAAGAGGTAGTAAAAGCTTTGCAGAAGATGAAAGCCGGCAAGGCAGCAGGTTTGGATAGTATTGCAGTGGAATTTATTAAAAAAGGGGGTGACTGTATTGTTGACTGGTTGGTAAGGTTATTTAATGTATGTATGATTCATGGTGAGGTGTCTGAGGATTGGCGGAATGCTTGCATAGTGCCATTGTACAAAGGCAAAGGGGATAAGAGTGAGTTCTCAAATTACAGAGGTATAAGTTTGCTGAGTATTCCTGGTAAGTTATATGGGAGGGTATTGATTGAGAGGGTGAAGGCATGTACAGAGCATCAGATTGGGGAAGAGCAGTGTGGTTTCAGAAGTGGTAGAGGATGTGTGGATCAGGTGTTTGCTTTGAAGAATGTATGTGAGAAATACTTAGAGAAGCAAATGGATTTGTATGTAGCATTTATGGATCTGGAGAAGGCATATGATAGAGTTGATAGAGATGCTCTGTGGAAGGTATTAAGAATATATGGTGTGGGAGGCAAGTTGTTAGAAGCAGTGAAAAGTTTTTATCGAGAAGGTAAGGCATGTGTACGTGTAGGAAGAGAGGAAAGTGATTGATTCTCAGTGAATGTAGGTTTGCGGCAGGGGTGTGTGATGTCTCCATGGTTGTTTAATTTGTTTATGGATGGGGTTGTTAGGGAGGTGAATGCAAGAGTTTTGGAAAGAGGGGCAAGTATGAAGTCTGTTGGGGATGAGAGAGCTTGGGAAGTGAGTCAGTTGTTGTTCGCTCATGATACAGCGCTGGTGGCTGATTCATGTGAGAAACTGCAGAAGCTGGTGACTGAGTTTGGTAAAGTGTATGAAAGAAGAAAGTTAAGAGTGAATGTGAATAAGAGCAAGGTTATTAGGTACAGTAGGGTTGAGGGTCAATTCAATTGGGAGGTGAGTTTGAATGGAGAAAAACTGGAGGAAGTGAAGGGTTTTAGATATCTGGGAGTGGATCTGGCAGGGGATGGAACCATGGAAGCGGAAGTGGATCATAGGGTGGGGGAGGGGGCGAAAATTCTGGGAGCCTTGAAGAATGTGTGGAAGTCGAGAACATTATCTCGGAAAGCAAAAATGGGTATGTTTGAAGGAATAGTGGTTCCAACAATGTTGTATTGTTGCGAGGCGTGGACTATGGATAGAGTTGTGCGCAGGAGGATGGATGTGCTGGAAATGAGATGTTTGAGGACAATGTGTGGTGTGAGGTGGTTTGATCGAGTAAGTAACGTAAGGGTAAGAGAGATGTGTGGAAATAAAAAGAGCGTGGTTGAGAGAGCAGAAGAGGGTGTTTTGAAATGGTTTGGGCACATGGAGAGAATGAGTGAGGAAAGATTGACCAAGAGGATATATGTGTCAGAGGTGGAGGGAACGAGGAGAAGTGGGAGACCAAATTGGAGGTGGAAAGATGGAGTGAAAAAGATTTTGTGTGATCGGGGCCTGAACATGCAGGAGGGTGAAAGGAGGGCAAGGAATAGAGTGAATTGGATCGATGTGGTATACCGGGGTTGACGTGCTGTCAGTGGATTAAACCAGGGCATGTGAAGCGTCTGGGGTATACCATGGAAAGCTGTGTAGGTATGTATATTTGCATGTGTGGACGTATGTATATACATGTGTATGGGGGTGGGTTGGGCCATTTCTTTCATCTGTTTCCTTGCTCTACCTCGCAAATGCGGGAGACAGCGACAAAGCAAAAAAAAAAAAATATATATATATATATATATATATATATATATATATATATATATATATATATATATATATATATACATGTACAGCGCATCAGATTGGGGAAGAGCAGTGTGGTTTCAGAAGTGGTAGAGGATGTGTGGATCAGGTGTTTGCTTTGAAGAATGTATGTGAGAAATACTTAGAAAAGCAAATGGATTTGTATGTAGCATTTATGGATCTGGAGAAGGCATATGATAGAGTTGATAGAGATGCTCTGTGGAAGGTATTAAGAATATATGGTGTGGGAGGCAAGTTTTTAGAAGCAGTGAAAAGTTTTTATCGAGGATGCAAGGCATGTGTACATGTAGGAAGAGAGGAAAGTGATTGATTCTCAGTGAATGTAGGTTTGCGGCAGGGGTGTGTGATGTCTCCATGGTTGTTTAATTTGTTTATGGATGGGGTTGTTAGGGAGGTAAATGCAAGAGTTTTGGAAAGAGGGGCAAGTATGAAGTCTGTTGGGGATGAGAGAGCTTGGGAAGTGAGTCAGTTGTTGTTCGCTGATGATACAGCGCTGGTGGCTGATTCATGTGAGAAACTGCAGAAGCTGGTGACTGAGTTTGGAAAAGTGTGTGGAAGAAGAAAGTTAAGAGTAAATGTGAATAAGAGCAAGGTTATTAGGTACAGTAGGGTTGAGGGTCAAGTCAATTGGGAGGTGAGTTTGAATGGAGAAAAACTGGAGGAAGTGAAGTGTTTTAGATATCTGGGAGTGGATCTGGCAGCGGATGGAACTATGGAAGCGGAAGTGGATCATAGGGTGGGGGAGGGGGCGAAAATCCTGGGGGCCTTGAAGAATGTGTGGAAGTCGAGAACATTATCTCGGAAAGCAAAAATGGTTATGTTTAAAGGAATAGTGGTTCCAACAATGTTGTATGGTTGCGAGGCGTGGGCTATGGATAGAGTTGTGCGCAGGAGGATGGATGTGCTGGAAATGAGATGTTTGAGGACAGTGTGTGGTGTGAGGTGGTTTGATCGAGTGAGTAACGTAAGGGTAAGAGAGATGTGTGGAAATAAAAAGAGCGTGGTTGAGAGAGCAGAAGAGGGTGTTTTGAAGTGGTTTGGGCACATGGAGAGGATGAGTGAGGAAAGATTGACCAAGAGGATATATGTGTCGGAGGTGGAGGGAACAAGGAGAAGAGGGAGACCAAATTGGAGGTGGAAAGATGGAGTGAAAAAGATTTTGTGTGATCGGGGCCTGAACATGCAGGAGGGTGAAAGGAGGGCAAGGAATAGAGTGAATTGGAGCGATGTGGTATACCGGGGTTGACGTGCTGTCAGTGGATTGAAGCAAGGCATGTGAAGCGTCTGGGGTAAACCATGGAAAGCTGTGTAGGTATGTATATTTGCGTGTGTGGACGTATGTATATACATTTGTATGGGGGGGGTTGGGCCATTTCTTTCGTCTGTTTCCTTGCGCTACCTCGCAAATGCGGGAGACAGCGACAAAGTATAATAATCCCTAAGGATAGGGGAGAAAGAATACTTCCCACGCATTCCTCATGTGTCATAGAAGGTGACTAAAGGGGACGGGAGCGGGATGCTGGAAACACTCCCCTCCTTGTATTTTATCTTTCTAAAAGGGGAAACAGAAGAAGGAGTCATGCAGGGAGTGCTCATCCTCCTCGAAGGCTCAGATTGGGGTGTCTAAATGTGTTTGGATGTAACCAAAATGAGAAAAAAGGAGAGATAGGTAGTATGTTTGAGGAAAGGAACTTGGATGTTTTGACTCTGAGTGACACGAAGCTCAAGGGTAAAGGGGAAGAGTGGTTTGGGAATGTCTTGGGAGTAAAGTCAGGGGTTAGTGAGAGGACAAGAACAAGGGAAGGAGTAGCACTACTGAAACAGGAGTGGTGGGAGTATGTGATAGAGTATAAGAAAGTAAACTCTAGATTGATATGGGGAAAACTGAAAGTGGATGGAGAGAGATGGGTGATTATTAGTGCATATGCACCTGGGCATAAGAAGAAAGATCATGAGAGGCAAGTGTTTTGGGAGCAGCTGAGTGAATGTGTTAGCAGTTTTGATGCACGAGACCAGGTTATAGTGATGGCTGATGTGAATGCAAAGGTGAGGAATGTGGCAGTTGAGGGAACAATTGGTGTACATGGGGTGTTCATTGTTGTAAATGGAAATGGTGAAGAGCTTGTAGATTTGTGTGCTGAAAAAGGACTGGTGATTGGCAATACCTGGTTTAAAAAGAGAGCTATACATGATTATACGTATGTAAGTAGAAGAGATGGCCAGAGAATGTTATTGGATTACATGTTAATTGATAGGTGCGCAAAAGAGAGACTTTTGGATGTTAATGTGTTGAGAGGGGCAACTGGAGGGATGTATGATCATTTTTTTTTTTTTTTTTTTTTTTTTTTTAAAGGAACGAATAGAGAAGGGGGCTGGGTGAGAATGTTTCCTCAGAGGCCCAGTCCTCTGTTCTTAACGCTACCTCGCTGAGGCAAGAAATGGCGAATATTATGAAAGAATAAAAGATATATATATAAATATATATATATATATATATATATATATATATATATATATATATATATATATATATATATATACATATATATATATTATATATATATATATATATATATATATATATATATATATATATATATATATATATGGGGTGGGTTGGGCCATTTCTTTCGTCTGTTTCCTTGCGCTACCTTGCAAACGCGGGAGACAGCGACAAAGCAAAAAAAAAAAAAAAAGATATATTTACTTTGTCGCTGTCTCCCGCGTTTGCAAGGTAGCGCAAGGAAACAGACGAAAGAAATGGCCCAACCCACCCCCATACACAATGTATATACATACACGTCCACACACGCAAATATGCATACCTATACATCTCAATGTACACATATATATACACACACAGACACATACATATATACCCATGCACACAATTCACACTGTCTGCCTTTATTCATTCCCATCGCCACCTCGCCACACATGGAATACCATCCCCCTCCCCCCTCATGTGTGTGAGGTAGCACTAGGAAAAGACAACAAAGGCCCCATTCGTTCACACTCAGTCTCTACCTGTCATGCAATAATGCCCGAAACCACAGCTCCCTTTCCACATCCAGGCCCCACACAACTTTCCATGGTTTACCCCAGACGCTTCACATGCCCTGATTCAATCCACTGACAGCACGTCAACCCCGGTATACCACATCAATCCAATTCACTCTATTCCTTGCCCTCCTTTCACCCTCCTGCATGTTCAGGCCCCGATCACACAAAATCTTTTTCACTCCATCTTTCCACCTCCAATTTGGTCTCCCACTTCTCCTTGTTCCCTCCACCTCCGACACGTATATCCTCTTGGTCAATCTTTCCTCACTCATTCTCTCCATGTGCCCAAACCATTTCAAAACACCCTCTTCTGCTCTCTCAACCACGCTCTTTTTATTTCCACACACCTCTCTTACCCTTACATTACTTACTCGATCAAACCACCTCACACCACACATTGTCCTCAAACATCTCATTTCCAGCACATCCACCCTCCTGTGCACAACTCTATCCATAGCCCACGCCTCGCAACTATACAACATTGTTGGAGCCACTATTCCTTCAAACATACCCATTTTTGCTTTCCGAGATAATGTTCTCGACTTCCACACATTCTTCAAGGCTCCCAGGATTTTCGCCCCCTCCCTCACCCTATGATTCACTTCCGCTTCCATGGTTCCATCCGCTGCCAGATCCACTCCCAGATATCTAAAACACTTTACTTCCTCCAGTTTTTCTCCATTCAAACTTACCTCCCAATTGATTTGACCCTCAACCCTACTGTACCTAATAACCTTGCTCTTATTCACATTTACTCTTAACTTTCTTCTTTCACACACTTTACCAAACTCATTCACCAGCTTCTGCAGTTTCTCACATGAATCAGCCACCAGCGCTGTATCATCAGCGAACAACAACTGACTCACTTCCCAAGCTCTCTCATCCACAACAGACTTCATACTTGTCCCTCTTTCCAAAACTCTTGCATTCACCTCCCTAACAACCCCATCCATAAACAAATTAAACAACCATGGAGACATCACACACCCCTGCTGCAAACCTACATTCACTGAGAACCAATCACTTTCCTCTCTTCTTACACGTACACATGCCTTACATCCTCGATAAAAACTTTTCACTGCTTCTAACAACTTGCCTCTCACACCATATATTCGTAACACCATATATATATATATATATATATATATATATATATATA
Source organism: Panulirus ornatus (assembly GCF_036320965.1). NCBI lineage: Eukaryota > Metazoa > Arthropoda > Malacostraca > Decapoda > Palinuridae > Panulirus > Panulirus ornatus. The sequence goes on from NC_092233.1 coordinate 29,899,075, forward strand.
TATATATATATATATATATATATATATATATATATTTTTTTTTTTTTTTTCATACTATTCGCCATTTCCCGCATTAGCGAGGTAGCGTTAAGAACAGAGGACTGGGCCTTTGAGGGAATATCCTCATATGGCCCCCTTCTCTGTTCCTTCTTTTGGAAAATTTAAAAAAAAATATATATATATATATAATATATATATATATATATATATATATATATATATATATATATATATATATATATATATATATAATTTGCCAGGAATACTCAACAAACTTATACCTCTGTAATTTGAGCACTCACTCTTATCCCCTTTGCCTTTGTACAATGGCACTATGCACGCATTCCGCCAATCCTCAGGCACCTCACCATGAGTCATACATACATTAAATAACCTTACCAACCAGTCAACAATACAGTCACCCCCTTTTTTAATAAATTCCACTGCAATACCATCCAAACCTGCTGCCTTGCCGGCTTTCATCTTCCGCAAAGCTTTTACTACCTCTTCTCTGTTTACCAACTCATTTTCCCTAACCCTCGCACTTTGCACACCACCTCGACCAAAACACCCTATATCTGCCACTCTATCATCAAACACATTCAACAAACCTTCAAAATACTCACTCCATCTCCTTCTCACATCACCACTACTTGTTATCACCTCCCCATTTGCGCCCTTCACTGAAGTTCCGATTTGCTCCCTTGTCTTACGCACTTTATTTACCTCCTTCCAGAACATCTTTTTATTCTCCTTAAAATTTAATGATACTCTCTCACCCCAACTCTCATTTGCCCTTTTTTTCACCTCTTGCACCTTTCTCTTGACCTCCTGTCTCTTTCTTTTATACGTCTCCCACTCAATTTCATTTTTTCCCTGCAAAAATCATCCAAATGCCTCTCTCTTCTCTTTCACTAATACTCTTACTTCTTCATCCCACCACTCACTACCCTTTCTAATCAACCCACCTCTCACTCTTCTCATGCCACAAGCATCTTTTGCGCAATCCATCATTGATTCGCTAAATACATCCCATTCCTCCCCCACTCCCCTTACTTCCATTGTTCTCACCTTTTTCCATTCTGTACTCAGTCTCTCCTGGTACTTCCTCACACAAGTCTCCTTCCCAAGCTCACTTACTCTCACCACCCTCTTCACCCCAACATTCACTCTTCTTTTCTGAAAACCCATACAAATCTTCACCTTAGCCTCCACAAGATAATGATCAGACATCCCTCCAGTTGCACCTCTCAGCACATTAACATCCAAAAGTCTCTCTTTCGCGCGCCTGTCAATTAACACGTAATCCAATAACGCTCTCTGGCCATCTCTCCTACTTACATAAGTATACTTATGTATATCTCGCTTTTTAAACCAGGTATTCCCAATCATCAGTTCTTTTTCAGCACATAAATCTACAAGCTCTTCACCATTTCCATTTACAACACTGAACACTCCATGTATACCAATTATTCCCTCAACTGCCACATTACTCACCTTTGCATTCAAATCACCCAAATTATATGGCAAATTATATGGGAGGGTATTGATTGAGAGGGTGAAGGCATGTACAGAGCATCAGATTGGGGAAGAACAGTGTGGTTTCAGAAGTGGTAGAGGATGTGTGGATCAGGTGTTTGCTTTGAAGAATGTATGTGAGAAATACTTAGAAAAGCAAATGGATTTGTATGCAGCATTTATGGATCTGGAGAAGGCATATGATAGAGTTGATAGAGATGCTCTGTGGAAGGTATTAAGAATATATGGTGTGGGAGGCAAGTTGTTAGAAGCAGTGAAAAGTTTTTATCGAGGATGTAAGGCATGTGTACGTGTAGGAAGAGAGGAAAGTGATTGGTTCTCAGTGAATGTAGGTTTGCGGCAGGGGTGTGTGATGTCTCCATGGTTGTTTAATTTGTTTATGGATGGAGTTGTTAGGGAGGTGAATGCAAGAGTGTTGGAAAGAGGGGCAAGTATGAAGTCTGTTGGGGATGAGAGAGCTTGGGAAGTGAATCAGTTGTTGTTCGCTGATGATACAGCGCTGGTGGCTGATTCATGTGAGAAACTGCAGAAGCTGGTGACTGAGTTTGGTAAAGTGTGTGGAAGAAGAAAGTTAAGAGTAAATGTGAATAAGAGCAAGGTTATTAGGTACAGTAGGGTTGAGGGTCAATTCAATTGGGAGGTGAGTTTGAATGGAGAAAAACTGGAGGAAGTGAAGTGTTTTAGATATCTGGGAGTGGATCTGGCAGCGGATGGAACCATGGAAGTGGAAGTGGATCATAGGGTGGGGGAGGGGGCGAAAATTCTGGGAGCCTTGAAGAATGTGTGGAAGTCGAGAACATTATCTCGGAAAGCAAAAATGGGTATGTTTGAAGGAATAGTGGTTCCAACAATGTTGTATGGTTGCGAGGCGTGAACTATGGATAGAGTTGTGCACAGGAGGATGGATGTGCTGGAAATAAGATGTTTGAGGACAATGTGTGGTGTGAGGTGGTTTGATCGAGTAAGTAACGTAAGGGTAAGAGAGATGTGTGGAAATAAAAAGAGCGTGGTTGAGAGAGCAGAAGAGGGTGTTTTGAAATGGTTTGGTCACATGGAGAGAATGAGTGAGGAAAGATTGACCAAGAGGATATATGTGTCGGAGGTGGAGGGAACGAGGAGAAGAGGGAGACCAAATTGGAGGTGGAAAGATGGAGTGAAAAAGATTTTGTGTGATCGGGGCCTGAACATGCAGGAGGGTGAAAGGAGGGCAAAGAATAGAGTGAATTGGAGCGATGTGGTATACCGGGGTTGACGTGCTGTCGGTGGATTGAATCAAGGCATATGTATGGGGGTGGGTTGGGCCATTTCTTTCGTCTGTTTCCTTGCGCTACCTCGCAAATGCGGGAACAGCGACAAAGCAAAAAAAAAAAAAAAAAATATATATATATATATATATATATATATATATATATATATATATACATTATTTATTTTATTTTATTTTGCTTTGTCACTGTCTCCTGCATTAGCGAGGTAGCGCGAGGAAACAGATGAAAGAATGGCCCATCCCACCCACATACACATGTATATACATACACATCCACACGCAATATACACATACCTATACATCTCAACGTATACATATATATATATACACACACAGACATTTACATATATACACATGCACATAATTCATAGTCTCCCTTTATTCATTTCCATCGCCCCCCTGCCACACATGAAAATAACCACCCTCTCCCCCCGAATGTGCACGAGGTAGCGCTAGGAAAAGACAACAAAGGCCACTTTCGTTCATATTCAGTCTCTAGCTGTCATGTAATGATGAATTGAAACCACAGCTCCCTTTCCACATCCAAGCCCCACAGAACTTTCCATGGTTTACCCCAGACGCTTAACATGCCCTGCTTCAATCCACTGACAGCACGTAGACCCCGGTATACCACATCGTTCCAATTCACTCTATTCCTAGAATGCCTTTCACCCTCCTGTATGGTCAGGCCCTGATCACTCAAAATCTTTTTCACTCCATCTTTCCACCTCCAATTTCGTCTCCCACTTCTCCTCGTTCCCTCCTCCTTTGACACATATATCCTCTTGGTCAATCTTTCCTCACTCATTCTCTCCATGTAACCAAACCATTTCAACAAACCCTCTTCTGCTCTCTCAACCACACTCTTTTCATTACCACACATCTCTCACCCTATTATTACTTACTTGATCAAACCTCCTCATACCACATCTTGTCCTGAAACATCTCATTTCCAGCACATCCACCCTCCTCCACACAACTCTATCCATAGCCCACGCCTTGAAACCATATAACATTGTTGGAACCACTATTCCTTCAAACATAACCATTTTTGCATTCTGAGATAATGTTCTCGACTTCCACACATTCTTCAACGCTCCCAGAACTTTCGCCCCCTCCCCCACCCTATGGTTCACTTCCGCTTCCATGGTTCCATCCACTGCCAAATCCACTCTCAGATATCTAAAACACTTCACATCCTCCAGTTTTTTTCCATTCAAACTTACCTCCCAAATGACGTGTCCCTCAACCCTACTGTACCTAATAACCTTGCTCTTATTCCCATTTACTCTCAGCTTTCTTCTTTCACACACTTTACCAAACTCAGTCACCAGCTTCTGCAGTTTCTCACACAAATCAGCCACCAGCGCTGTATCATCAGCAAACAACAACCGACTCACTTCCCAAGCTCTCTCATCCACAACCGACTGCATACTTGCCCCTTTTCCAACACTCTTGCATTCACCTCCCTAACAACCCCATCCATAAACAAATTAAACAACCATGGAGACATCACACACCCCTGCCGCAAACCTACATTCACTGAAGACCAATCACTTTCCGCCCTTCCTACACGTACACATGCCTTACATCCTCAGTAGAAACTTTTCACTGCTTCTAACAACTTGCCTCTCACACCATATAGTCTTAATACTTTCCACAGAGCATCTCTGTCAACTCTATCATATGCCTTCTCCAGATCCATAAATGCTACATACAAATCCATTTGCTTTTCTAAGTATTTCTCACATACATTCTTCAAAGCAAACACCTGATCCACACTCCTCTACCCCTTCTGAAACCACACTGCTCTTCCCTAATCTGATGCACTGTACATGCCTTCACCCTCTCAATCAATACCCTCCCATATAATTTCCCAGGAATACTCAACAAACTTATACCTCTGTAATTTGGGCACTCACTTTTATCCCCTTTGCCTTTGTACAATGGCACTATGCAAGCATTCCGCCAATCCTCAGGCACCTCACCATGAGTCATACATATATTAAATAACCTTACCAATCAGTCAACAATAAAGTCACCCCCTTTTTTAACAAATTCCAGTGCAATACCATCCAAACCTGATGCCTTGCCGGCTTTCATCTTCCACAAAGCTTTTACTACCTCCTTGTTTACCAAATCATTTTACCTAACCCTCTCACTTTGCACACCACCTCGACCAAAACACCCTATATCTGCCACTCTATCATCAAACACATTCAACAAACCTTCAAAATACTCACTCCATCTCCTTCTCACATCACCACTACTTATCACCTCCCCATTAGCCCCCTTCACTGAAGTTCCCATTGATTCCCTTGTCTTACGGGCTTTATTACCTCCTTCCAAAACATCTTTTTATTCTCCCTAAAATTTAATGATACTCTCTCACCCCAACTCTCATTTGCCCTCTTTTTTACCTCTTGCACCTTTCTCTTGACCTCCTGCCTCATTCTTTTATATATCTCCCAGTCATTTGCACTAATTCCCAGCAAAAATCATCCAAATCCATCTTTCTTCTCTTTTATTAACAATCTTACTTCTTCATCCCAAGACTCACTACCCTTTCTAATCTGCACACCTCCCACGCTTCTCATGCTACAAGCATTGCCATCACTGCTTCCCTAAATACATCCCATTCCTCCCCCATTCCCCTTACATCATTTGCTCTCACCTTTTTCCATTCTGCACTCAATCTCTCCTGGTACTTTTTCACACAAGTCTCCTTCCCAAGCTCACTTACTCTCACCACTCTCTTCACCCCAACATTCTCTCTTCTTTTGTGAAAACCTCTACAAATCATCACCTTTGCCTCCACAAGACAATGATCATACATCCCTCCAGTTGCCCCCTCTTAGCATATTAACATCCAAAAGTCTCTCTTTCATGCGCCTATCAATTAACACGTAACCTAATAACGCTCTCTGGCTATCTCTCCTACTTACATATGTATGCTTATGTATATCTCTCTTTTTAAACCAGGTATTCCCAATCATCAGTCCTTTTTCATTTTCAGCACACAAATCTACAAGTTCTTCATTTCCATTTACAACACTTAAAACCCCATGTAACCAATTATACCCTCGTCTGCCACATTACTCACCTTTGCATTCAAATCACCCATCACTATAACCCGGTCTTGTGCATCAAAACTACTAACACACTCACTCAGCTGCTCCCAAAACACTTGCCTCTCACGATCTTTCCTCTCATGCCCAGGTGCATATGCATCAATAATCACCCATCTCTCTCCATCCACTTTCAGTTTTACCCATATCAATCTAGAGTTTACTTTCTTACACTCTATCACCTACTCCCACCACTCCTGTTTCAGGAGTAGTGCTACTCCTTCCCTTGCTCTTGTCCTCTCACTAACCCCTGACTTTACTCCTAAGATATTTCCAAACCACTCTTCCCCTTTACCCTTGAGCTTCGTTTCACTCAAAGCCAAAACATCCAGGTTCCTTTCCTCAAACATACTATCCATCTCTCCTTTTTTCTCATTTTGGTTACATCCACACACATTTAGACACCCTAGTCTGAGCCTTCGAGGAGGATGAGCACTCCCTGCGTGACTCCTTCTTCTGTTTCCCCTTTTAGAAAGTTAAAAATACAAGGAGGGAGGGTTTCTAGCTCCCCGCTCCCATCCCCTTTAGTTGCCTTCTAAGACACGTGAGGAATGCGTGGGAAGAAAGATACTTCCCACGCATCCTTCGTGTGTCGTATAAAGCAACTAAAGGGGACGGGAGTGGGAGTCTAGAAACCCTCCTTTCTCGTATTATAACTTTCTAAAAGGGGATACAGGAGTCATGGAGGGAGTGCTCATCCTCCTTGAAGTCTCAGATTGGGGTGTCTAGATGTGTGTGGATGTAACCAAGATGAGAAAAAAGGAGAGAGGTAGTATGTTTGAGGAAAGGAACTTGGATGTTTTGGCTCAGTGAAACAAAGCTCAAGGGTAAAGGAGAAGAGTGGTTTAGGAATGTTTTGGGAATAAAGTCAGGGGTTGTTGAGAGGACAAGAGCAAAGGAAGGAGTAGCACTACCCCTGAAACAGGAGTTGTTGGAGTATGTGTTATTGTAAGAAAGTATACTCTAAATTGATATGGGTAAAACTGAAAGTTGATGGAGAGAGATGGGTGATTATTGGTGCCTATGCACCTGGTCATGAGAAGAAAGATCATGAGAGGCAAGTGTTTTGGGAGCAGCTGAGTGAGTGTGTTAGCAGTTTTGATGCACAAGACCGGGTTATAGTGATGGGTGATTTGAATGCAAAGGTGAGTAATATGGCAATTTAGGGAATAATTGGTGTACATGGGTTGTTCAGTGTTGTGAATGGAAATGGTGAAGAGCTTGTAGATTTGTGCGCTGAAAAAGGACTGGTGATTGGGAATACCTGGTTTAAAAAGAGAGCTAAACATAAGTATACGTATGTAAGTAGGAGAGATGGCCAGAGAGCGTTATTGGATTACATGTTAATTAATAGGCACTTGAAAAAGAGAGAATTTTGGATGTTGATGTGCTGAGAGGGGCAACTGGAGGGATGTCTGATCATTGTCTTGTGGAGGCAAAGGTGAAGATTTGTAGAGGTTTTCAGAAAAGAAGCGAGAATGTTGGGGTGAAGAGAGTAGTGAGAGTAAGTGAGCCTTGAAAGGAGGCTTATGTGAGGAAATTCCAGAAGAGATTGAGTGCAGAATGGAAAAAGATGTGAGCAAATGATGTAAGAGGAGTGGGGGAGGAATGAGATGTATTTAGGGAAGCAGTGATGGCTTGCACAAAAGATGCTTGTGGCATGAGAAGCGTGGGAGCGGGGCAGATTATAAAGGGTAGAGAGTGGTGGGATGAAGAAGTAAGATTGTTAGAGAAAGAGAAGAGAGAGGCGTTTAGATGATTTTTGCAGGGAAGTAGTGCAAATGACTGGGAGATGTATAAAAGAAAGAGGCAGGAGGTCAAGACAAAGGTGCAAGAGGTGGAAAAGAGGGCAAATGAGAGTTGGTGTTAAAGAGTATCATTTGATTTTAAGGAGTATAAAAAAATTTTTGGAAGGAGGTAAATAAAGTGTGTAAGACAAGGGAAGAAATGGGAACATCGGTGAAGGGCGCTAATGGGGAGGTATTAACAATTAGTGGTAAAGCAAAAAGGAGATCTAGTGAGTATTTTGAAGGTTTGTTGTATGTGTTAGATGATAGAGTGGCAGATATAGGGTGTTTTGTTCAAGGTGGTGTGCGAAGTGAGAGGGTTAGGGAGAATGATTTGGAAAACAGAGAAGAGGTAGTGAAAGCTTTGTGGAAGATGAAAGCTGGCAAGGCAGTGGGTTTGGATGGTATTGCAGTGGAATTTATTCAAAAAAGGGTTGACTGTGTTGTTGACTGGTTGGTAAGGATATTCTATGGTTGTAAGGCTCATGGTGAAGTGCCTGAGGATTGGCAGAATGTATGCATAGTGCCATTGTACAAAGGCAAAGGGGATGAAGATAAGTGTTCAAATTACAGAGGTATAAGTTTGTTGAGGGTATTGATTGAGAGGGTGAAGGCATGTACAGAGCATCAGATTGGGGAAGAGCAGTGTGGTTTCAGAAGTGGTAGAGGATGTGTGGATCAGGTGTTTGCTTTGAAGAATGTATGTGAGAAATACTTAGAAAAGCAAATGGATTTGTATGTAGCATTTATGGATCTGGAGAAGGCATATGATAGAGTTGATAGAGATGCTCTGTGGAAGGTATGAAGATTATATAGTGTGGGAGGCAAGTTGTTAGAAGCAGTGAAAAGTTTTTATCGAGGATGTAAGGCATGTGTACGTGTAGGAAGAGAGGAAAGTGATTGGTTCTCAGTGAATGTAGGTTTGCGGCAGGGGTGTGTGATGTCTCCATGGTTGTTTAATTTGTTTATGGATAGGGTTGTTAGGGAGGTGAATGCAAGAGTTTTGGAAAGAGGGGCAAGCATGCAGTCGGTTGTGGATGAGAGAGCTTGGTAAGTGAGTCAGTTGTTGTTCGCTGATGATACAGTTTGAATGGAGAAAAACTGGAGGAAGTGAAGTGTTTTAGATATCCAGGAGTGGATTTGGCAGCGGATGGAACCATGGAAGCAGAAGTGAATCATAGGGTGGGGGAGGGGGCGAAAGTTCTGGGAGCATTGAAGAATGTGTGGTAGTCGAGAACATTATTTTGGAAAGCAAAAATGGGTATGTTTCAAGGAATAGTGGTTCCAACAATGTTATATGGTTGCAAGGCGTGGGCTATGGATAGAGTTGTGCGGAGGAGGGTTGATGTGCTGGAAATGAGATGTTTGAGGACAATATGTGGTGTGAGGTGGTTTGATCGAGTAAGTAATAATAGGGTAAGAGAGATGTGTGGTAACAAAAAGAGTGTGGTTGAGAGAGCAGAAGTGGGTGTTTTGAAATGGTTTGGTCATATGGAGAGAATGGTTGAGGAAAGATTGACCAAGAGGATACATGTGTCAGAGGTGGAGGGAACAAGGAGAAGTGGGAGACCAAATTGGAGGTGGAAAGATGGAGTGAAAAAGATTTTGAGTGATCGGGGCCTGAACATGCAGGAAGGTGAAAGGCGTGCAATGAATAAGAGTGAATTGAAGTGATGTGGTATACCGGGGTCAACGTGCTGTCAATGGATTGAACCAAGGGCATGTGAAGCATCTAGGGTAAACCATGGAAAGTAATGTGGGGCCTGGATGTGGAAAGGGAGCTGTAGTTTCGGTGCATTATTACATGACAGCTAGAAACTGAGTGTGAACGAACGTGGCCTTTGTTGTCTTTTCCTAGCGCTACCTTGCACACATGAGGGGGGAGGGGGCTGTTATTTCATGTGTGGTGAGGTGGCGATGGGAATGAATAAAGGCAGACAGTGTGAATTGTGTGTATGGGTATATATGTATGTGTCTGTGTGTGTATATATATGTGTACATTGAGATGTATAGGTATGTATATTTGCATGTGTGGACGCAAATATTTTTTTTTTTTGCTTTGTCGCTGTCTCCCGCGTTTGCGAGGTAGCGCAAGGAAACAGACGAAAGAAATGGCCCAACCCACCCCCATACACATGCCTTGATTCAATCCACTGACAGCACGTCAACCCCGGTATACCACATCGCTCCAATTCACTCTATTCTTTGCCCTCCTTTCACCCTCCTGCATGTTCAGGCCCCGATCACACAAAATCTTTTTCACTCCATCTTTCCACCTCCAATTTGGTCTCCCTCTTCTCCTCGTTCCCTCCACCTCTGACACATATATCCTCTTGGTCAATCTTTCCTCACTCATTCTCTCCATGTGACCAAACCATTTCAAAACACCCTCTTCTGCTCTCTCAACCACGCTCTTTTTATTTCCACACATCTCTCTTACCCTTACGTTACTTACTCGATCAAACCACCTCACACCACACATTGTCCTCAAACATCTCATTTCCAGCACATCCATCCTCCTGCGCACAACTCTATCCATAGTCCACGCCTCGCAACCATACAACATTGTTGGAACCACTATTCCTTCAAACATACCCATTTTTGCTTTCCGAGATAATGTTCTCGACTTCCACACATTCTTCAAGGCTCCCAGAATTTTCGCCCCCTCCCAAACCCTATGATCCACTTCCGCTTCCATGGTTCCATCCGCTGCCAGATCCACGCCCAGATATCTAAAACACTTCACTTCCTCCAGTTTTTCTCCATTCAAACCCACCTCCCAATTGAATTGACCCTCAACCCTACTGTACCTAATAACCTTGCTCTTATTCACATTTACTCTTGACTTTCTTCTTTCACACACTTTACCAAACTCAGTCACCAGCTTCTGCAGTTTCTCACATGAATCAGCCACCAGCGCTGTATCATCACCGAACAACAACTGACTCACTTCCCAAGCTCTCTCATCCCCAACAGACTTCATACTTGCCCCTCTTTCCAAAACTCTTGCATTCACCTCCCTAACAACCCCATCCATAAACAAATTAAACAACCATGGAGACATCACACACCCCTGCCGCAAACCTACATTCACTGAGAACCAATCACTTTCCTCTCTTCCTACACGTACACATGCCTTACATCCTCGATAAAAACTTTTCACTGCTTCTAACAACTTGCCTCCCACACCATATATTCTTAATACCTTCCACAGAGCATCTCTATCAACTCTATCATATTCCTTCTCCAGATCCATAAATGCTACATACAAATCCATTTGCTTTTCTAAGTATTTCTCACATACATTCTTCAAAGCAAACACCTGATCCACACATCCTCTACCACTTCTGAAACCACACTGCTCTTCCCCAATCTGATGCTCTGTACATGCCTTCACCCTCTCAATCAATACCCTCCCATATAATTTGCCAGGAATACTCAACAAACTTATACCTCTGTAATTTGAGCACTCACTCTTATCCCCTTTGCCTTTGTACAATGGCACTATGCACGCATTCCGCCAATCCTCAGGCACCTCACCATGAGTTATGACATACATACATTAAATAACCTTACCAACCAGTCAACAATACAGTCACCCCCTTTTTTAATAAATTCCACTGCAATACCATCCAAACCTGCTGCCTTGCCGGCTTTCATCTTCCGCAAAGCTTTTACTACCTCTTCTCTGTTTACCAACTCATTTTCCCTAACCCTCGCACTTTGCACACCACCTCGACCAAAACACCCTATATCTGCCACTCTATCATCAAACACATTCAACAAACCTTCAAAATACTCACTCCATCTCCTTCTCACATCACCACTACTTGTTATCACCTCCCCATTTGCGCCCTTCACTGAAGTTCCCATTTGGACGCAAATATATATATATATATATATATATATATATATATATATATATATATATATATATATATATATATATATATATCCCTGGGGATATTGGAGAAAGAATACTTCCCACGTATTCCCTGCGTGTCGTAGAAGGTGACTAAAAGGGGAGGGAGCGGGGGCTGGAAATCCTCCCCTCTCATTTTTTTTTAATTTTCCAAAAGAAGGGACAGAGAATGAGGCCAGGTGAGGATATTCCCTCAGAGGCCCAGTCCTCTGTTCTTAACGCTACCTTGCTAATGCGGGAAATGGCGAATAGTATGAAAGAAAGATATATATATATATATATAATCTCCTCTTGCCTTTATACATACACTCCTGGTCTTCTGACACCTCACCCATGGCAAACAGCTGAAATAACCAATCATCAATAGCATCACCCTTTTTCTTTAGAAACTTAACTGCAGTTTCATCCACTCCTGATGCTTTCCCACATATCTTGTGCAAGTTTACTACTACTTTTCTTTTCACCATCCCATTTTCCCTGACTCATGTTTGACATGTCACCTTGTTCCAAGTACATCATATCCACCTTCCTTGCATGTGACACATTTAGCAGTCATACAAAATACTCCCATCTCATTTTCAAATCTTTGTTTGTTACTGTTTCCCCTTTCACTGTCCTCACTATTTCCCACATATGCTCTTGACACACTTCCAGACCATAACATTTCTAACCTTGTTTTGCATCTACCCTCTTTTTCTGCTCTTTCACATATCTCTTAACCTGCTAATTTTGGTAGTACCCTTTCCAGTCTTTCATACTCCTCTGCAACTTTTACATTCACACACCTTTCACTAGCTATTTTACCTTCATATTTTAGTACTCACTGCTGTTTCTCACATGTTATACTAGGTCTTGCATCCCACACACTTCGTATACACTCTTAAGAAATGATTCCCTAAATAAGTTCCCTTACTTCCCATTCCTTAGTTTGATTTTCTCTTACCCAATGCCATCCTTTACTAAATCTCTCTATCCCATTCCTTAGTTTGATTTTCTCTTACCCAATGCCATCCTTTACTAAATCTCTCTTGATATCCTTGTTTACAGGCTACTTTTCCAAGCTTGTTCACTTTCATTAATTCATTCATGTGTATGTCATTTCCTATTTTCTAATTCTCACAGCCAGCTTTTGCCTTCACACATATCACTTGCTGTCCGTCTTAGCATGTTCACATTTATCATCCTTTCCTTCTTGATTCTCCCAGTTAGCATATTATGTTAACATTTGTTGACCTCAACCCAACTCAAACTTACCCATGTTTACTAGTGAATGCTCCTTTTTAACCTTGTATTCCTAATTATCAGTGCTTTGTCAGCCCACAGTTTGATGAGCTTTTACCATTTCCATGTACATAAGGTACCCAACTATACCCACAGTTGCCAACTCATCCACCCTTTTATTCAGACCTCCAAGCACCAAGGTTTGATCTCTTGCATCAAAACTGCCAAAGAACGTGCTTATATCACAAAATGCATTTCCTTCCTCTTTACTCCTTTCACAGCCTGGAGCACATATACTAACTAATCCACCTCAACCTTTTGTTGTATACTTTCATAATCCATTTATGCAACAGATCACTAATTTATTAAAAAGATATATATATATGTGGCAGAACAGTGTTTTAATATGTATATAAAGTAGTTTTCTACATGAGACTAAGGCATGGTTTTGACTTTATCCCCCCCATGGTTTATGTATGTTCATGCTTGAAAATGCATTTATTCACTGTTTTTCTAAACATGTGTATTTCATCTCCCTATATGAATTTGTATTTACATCTTTTGTGTTTACATTAGGTTCACTGAAAAAATACGTCTCGGACAACTTCTTGAGAATGACCTAGTTCCCGTCTTTGAAGCTGCTATACATTCATTAATGCTCAGGAATGATTGTGTGTGGCATTACAAATGATTGATTTTATTTTATTTTAGGAGTTTCTGATAGTATGTAAGAATTGGAGGTTATTTGTAATCCACACATAATGACTATAATGATTCTGAAGTAAAGATTATGTATACTTTAGAATTTTTAAGATCTAATTGAATTTTAGTGACTCTGACACTGTAAACAGCACAGATTCTGTTGTAAAATATTCCAAGCTTTTGTGCAGTAACTGTTTGCATCAGGAGCATTGATAATGTACGTGTGGGCTACACTGACTTCAACTGTAATGCACCTCAGAGGAAGATTTCTTTCTAATTATTCTTTGTATGTAAAATAGTTTTAGTTATTGTAAATAAATGTCTTGGTTACTTTATTAGTTGTGTATTTAGTTCTGTGATATGTTTACAACTTTCACATTCACATCATTCAATTATACAGCCTCAGGTTCTGTGAGTTCAATATCTTACATTCATTGTAATGTTGATAGATGTATAGTCTTCCTCTGGATGGCTGATTTAATTACTATAAATGTATTGCACTTTTCATTGTAGCTCACCACCCCTTCATAAAGTTTAATGCTTGTGAAGTATGCTGCAGTAGATGACTTGATAACTAATAGAATGAACCATTATTGCATGTGACAGGCACAGTTGTGAGCGGTACCTTCGGCTGGCCAGGTAATGGTATGTGTGTTTTAGCCAAATTTTGATTGTTGGGTTACAGGTAACAGTTGTAAGCATTTGTAAAACTAACACCTTTTGATATGACTGCTGTCAGCTCAAGTGCTAATAACAGATGGTAATGCTACATTGTGGTGTTCAAGAATGTGGTTATTTATGCTTGATAGTGACATAGTAACAAACCTGAAACATTTATATTAACCCAAAGGCACTGTAATAGGACTTTACTTATTTAACTAGAGACACTGCTAATTACACAAATGATGACGTGATATATTTAGGGTGATTATTAGGCTTATTTTTAAACAGAACTATAAATGAATTCATATAAAGATGTTTGAAGAAATTTAGTTTTAACCTCATGTAGGTGACACTTGCGGTTATCAGGATGGCTTGAGTTATGAACATTGCTAAGAACAAGTGTAAATGCATAGAATGCTTGTTTTGTAAGTATAGTATATGATGCAGAAAAGCAGCACTTGATACAGTGGAACACAGAATTGTGAAAGAAAGATATGGTTATAAACTTTGGACTACATCTGACTGAACATTGTGGATTATAGCACAATGCATCAGGAAATTGCATTAATTTTTCATAATTCATTTGCTTATAGTATTGTCTTTTTTGTAGAAGTACGGGCAATGGCCTTTTTGTTTTAGTTCATTGATAGTGACTGATTCCTTGGAAAATATCTCATAACTTTTTTACTATTGGTTACTTATTAAGGATTTCATTCATTTTACCTTTATGTAATATTAATTGCAGGGATTTTTTTGTGGGATGGATGCAGTTAGTCTGTGTTCTACTGTAAGCACAGTTATGAATGTGTAGAATACTTTGTCATTTCAGTTCATTCCCATAACCTACAAGACAATTTGATTTTGAACTGTTTTTATAGATTTTCTCACTTGAATTTCATAATTCTTACTGTTAAGAGGGCATTTTAGTGGCTAGAGGCTTATGTTACCATGTAGGGAGGTAGGAGACATCATAGATTTTCTCAGCATTTTGTATTGATTTAGAAAAAGATTTCCTTCCACATTTGTTGTCACTCTTTTATTGTTTGAACTGATCGTAATGACCGTCAAGAGCAGTGGAAGATGACTGAAGTTTTAGTTCTGAAAGAAACTTTTTATGTTACATGGTTATAGATTTATTTTCGCTGTTCATGTAATACAAAGAAACATTGAGTGAATAACAAATGCAAACTCAACATCTTTCTATATTTAGTGTATGTGTAGATATCAGTGGTTCTTGCACACCTGATTGTGTTATATATCATGTATGCTTTTGTTTTCACTCAGGTAGTAGATATAGAATCTACACAATGTTTCCAGATTAATATTCAACTTTTGTATGTAGGAGAACCAGCACTACTCTAAAGCTCAAAAATAGTTGTTAGATGCCTTTAAAGTTTGGCTCGCATATTAATGAAGGAGCTGCCACTTAAATGACTAGATATATTATGAAATCAGTGAAGATTATCTCAAGTATGCAAGGGGAACAGAGAGTACAGGGAAACATGTAAAAGCTGAGTAAATTTAAGTGAAAAGCAGTAAAAGAGAGTGAAGTGTTAACTATTAAAGGATATTCATATGCAGATGCTCCCTGACATACTTTCGAATTCTGTTCTGACTGACCAGTTGGAACTTGAAATGGATATAAGTCAGCATGGCATGTAGAATTCATATACCTGTACAGCTTTCTTTTATCCTAGTCAGTCTCTATCATGATTTTCTTGTTTTTTATTAACCAGCTTTATTGTATGATTCTGCAGTTTCTTTTTACCTTTTGTTTAGGATTCTTTAGTTCAGAGATTGATTCATCAAAATTTTCAATGAACTTTTTGGCAGCTCCTTTTAAATCTCTTGAACCAACCATGACTTGCTTGAAGTTCTTGTAATCCTTTCCAGCTCACTCCTTCAGAGTCTCAAAAAGGACTTCTAGCCTTCGCCTAATTGTTAGTAAGCTTCGTGATAGACATTTTTTGAATTTGATCTTGCATCCACAGTATCAACAACTTTTCCATTTCGTAGAATCTTCCACTGTTTCAGGTATTTTTTCTTTGTTCTTTAAGATTGTGGAGACCATCAAATGGAACAACTGTAGATCACATGCAGTCACATTAACTTTTTTTCCTTCATATCAGGTGATTACCTTCATTTTCAATTCCAAATAGAACGTCTTCCTCTGCTTCTTGCCAGATCAATCATTTGATGGGTTTTTCCTCTTGCTCATCATCTTCTTTGGGGTATAATACAAAAGTAGTTTAATCCAGCATGAAAATTTGTTAGATTCAATTGAATAACGCACGCTAACTGAATGACAACTGAGAGCAAGAATTGAGAGAGATGCTGTGATATACGTAATGCCAGGATCGTCTGACATTCTCTATTGTAGGCATGCAGCCATTAGAACTAGCGGACGTACGACCAAGCATAATTTTTATATTGACAGATCTTTTATGTATATTTTTTCAGTCGTGTGCACTGATGGTCGTAAGTTGCATAGGTCATAAGTTGGGGAGCATCTGTTCTGTATATCTTCACCAGTGAGTGAAGTTGCAGTCTTCCTGTCCTTTCCATGGAGAGTGCCATTCCTTAAGGCAGTCTTTCTGTGAAATTCTGTAAACATAAGCCAGATGAATCCTCAGCCACACCTTTCATTAAATAGAGATTTGATTCAAGGACGAGTCAGGGATAGTAGGGTATCATTTGTGGTGGGATGCTCAAGAGATTGTCAGTCATCATGATTTGGACTCAAAAGAAAGTCACTTTGCAAAAAATGTGAAAAACTAAAATTGTTAAAGAGGTCAAAGAAGGAACTTTTTCACTACCTCCATAACTTTGTTCTCACCACATTATTTGGAAACTGCATATAATCAGAAGACTGTCTATTGCTCTTTATATGGGAGAAGGTAACTTAACAAAGTTTTTGCAAAAATGTTTATTAGATATATATGACATTTTCCATTTCCATTTACTTGAATTAAAAAAACTGCTTCTTGATTATGTAGTGATTATTGATCATGATGTTAGATCATTAGCTATGATACACTCAATTACAGGTACGTCACCGATTTTCCAGCACTCTTGTTTCCAAAGCCTGGCCGGATTAACCATTTTACCAGACCATCCGTGGTCACATAATAATAATTCATTAACTTGCTTCTAACCCACTAATTATACATCTCCCATGTGTCTAAAGTATACCATGGACTGCTAGAAATTTAAATTAAACAAATATTAAATGTAAATTAGATACATTATACACCTGCTCAGGACTGAGGTGCTTGTCAGTTACGAGTTTCACAAATTCGTCCACATACTTGGCTGCTCCTTCATGGTTTACAGACCGCTTTTCTCAGCACACTTTACTTATGGAAATTCCATGACGCCTCTTGAATCTTTGAAGCCATCCTTCACTATAGTTATGCTTATGTTGTAATTTAAGTTCTTTATGGAACAACTTAGCCTGGTTCATTATCATGCTACCTGACAAGTCCACTCCATCACTCTGATGCTGTTGAAACCATTCCATCATCACTCGATCATGCTCAGTGCTCTTACCATCTTTCATAGTTTTTCTAATCGTCATTTGCTTCTTGGAATCGCTGTCTGCATAGAATTTCAATATTTTCTCCCTCTGCTTCTTAATATCATAAACTGTTGACAAACCAGTACTGTAGGTGTCACACAGCTTATGCACCGAAACACCACAATCCATTCTTTCAACAGTTCTACTTTTACTTTACCTTGGATCAATATGGACTAGTGTTTATGTTTGACACCACGACTGACACTCTCATATATCTCAGAAGCCATAGCTAGGGTTAAATTTATGCAAAATAAGCTAAGAATCTCACAGAATTGCGGTATCACCACCATCAAGTGCAGTGTAGAGAATGTAAATAAGCGCGCCCTACACTCAACGTCATCTGTGGCCACCCAGTAAACTAGTCTGGTGACCGCGGTAATTTCAAGTTCCCTCATGTAATTTTGTCTAGACTAAAGGAGGTAACGAACCATCAGTTGCAGGAAATTCAGTGGTGTACCTGTATATGCAGTTATTAGGATTGGGGATGATTCCATTTACAGTAACATGATTCAGCAGATAAATGGGAGTGCTCTTTTATTTTTCAGGAGTGATTATATGAATAAGTATGAAGCACTGATTACTTACGGTTTTATATGTTTATTAGACATATGCCTTTATCATAATTCGTAATGATTTTTACCCCATTTTTTTTTTTTTTTTTAGATATTTATACGAGAATTCTTCAAATTAAGGCTATGATAAAAATTTGCCATGATAACAGATACAGTTTTTTGTAATGCTGATAATTGAGATGCATTAGATGGAATTGAAGAGGATAAAGTTGTTCATTTTTGGTGGTTTTACAAGAAGGAAACGGTTTTTATAAGAGGGAAATGAGGTTGTGAGAGGTTAAACACTTATGTCAGATTTTCAATAATATAGAATATTTGTGTACTTTTTTCTATATTTATAAAATGTTTGCCACTAGAATGCCCAATTAGCAATTTGTTTCATTTGCTTATAATTTTTGAGGTGAGATATGCAAGGTAGTTAGTGATATGTCTGCAATATTGGAAGTGTAGGTACTTCTAGAGTAAATGCAATGTCTCTGTGGTAGAAAGAATGAAAGAGAGAGCAATCTTTTGTGTGACCTCTGCACTACTCTTCTCTTGCAAGCTGCAGTGGTAGGAGGTGGCACCGACTCCGACGTCAATCCTTTTGCTGACTTTGGCGTGTCAGGCCCTTCCGGTCCTTCCCTTCCCCCTCAGGGTGGTGTCATCTCACAGGACACCACCAGTACCACTACCACTGGCACAGCTGACCTGTTGGGTGGCTTGGACCCCCTGGCAGGCGTTGGCAGCAGTGGCTTGCCCTCTCAGGCTTCCACCGTGCCACCTGCTCAGTCCCAAGGTGACAACCACACAACCACTATCCTGACTGTCACCCCTACCATGTCCATACTGTTACATCTACCATAAAAACAGCACCTCAACAAATATACATTGTCAGATTCATCAAGACAGTACTCCAGCACCAATATCCATACTATTAAAACAACTGTGGCGTCCTTGCTACCACTATTTTCGTGCTTTTAAATCATCACCATGTCCATACTGCTATAGTTACCATGAAAAACCATAGTGCTACCTTATTGGCTTTGTTACATTTACCATGACAAGCACACCTCCTTCATGTCCATGCTGTTACTTCCACCATGACGACCACTCTTTTAACTCCATGACAACTATACTGCCATATCCATGCGTTTATGAACCCCCTAGATGAACATTTTGCCTCCATTTTGTAATCATACCCACAGTGAAACCACTCAATAGTGTCCTTTGTATATCCAGTATGACTAACCCCTCCACCATGTCCACCCCATCAAATCCACATGCCCCAGTTGGGATAATCCCTTCTTGTGGATTTGCCTCCCTTTTTCCATCTCCCTCTCACGCCAGTACACCAGTATTGCTGAATTTTTGAATCACTTGCATCACCACTGTTGTATCATTTCATTTGGAATTATATTCACTGTTATTATACACAAGGCATTATCACAACCACCTAACCAAAACTGTCTTTGTAACATTGTTACATCATATTACCACCACCATCAGCATCTTGATAAGTAAAAGCAAGTGTAGAGTTTGAAGCCTCTCCCAGTAAGAAATCTGCTCTCCTAAGCACTTTCAAAATTAATACCTAACTTTGTGTGTTTACATTCAGGCTTGCACGTGGCATGGGTCACTTTGCACTGAATTATCATTGTGCATTGCCCACTAGCCTTGTGTCAACACATTTTAAACATAAATAGAAGTGTGTGATGTATATGTATATCAAGTATGTACATAATCCTTGTTTGCAGATTGCTGTCATCATTCTAGACTGTTGATGTTAAGTACCAGCCATGTACATTAGTAATTAAATATATCAGAAGGTATTTTTCAGAATGCAGATAAGATTGCTTTACATTATGTGAAAACAAGAATTAGAACTTGACATCATGACAAACCAACCTTGTATGCTTTCTCACAGCACTCCTTTTTTTCTTTTTACATACTCACTTCAGACCTAAATGTACATAATATTTGATTAACCTTGCCCATTACTTGTTTCTGCTTTTGTTCTGTTTCAGTGCATGCTTTTTCACATCATCTATTAATTGCTGATAGAGTTATTACCTCTTTTGGTATGTTTCAACTTCATAAATCTGGTAGTAAAGTTAGTACTGAGGGGTAGGTGTATGAATAGTCAGTTTACTGAAATTTGTTGGGCCAGAAATGCTTAATGTTGGTATGAGTTTGAAGAGAAACAAAGTGTCATAGTAAGTTGTTTTGTAATGGAGTGTCTTTGTGTTGTGGTGATATGTACTAATTGTATTAATTATTGGTATTGGTACTTTATCTTGGTTATATGCATGTCTCATATTTCTGCATGTATAGTTTTAAATGATGAGATAATATCTCCATCAGTGCAGTCT
This sequence comes from Panulirus ornatus, assembly GCF_036320965.1. NCBI lineage: Eukaryota > Metazoa > Arthropoda > Malacostraca > Decapoda > Palinuridae > Panulirus > Panulirus ornatus. The sequence goes on from NC_092233.1 coordinate 29,919,804, forward strand.
TTTTTTGATTTTAAGAGAAATTCTGTCTTTGAAAGTGTCTACCTCATACCATTTCTATATCTACATTTTTGCTGTAAATTGTAACCTTTTAACTTTATAAATATGACATTCATTTTGAAGCTATTATAGGCCAATATGAAAAAAGATATGAAATTATAATCAGGTATTCTTTCTTCTTGATTATTTACTTGCTAATTTTACTGAGTTTTGGGATATATTCATTAATTTCATTGGAATCTTGAAATAGAGTAACAAAATTTATTTTATTTAATGAGCATTATTTTGTGAACTGTATTATCTAATCTTATCACCTTACTACAGCATTTGATGGATATGGAGACATTCTAAAACCAGAAGGAAGTGTTGGTGGTGTGACAAGTGTAGGCACTGTGTCAGCAGCTCCCATCATAGGCACCCAGACCACAGCACCAGCTGCACAGCCTGGAAAGCTTATTAGTAGTGACCTTGACATGTCTCTATCATCCCTCGTCGACAACCTTAACATTAAAGGTCCTGTGGCACAAAAGTGAGTTTTATGTAGAAACTATATTTTGTCATCTTGTGGTCTGAGAAACTCTATGGCTGAGTTCATAATTTCATTGAAGCAATATCTTGTTTTCACATCAAACTATACAATGATCCATAGTAGTTAACTGAGTAGACAATGAATTGAGAGAAATAGAGTACTGAAATGAGTTTTTCAGTCTTGGAATTAGTGAGTTTTGATTGTACTGAGACTAAAAACAAATTAGAAAAGTTGATTGAATGGATTCCTTAATATCAGTAAGACTAATGAATGGTTTGCAAGCTGCTGGAGCTTGAGGAAAATCATAAGAGTTTGGAGTTTGAGCTTGCATTTGTGAAAAAGCCTCCATTTGTTTTATATACCTGATGCCTTTTTCCTTCAGGAAGGGGTGACAGAGCCTGTTGGGATGAGTGGTTCAGCCTGCCGTGATGTATGGTGGTGAAATGTGTTGATTAGGTGTAGAATTAAGTGAGAAATGAGAATGTGAGAAAGAAGCCTGGGAAAGAGAAAGGACTGGTTGAGAAAATTAAGCTCAAAGACACTTTATGCTTATGGAAAGTATATGGGATGGTGGTGGTATGCATGGATTTGCTGACTGAGGAGTAGAGTGGCTGTGTGGGAGGTAAGTTGCTAGAAAGAGTGAAAAGTTTTTACCAAGAGTATAAGGTATGTTAATGTGCCGAGAGGGGCAGCTGGAGGGATGTCTGATCACTATCTTGTGGAGGTGAAGACTTGTAGAGGTTTTCAGAAAAAAAAGAGATGATGTTGGGGAGAAAAGAGTGGGGAGAGTAAGTGAGCTTGGAAAGGAGACTTGTGTGAGGAAGTACCAGGGGAGATTGAGTGTAGAATGGCAAAAGGTGAGAGCAAATGATGTAAGGAGAGTGGGGGAGGAATGAGATGTATTTAGGGAAGCAGTGACAGTTTGCACAAAAGATGCATGTTGCATGAGAAAGATAGGAGGGGGCAGATTTGAAAGGTAGTGAGTGGTGGGATGAAGTATGGTTGTCAGTGAAAGAGAAAAGTGAGGCATTTCGACAATTTTTGCAGGGAAGTAGTGCAAATGACTGAGAGATGTATAAAAGAAAGCGGAAGGAGGTCAAGAGAAAGGTGCAAGTGGTGAAAAAGAGGGCAAATGAGAGTTAGGGTGAGAGATTATCATTAAAAATTATGAATAAAAAGATGTTTTGGAAGGAGGTAAATAACATGCACAAGACAAGAGTACAAATGAGAACATTGGTGAACAGGTCAAATGGGGAGGTAATAACAAGTAGTTGTGGAGTGAGTATTTTGAAGGTTTTTGAATGTGTTTGATGATGGAGTGGCAGATATAGGTTGTTTTGGTCGGGATGGTGTGAAGTGAGAGGGTCAGGGAGAATAGTTTGGTAACAGAGAAGAGGTAGTGAAAGCCTTGTGGAAGATGAAAGCTGGCAAAGCAGCGAGTTTGGATGGTATTGTAGTGGAATTTATTAAAAAGGGGGTGACCGTGTTGTTGATTGGTTGGGAAGGATATTCAGTGTATGTATGGATCATCGTGGAGTGCCTGAGGATTGGCATAATGCATGCATAATGCCATTGTACAAAGGCAAAGGGGATAAAGGTGAGTGTTCAAATTACTAGGCAAAAGTTTGTTGAGTACTCTTGGGAAATTATATGGGAGGGTGTTGATTAAGAGGGTAAAGGCATGTACAGAACATCAGATTTGGGAAGAGCAGTGTGGTTTCAGAAATGGTAGAGGATGTGTGGATTAGGTGTTTGCTTTAAAGAATGTATGTGAGAAATACTTAGAAAACAGATGGATTTGTATGGTAGCATTTATGGATCTGGAGAAGGCATATTATAGGGTTGATAGAGATGCTTTGTGGAAGGTGTAAAGAGTATATGGTGTGGGAGATAAGTTGCTAGATGCAGTAAAAAGTTTTTAACATGGATGTAAGGCATGTGTACGAGTAGGAAGAGAGGAATGTGATTGGTTCTCAATGAATGTCAGTTTGCGGCAGGGGTGCGTGATGTCTCCATGGTTGTTTAATTTGTTTATGGATGGGGTTGTTAGGGAGGTGAATGCAAGAGTTTTGGAGAGAGGGGCAAGTATGCAAACTGTTGTGGATGAGAGGGCTTGGGAAGTGAGTCAGTTGTTGTTTGATGATGATACAGTGCTGGTGGCTGATTCAGATGAAAAAGTGCAGATGTTGGTGACTGAGTTTGGTAAAGTGCGTGAAAGAGGAAAGTTGAGAGTAGATGTGAATAAGAGCAAGGTTATTAGGTTCAGTAGGGTTGAGAGACAAATTGATTGTTAGGTAAGTTTGAATGAAGGAAGTGAAGTGTTTTACATATTTAGGAGTGGACTTAGCAGTGGATGGAACCATGGAAGTGGATGTGAGTCACATGGTGGGGGAGGGTGCAAAGGTTCTGGGAGTGTTGAAGAATGTGTGGAAGGCAAGAACGTTATCTCGGAGAGCAAAAATTGGTATGTTGAAAGAAAAGTTGTTCCAACTGTGTTATACGGTTGTGAGGCATGGACTAGACTATAGATAGGGTTGTACAGAGGAGTGTGGATATGTTGGAAATGAAATGTTTGAGGACAATATGTGGTGTGAGGTGGTTTAATCAAGTAAGTAATGAAAGGATAAGAGAGATGTGTGGTAATAAAAAGAGTGTGGTTGAGAGAGCAGAAGAGGGTGTGTTGAAATGGTTTGGACACATGGAGAGAATGAGTGAGGAAAGATTGACAAAGAGGATATATGTGTCAAAGGTGGAGGGAAGAAGAAGAAGCGGGAGACCAAATTGGAGGTGGAAGGATGGAGTGAGAAAGATTTTGAGCGATTGGAGCCGAACATAGAGGAGGGTGAAAGGAGTGCAAGGAATAGAGTGAATTGGAACAATTTGGTATACTAGGGTCAATGTGCTGTCAATGTATTGAACCATTGTGAATGTGAAGCATCTGGGATAAACCATGGAAAGGTTTGTGGGGCCTGGATGTGAAAAGGGAGCTGTGGATTCGGTGCATTACACATGACAGCTAGAAACTGAGTGTGAACAGTTGTGGCCTTTTTGTCTTTTCCTTGCACTGCCTTGCTCGGGGGGGAATCTGTTTCCTGTGTGGTGGGGTGGCGTTGGGAATGGATGAAGGCAGCAAGTATGGATGTGTACATATATATGTCTGTGTATGTACATGTATGTATTTGTTGGAACGTATATGTATGTATATGTGCAGGTATGGGCATTTATGTATATGTATGTGTATATGAGTGGTTGGGCCATTCTTCATCTGTTTCCTTGCGCTACCTCACTGAAGTAGGAAACAGCGATTATAGTAAATTAGTAAATAAATAAAATAAATATCAATTTATTATATTCTTATTATACTTAATTGCTTTTTCCCACATCAGCAAGGTAGTGCCAGGAAACAGACAAAGAATGGCCCAACCACTCATATATATATATATTTGCTTTGAAGAATGTATGTGAGAAATACTTAGAAAAGCAAATGGATTTGTATGTAGCATTTATGGATCTGGAGAAGGCATATGATAGAGTTGATAGAGATGCTCTGTGGAAGGTATTAAGAATATATGGTGTGGGAGGAAAGTTGTTAGAAGCAGTGAAAAGTTTTTATCGAGGATGTAAGGCATGTGTACGTGTAGGAAGAGAGGAAAGTGATTGGTTCTCGGTGAATGTAGGTTTGCGGCAGGGGTGTGTGATGTCTCCATGGTTGTTTAATTTGTTTATGGATGGGGTTGTTAGGGAGGTAAATGCAAGAGTTTTGGAAAGAGGGGCAAGTATGAAGTCTGTTGGGGATGAGAGAGCTTGGGAAGTGAGTCAGTTGTTGTTCGCTGATGACACAGCGCTGGTGGCTGATTCATGTGTGAAACTGCAGAAGCTGGTGACTGAGTTTGGTAAAGTGTGTGGAAGAAGAAAGTTAAGAGTAAATGTGAATAAGAGCAAGGTTATTAGGTACAGTAGGGTTGAGGGTCAAGTCAATTGGGAGGTGAGTTTGAATGGAGAAAAACTGGAGGAAGTGAAGTGTTTTAGATATCTGGGAGTGGATCTGGCAGCGGATGGAACCATGGAAGCGGAAGTGGATCATAGGGTGGGGGAGGGGGCGAAAATTCTGGGGGCCTTGAAGAATGTGTGGAAGTCGAGAACATTATCTCGGAAAGCAAAAATGGGTATGTTTGAAGGAATAGTGGTGCCAACAATGTTGTATGGTTGCGAGGCGTGGGCTATGGATAGAGTTGTGCGCAGGAGGATGGATGTGCTGGAAATGAGATGTTTGAGGACAATGTGTGGTGTGAGGTGGTTTGATCGAGTGAGTAACGTAAGGGTAAGAGAGATGTGTGGAAATAAAAAGAGCGTGGTTGAGAGAGCAGAAGAGGGTGTTTTGAAGTGGTTTGGGCACATGGAGAGGATGAGTGAGGAAAGATTGACCAAGAGGATATATGTGTCGGAGGTGGAGGGAACAAGGAGAAGAGGGAGACCAAATTGGAGGTGGAAAGATGGAGAGAAAAAGATTTTGTGTGATCGGGGCCTGAACATGCAGGAGGGTGAAAGGAGGGCAAGGAATAGAGTGAATTGGAGCGATGTGGTATACCGGGGCTGACGTGCTGTCAGTGGATTGAATCAAGGCATGTGAAGCGTCTGGGGTAAACCATGGAAAGCTGTGTAGGTATGTATATTTGCGTGTGTGGACGTATGTATATACATGTGTATGAGGGGGGGTTGGGCCATTTCTTTCGTCTGTTTCCTTGCGCTACCTCGCAAACGCGGGAGACAGCGACAAAGTATAAAAAAAAATATATATATATATATATATATATATATATATATATATATATATATATATATATATATATATATATATATATATATTTATTTATTTATTATACTTTGTCGCTGTCTCCCGCATTTGCGAGGTGGCGCAAGGAAACAGACGAAAGAAATGGCCCAACCCCCCCATACACATGTATATACATACGTCCACACACGCAAATATACATACCTACACAGCTTTCCATGGTTTACCCCAGACGCTTCACATGCCTTGATTCAATCCACTGACAGCACGTCAACCCCGGTATACCACATCGCTCCAATTCACTCTATTCCTTGCCCTCCTTTCACCCTCCTGCATGTTCAGGCCCCGATCACACAAAATCTTTTTCACTCCATCTTTCCACCTCCAATTTGGTCTCCCTCTTCTCCTCGTTCCCTCCACCTCCGACACATATATCCTCTTGGTCAATCTTTCCTCACTCATTCTCTCCATGTGCCCAAACCACTTCAAAACACCCTCTTCTGCTCTCTCAACCACGCTCTTTTTATTTCCACTCATCTCTCTTACCCTTACGTTACTCACTCGATCAAACCACCTCACACCACACATTGTCCTCAAACATCTCATTTCCAGCACATCCATCCTCCTGCGCACAACTCTATCCATAGCCCACGCCTCGCAACCATACAACATTGTTGGAGCCACTATTCCTTCAAACATACCCATTTTTGCTTTCCGAGATAATGTTCTCGACTTCCACACATTTTTCAAGGCCACCAGAATTTTCGCCCCCCTCCCCCACCCTATGATCCACTTCCGCTTCCATGGTTCCATCCGCTGCCAGATCCACTCCCAGATATCTAAAACACTTCACTTCCTCCAGTTTTTCTCCATTCAAACTCACCTCCCAATTGACTTGACCCTCAACCCTACTGTACCTAATAACCTTGCTCTTATTCACATTTACTCTTAACTTTCTTCTTCCACACACTTCACCAAACTCAGTCACCAGCTTCTGCAGTTTCTCACATGAATCAGCCACCAGCGCTGTATCATCTGCGAACAACAACTGACTCACTTCCCAAGCTCTCTAATCCCCAACAGACTTCATACTTGCCCCTCTTTCCAAAACTCTTGCATTTACCTCCCTAACAACCCCATCCATAAACAAATTAAACAACCATGGAGACATCACACACCCCTGCCGCAAACCTACATTCACTGAGAACCAATCACTTTCCTCTCTTCTTACACGTACACATGCCTTACATCCTCGATAAAAACTTTTCACTGCTTCTAACAATTTTCCTCCCACACCATATATTCTTAATACCTTCCACAGAGCATCTCTATCAACTCTATCATATGCCTTCTCCAGATCCATAAATGCTACATACAAATCCATTTGCTTTTCTAAGTATTTCTCACATACATTCTTCAAAGCAAACACCTGATCCACACATCCCCTACCACTTCTGAAACCACACTGTTCTTCCCCAATCTGATGCTCTGTACATGCCTTCACCCTCTCAATCAATACCCTCCCATATAATTTCCCAGGAATACTCAACAAACTTTTACCTCTGAAATTTGAGCACTCACTCTTATCCCCTTTGCCTTTGTACAATGGCACTATGCATGCATTCCGCCAATATATATATATATATGTACAGAGCATCAGATCGGGGAAGAGCAGTGTGGTTTCAGAAGTGGTAGAGGATGTGTGGATCAGGTGTTTGCTTTGAAGAATGTATGTGAGAAATACTTAGAAAAGCAAATGGATTTGTATGTAGCATTTATGGATCTGGAGAAGGCATATGATAGAGTTGATAGAGATGCTTTGTGGAAGGTATTAAGAATATATGGTGTGGGAGGCAAGCTGTTAGAAGCAGTGAAAAGTTTTTATTGAGGATGTAAGGCATGTGTACGTGTAGGAAGAGAGGAAAGTGAATGGTTCTCAGTGAATGTAGGTTTGCGGCAGGGGTGTGTGATGTCTCCATGGTTGTTTAATTTGTTTATGGATGGGGTTGTTAGGGAGGTAAATGCAAGAGTTTTGGAAAGAGGGGCAAGTATGAAGTCTGTTGGGGATGAGAGAGCTTGGGAAGTGAGTCAGTTGTTGTTCGCTGATGATACAGCGCTGGTGGCTGATTCATGTGAGAAACTGCAGAAGCTGGTGACTGAGTTTGGTAAAGTGTGTGAAAGAAGAAAGTTAAGAGTAAATGTGAATAAGAGCAAGGTTATTAGGTACAGTAGGGTTGAGGGTCAAGTCAATTGGGAGGTAAGTTTGAATGGAGAAAAACTGGAGGAAGTAAAGTGTTTTAGATATCTGGGAGTGGATCTGGCAGCGGATGGAACCATGGAAGCGGAAGTGAATCATAGGGTGGGGGAGGGGGCGAAAATTCTGGGAGCCTTGAAGAATGTGTGGAAGTCGAGAACATTATCTCGGAAAGCAAAAATGGGTATGTTAGAAGGAATAGTGGTTCCAACAATGTTGTATGGTTGCGAGGCGTGGGCTATGGAAGAGTTGTGCGCAGGAGGGTGGATGTGCTGGAAATGAGATGTTTGAGGACAATGTGTGGTGTGAGGTGGTTTGATCGAGTAAGTAACGTAAGGGTAAGAGAGATGTGTGGAAATAAAAAGAGCGTGGTTGAGAGAGCAGAAGAGGGTGTTTTGAAATGGTTTGGGCACATGGAGAGAATGAGTGAGGAAAGATTGACCAAGAGGATATATGTGTCGGAGGTGGAGGGAACGAGGAGAAGTGGGAGACCAAATTGGAGGTGGAAAGATGGAGTGAAAAAGATTTTGTGTGATCGGGGCCTGAACATGCAGGAGGGTGAAAGGAGGGCAAGGAATAGAGTGAATTGGATCGATGTGGTATACCGGGGTTGACGTGCTGTCAGTGGGTTGAATCAGGGCATATGAAGCGTCTGGGGTAAACCATGGAAAGCTGTGTAGGTATGTATATTTGCGTGTGTGGACGTATGTATATACATGTGTATGGGGGTGGGTTGGGCTATTTCTTTCGTCTGTTTCCTTGCGCTACCTCGCAAATGCGGGAGACAGCGACAAAGCAAAAAAAAGAAAAAAGAAAATAAACATAAACTCACATGCACGAACATATACATACATATACATGTCAACATACACAAACATATACACATATACGCATTTATATATTTATACGTGCTTGCCTTCATCCATTCCTGTCACTACCCTGCCACACAGGAAATAGCATCCCCCTCCCCCCCTTTCACTGAGGTAGCACCAGGAAAAGACAAAAGAGGTTACATTCATTCACACTCAGTCTCTAGCTGTCATGTGTAATGCACCGAAACCATAGCTCCCTTTCCACATCCAGGCCCCACAGACCATTCCATGGTTTACCCCAGATGCTTCAAATGCCCTTGTTCAGTCCATTGACAGCATATTGACTCCAGTATACCACATCGGTCCAATTCAGTCTATTTCTTGCATGCCTTTCACCCTCCTGTATGTTCAGGCCCTGATCACTCAAAATTTTTTTTCACTCCATCCTTCCACCTCCAATTTGGTCTCCCACTTCTCGTTCCCTCCACCTCTGACACATATATACTCTTTGTCAATCTTTCCTCACTCATTCTCTACATATGTCCAAACCATTTCACCCCTTTTTCTGCTCTCTCTACCACACACTTTTTATTACCACACATCTCTCTTACCCTTTCATTACTTACTTGGTCAAACCACCTCACACCACATATTGTCCTTAAACATCTAATTTCCAACTCATCCCCCCTTCATTGTACAACCCCATCTATAGTCCATGCCTCACAACCATATAACATTGTCGGAGCCCATATTCCTTCAAACATACTCATTTTTGCTCTGTGAGATAATGTTCTCGCCTTCCACACACTCTTCAACGCTCCCAAAACCTTCGCCCCCTCCCCCACTCTGTGACTCACTTCTGCTTCCATGGTTCCAATTGCTGCTAAGTCCACTCTCAGATACATAAAACACTTCATTTCCTCCAGTTTTTCAAACTTACTTCCCAATTAAGTTGTCCCTCAACCCTCCTGAATCTAATATTATTACCTTGCTTTATTCACATTTACTCTCAACTTTCTCCTTTTACACACTTTACCAGTGCTGTATTCACCAAACAACAACTGACTCACTTCCCAAGCCCTCTCATCCACAACAGACTGCGTACTTGCTCCTCTCTCCAAAACTCTTGCTTTCACCTCCCTAACCACCCCATTCATATACAAATTAAACAACCAAGGGAACTCACGCACCCCTGCCGCAAACCGACATTCACTGGGAACCAATCACTCTCCTCTCTTCTTACTCATACACATACCTTACATCCTTGGTAAAAACTTTTCACTGCTTCTAGCAACTTACCTCCCACACCATACACTCTTGAAACCTTCCACAAAGCATCTCTATCAACCCTATCATATGCCTTTTCCAAATCCATAAATCCGATGTACAAATTCATCTGTTTTTGCAAGTATTTCTCGCATGCATTTTTTAAAGCACACACCTGATCCACACTTCCTCTACCACTTCTAAAACCACACTGCTCTTCCCCAATCTGATGTTCTGTACATGCCTTTCTTTACGTTCTCAATCAACACCCTCACATATAATTTCCCAGGAATACTTAACAAACTTATACTATTGTAATTTGAACACTCACCTTTATCCCCTTTGCCTTTGTGCAATGGCACTATGCATGCATTCTGCCAACCCTCAGGCACTTCACCATGATCCATAAATACATTGAATATCCTTGCCAACCAATCAACAACAGAGTCATCCCCTTTTTTGATAAATTCCACTGCAATACCATCCAAACCTGCCGCCTTGCCGGCTTTCATCTAATGCAAAGCTTTCACTACCTCTTCTCTGTTTACCAAATCATTCTCCCTGACCCTCTCACTTTGCACACCACCCCAACCAAATCACCCTATATCTCTACCACTCTATCATCAAACGCATTCAACAAACCTTCAAAATACTCATTCCATCTCCTCACTTCATCACTACTTGTTATTACCTCCCCATTTGCCCCCTTCATTGATGTTTCCATTTGTTCTCGTCTTACGTACATTGTTAACCTCCCTCCATAATATCTTTTTATTCTCCCTGAAATTTAATGATACTCTCTCACCTCAACTCTCATTTGCCTTCTTTTTCACCTATTGCACCTTTCTCTAGACCTGTCATTTTCTTTTATACATGGAGTGACAAGAGAGTTGAAAGCAAAACTAGAGAAAGGAAGTGCAGATATGGAGTGTGGCAGTGAGAGATGATGGCTAGTGGCAAGCTTATTTGCAGATGATACTGTTTTGCTTGCTGAAAGTGAAGAGGAATTGCAGAAGGTCGTGAGTGTGTTTTGTGATGTGTGTCAGCATAGGCAATTGAAGGAAAATGCAAATTTGAAAAGGAAACAGAGTGAAAGTAGAGATTTTCTTGAAGCCATATAGAGTGAAAAAAGAATGTGTACTAAATTTTGGATATGGAAGGAGAAAGACTGGAAAAGGTGAGAGAAATCAAGTATTTAGGAGCTGTCTTGGATATGTTTGGTGATATTGAAGGAGAAATAAAGGAGAGAGTAGTACAGGGTAGAAGAGTCACTGGGTCTCACAATAGAACAATGAATAGTAGAGGTGTAATATGGAAGTGAAGAGAGGATTAAGGGACAGCATAGTCCTCCCACCCCAGACCTATGCAGCCAAAACATGGATATGGAATAAGTCGCATAGGTCAAGAATCTAGGCTGTGGAAATGTGCTATTTGAGTGGAGCATGTGGTATGACTATATGGAATGAAGAAAGAAATGAATGGATGTATGAAAGATGTGACATTTTATTCTTATTTTATTATCATTAGTCGCTGTCTCCCGCATTAGCGAGGTAGCGCAAGAAGACAAACAAAAGAATGGCCAAACCTACCCACATACACTTGTATATAGATAAATGCCCACACACGCACATATACATACCTATACATTTCAATGTACACATACAGATACACAGACATATACATATATACACATCCCCACTTGCTGCCTTTGTCCATTCCCGTCGCTACCCCGCCACACATGTAATGGCACCCCCCTCCCCCTGCGCGCATGTGAGGTAGCACTAGGAAAGGACAACAAAGGCCACATTCGTTCACATTCAGTCTCTAGCTGTCTTGTCTAATGCATCGAAACCACAGCTCCCTTTCCACATCCAGGCCCCACAAAACTTTCCATGGTTTAACCCAGATTTATCACATGCTCTGGTTCAATCCATTGACAGCATGGCGACCCCAGTATGCCACATCCTTCCAATACACACTATTCCTTGCATGCCTTTCACCTTCCTGTATGTTCAGGCCCTGATCACTCAAAATCTTTTTCACTCCATCCTTCCACCTCCAGTTTGGTCTCCCACTTCTCATTCCCTCCACCTCTGACACATATAACCTCTTTGTCAATCTTTCCTCACTTATTCTCTCTGTGTAACCAAACCATTTCAATACACCCTCTTCTGCTCTCACCAGCTCACTCTTTTTATTACCACACATCTCTCTTACCCTTTCATTACTTACTTGATCAAACCACCTCACACCACATATTGTCCTCAAACATTTCATTTCCAACACATCCACTCTCCTCTGTACAACCCTATCTATAATCTAGTCCTTTACTCGCAACCATATAACACTGTTGGAACAACTATACCTTCAAACATACCCATTTTTGCTCTCCGAGATAACATTCTCACCTTCCACACATTCTTCAATGCTCCCAGAACCTTTGCCCCCTCCCCCACTTCCACTTCCATGGTTTCATCCACCACTAAATCCACTCCCAGGTATCGAAAACACTTCATTTCCTCCATTTTTCTCCATTCAAACTTACCTCCCAATTAACTAGTCCTTCAACAACCCTATCTATAGTCTAGTTTATGCCTTACAACCATATAACACTTTTGGAACAACTATTCCTTCAAACATACCCATTTTTGCTCTCCAAGATAACGTTCTCACCTTCCATACATTCTTCAGTGCTCCCAAAACCTTGACCCCCTCCCCCACCCTGTGACTCGCTTCCACTTTCATGGTTTCATCCGCCACTAAATTCGCTCCCAGGTATCTAAAACACTTCACTTCCTCCATTATTCTCCATTCAAACTTACCTCCCAATTAACTTGTACCTCAACCCTATTGAACTTAATAACCTTGCTCTTGTTCATATTTACTCTCAACTTTCTTTCACGCACTTTACCAAACTCAGTCACCAACTTCTGCAGTTTCTCACCTAAATCAGCCACCAGTGCTGTATCATCACCGAAAAACAACTCACTCACTTCCTAAGCCCTCTTATCCACAACAGACTGCATACTTGCCCCTCTCTCCAAAATTCTGGCATTCACCTCCCTAACAACCCCATCCATAAACATATTAAACAGCCATGGAGACATCACGCACCCCTGCCGCAAACCGACATTCACTGAGAACCAATCACTTTCCACTCTTCCTACTTGTACACATGCCTTACATCCTTGATAAAAACTTTTCACTTCTTCTGGCAACTAACCTCCCACTCCATATAGTCTTAATACCTTCCACAAAGCATCTCTATCAACTCTTATCATATGCCTTCTCCAGATCCATAAGTGCTACATACAAATCCATCTGTTTTTCTGAGTATTTCTTGCCTACATTCTTCAAAGCAAACACCTGATCCACACATCCTCTACCACTTCTGAAACCACACTTCTCTTCCCTAATCTGATGCTCTGTGCATGCCTTTACCCTCCACATCAGTACCCTCCCATATAATTTCCCAGGGATACTCAACAAACTTATACCTCTGTAATTTGAACACTCACCTTCATCCCCTTTGCCTTTATACAATGGCACTATGCTTGCTTTCCGCCAATCCTCAAACACTTCTCAGTGACCTATACATACATTGAATATCTTCACCAACCATTCAACAACACAGTCACCCCCTTTTTTTAAATTCCACTGCAGTACCATCCAAACCCACCGCCTTGCTGGCTTTCATCTTCCACAAAACTTTTACTATCTCTTCTGTGTTTACCAAACCATTCTCCCTAACCCTCTCACTTCGCACACCACCTCGACCAAAACACCCTATATCTGCCACTCAAACATCAAACACATTCAACAAACCTTCAAAATAACCACTCCATCTCCTTCTCACTTCACCACTACTTGTTATTACCTTCCCATTAGTCCCCTTCACCGATATTCCCATTCATTCTCTTGTCTTACACACGTTATTTACCTCCTTCCAAAACATCTTTTTAGTCTCCCTAAAATTTAATGATACTCTCTCCCCCAACTCTCATTTGCCCTCTTTTTCACCTCTTGCACCTTTCTTTTAACCTCCTGCCTCTTTCTTTTATACATCTCCCAGTCATTTGCACTACTTCCCTGTAACAATCATCCAAATGCCTCTCTCTTCTCTTTCACTAACAATCTTACTTCATTCCTTCACTCACTACCCTTTCTAATCTGCCCACCTCCCACCTTTCTCATGCCACAAGCATCTTTTGTGCAAGCCATTACTGCTTCCCTAAATACATCCCATTCCTCCCCCACTACCCTTTTGCTCTCACCTTTTTCCATTCTGCACTCAATCTCTTCTGGTACTTCCTCACACAAGTCTCCTTTCCAAGGTCACTTACTCTCACCACACTCTTCACCCCAACATTCTCTCTTTTTTCTGAAAACCTCTACAAATCTTCACCTTTGCCTCCACAAGATAATGATCAGACATCCCACCAGTTGCCCCTCTCAGCATATTAACATTTAAAAGTCTCTCTTTCACACGCCAGTCAATTATCATGTAATTCAATAATGCTCTGGCCATCTCTCCTACTTACATATGTATACTCATGTATATATCTCTTTTTAAACCAAGTATTCCCAATCACCAGTCCTTTTTCAGCTCACAGATCTGCAAGCGTTAAGTGTTAATTGATAGGTGCACGAAAGGGAGACTTTTGGATGTTAATGTGCTGAGAGGTGCAACTGGAGGGATGCCTGATCATTATCATGTGAAGGCAAAGGTGAAGATTTGTAGAGGTTTTCAGAAAAGAAGAATGTTGGGGTGAAGAGAGTGGTGAGAGTAAGTGAGTTTGGGAAGGAGACTTGTGTGAGAAAGTACCTTGAGAGACTGATTACAGAATAGAAAAAGGTGAGAACAAAGGACGTAAGGGGAGTGGGGGAGGAATGGGATGTATTTAGGGAAGCAGTGATGGCTTGTGCAAAAGATGCTTGTGGCATGAGAAACATGGGAGGTGGGCAGATGAGAAAGGGTAGTGAGTGATGGGATGAAGAAGTAAGATTATTAGTAAAAGAGAAGAGAGAGGCATTTGGACAATTTTTGCCGGGAAATAATGCAAATGATTGGACGATATATAAAAGAAAGAGGCAGGAGGTCAAGAAAAAGGTGCAAGAGGCGAAAAAGAAGGCAAATGAGAGATGGGGTGAGAGAGTATCATTAAATTTTAGGGAGAATAAAAAGATGATTTGGAAAGAGGTAAATTAAGTGCACAAGACAAGGGAACAAATGGGAACATCAGTGAAGGGGGCTAATGGGAGGTGATAACAAGTAGTGGTAATGTGAGAAGGAGATGGAGTGAGTATTTTGAAGGTTTGTTGAATGTGTTAGATGATAGAGTGGCAGATATAGGGTGTTTTAGCCGAGGTGATGTGCAAAGTGAGAGGGTTAGGGAAAATGATTTGGTAAACAGAGAAGAGGTAGTAAAAGCTTTACGGAAAGCCGGCAAGGCAGTGGGTTTGGATGGTATTGCTGCAGAATTTATTAAAAAAGGGAGTGACTGTATTGTTGACTGGTTGGTAAGGTTATTTAATATATGTATGACTTACGGTGAGGTACCTGAGGACTGGCAGAATGCTTGCATAGTGCCGTTGTACAAAGGCAAAGGGAATAAGAGTGAGTGCTCAAATTACAGAGGTATAAGTTTTGTTGAGTATTCCTGGGAAATTATATTGCAGGGTATTGATTGAGAGGGTGAAGGCATGTACAGAGCATCAGATTGGGGAAGAGAGGAAAGTGATTGGTTCTCAGTGAATGTTGGTTTGCGGCAGGGGTGTGTGATGTCTCCATGGTTGTTTAATTTGTTTATGGATGGAGTTGTTAGGGAGGTTAATGCAAGAGTTTTGGAAAGAGGGGCAAGTATGCAGTCGGTTGTGGATGAGAGAGCTAATATGAGTCAGTTGTTGTTCGCTGATGATACAGCGCTGGTAGCTGATTCGGGTGAGAAACTTCAAAAGCTGGTGACTGAGTTTGGTAAAGTGTGTGAAAGAAGAAAGCTGAGAGTAAATGTGTCAGGTGAGTTTGGTAAAGTGTGTGAAAGAAGAAAGCTGAGAGTAAATGTGAATAAGAGCAAGGTTATTAGGTACAGTAGGGTTGAGGGACAAGTCAATTGGGAGGTAAGTTTGAATGGAGAAAAACTGGAGGGAGTGAAGTGTTTTAGATATCTGGTAATTTATTTGGCAGCGGATGGAACCATGGAAGCGGAAGTGAATTATACGGTGGGGGAAGGGGCAAAAGTTCTGGGAGCGTTGAAAAATGTGTGGAAGTCGAGAACGTTATCTTGGAAAGCAAAAATGGGTATATTTGAAGGAATAGTGGTTCCAACAATGTTATATGTTTGCGAGGCGTGGGCTATAGATAGAGTTGTGCGGAGGAGGGTGGATGTGCTGGAAATGAGATTGTTTGAGGACAGTATGTGGTGTGAGGTGGTTTGATCGAGTAAGTAATGAAAGGGTAAGAGAGATGTGTGGTAATAAAAAGAGTGTGGTTGAGAGAGCAGAAGAGGGTGTGTTGAAATGGTTTGGTCAAATGGAGAGAATGAGTGAAGAAAGATTAACAGAGAGGACATATGTCAGAGGTGGAGGGAACAAGAAGTGGGAGACCGAACTGGAGGTGGAAAGATGGAGTGAAAAAGATTGAGTGATCGGGGCCTGAAAATGCAGGAGGGTGAAAGGCGTGCAAGGAGTAGAGTGAATTGGAACGATATGGTATACCGGAGTTGACGTGCTGTCAGTGGATTGAACCAGGGCATGTGAAGCGTCTCAGGTAAACCATGGAAAGTTTTGTGGGGCCTGGATGTGGAAAGGGAGCTGTGGTTTCGGTGCATTATACATGACAGCTAGAGACTGAGTGTGAACGAATGAGGACTTTGTCTTTTCCTAGCGCTACCCCACGCACATGCGGGGGGAGGGGGTTATCATTTCATGTGTGGCGGGTTGGAGACAGGAATGAATAAGGGTAGACAGTATGAATTATGTACATATGTATATATGTATATGTCTGTTTGTGTATATATATGTATACGTTGAGATGTATAGGTATGTATATGTGTGTGTCTGGACGTGTATGTATATACATGTGTATGTGGGTGTGTTGGGCCATTCTTTTGTCTGTTTTGTTGAGCTACCTCGCTAACGTGGGAGACAGCGACAAAGTATAATAAATAAATAAATAAATAGATCCACAAGCTCTTCACCATTTCCATTTACAACACAACACCCCATTACACCAATTATACCCTCAACTGCCACATTACTCACCTTTGTATTCATATCACCCATCACTATAACTTGGTTTCATGCATCAATGCTGCTAACACACTCACTCAGCTGCTTCCAAACACATGCCTTTCATGTTCTTTCTTTTCATGACCAGGTGCATAGGCACCAATAATCACTCATCTCTCTCCATCCACTTTCAATTTTACCCTTATCAATCTAGTTTACTTTCTTACACTGTATCACATACTCCCACAACTCCTGCTTCAGTAGTAGTGCTACTCCTTCCTTTGCTCTTGTCCTCTCACCAACCCCTGACTTTACTCCCAAGACATTCCCAAACCACTCTTCTCCTTTACCCTTGAGCTTTGTTTCACTCAGAGCCAAAACATCCAGGTTCCTTTCCTCAAACATACTACCATCTCTCCTTTTTTGTCATCTTATTTACATCTTCACACATTTAGACACCCCAGTCTGAGCCTTCGTGGAGGATGAGCATTCCCCGCATGACTCCTTCTGTTTCCTTTTTAGAAAGTTGAATTACAAGGAGGGGAGAGTTTCTAGCCCCCCACTACCATCCCCTTTAGTTGCCTTCAACGACTCGCGGGGAATGCATGGGAAGTATTCTTTCTCCCCTATCCCCAGGGATAAGATGTGATATGGCAGGAAATACAAATGGAATAAATTGTGGATTGGTAAGATGGGTGAAACATAATACTTTGAGGTAGTTTGGGCATGTACAAAGAATGAAAGATTGGGAGTTATAAAGGAGAGTGTGTCATAATTCGGATAAAGGGGTTGGTGTGAAAGGAAATAAAGTGGAAGAATACTGGAGGGAAAGAAATAAGTGGAAGAATGCATGGAAAGGGGTATGTGAGGGAGGCATGTAAGGACAAGGGTAGGTGGAGACTCTTTAGCCATGGTCACACCCTTGATTGGAGTTCCTGGAGGGAATAGGTGCCAGAGATATAGATAGAATAGGTAGACATTTCTTTTTTTGGGGGGTTAAAAATATATTTCTTTAGTAAAAATGTCTTGGTCCATGCTGTCTTACTTGATGTAACTTTACATTCTACCCAGAGGTCAGTGGAACTCCCCAAAGACTCAGAGCAAGACAGGTGGAGCTGGTTGGACCCCAGCTGCCCCCACATCTGCCACTGGAGGTTTTCGTTCACCTATGCCAGGACAACCCATGGCTGGACCAGGAGCCCAGCCTTTAACAGGACAGCCAGGACAATGGAGTGGTGGAATGCAGATGGGTGGGACTTTCCCACAGCAACCCATTGTGAGTTTTTTATTACTTTTTATATTTGGTTGAATTTTAATTTATATAAAGCACGCTTAGAAAACATTATATCATATAGATATTAACACGTATGTACTCCTTGATGTGATTATTTTGTCTTTGTTGTTCTCATCCACTTAGCACCTAACATGAGTAACATCACTAAAAAATCACCAAATATCAAGGAATTCGAGTTAATTTATGAAATTATGGTGAGTCATTCCTCAAAGCCTGCTCTTTCATAGTAAGTCAACTTTATTTAGATATATGGCAAACCTATGGAGTGCACACCATAAGTGTATCAGTTACCTCCCAGTAGCCACATTAGAAGGTGCTGTGTGTTAACCCTTTAGAAATTTCCCTGATGCCCTCCATTGTGAAGAAATGTTCAACAGTAAAACTATTTGTAAATTGTTTGTGTTAATTGTTTTTGATGTATTTTACGATATTTCACTTATGACTTTTCACTGTGCTTAGTGTTTGAACTACTGTTATGTTTTGCAATAAATGCCTATTTGTGCATACATTAAAAGTCTGATCCCCCAGTAAAAGTTTTGTCAAGTGTTGTTATAAAAGAGTGTATTGTTATGTTTCAGGATACTTAGGTTCTTAAAACATGACACACCTCATTTGTTGAACCCCATTACAATACTCTGCTGCATGTGTGCATATTTCCAGCATTTGTTTGTTGTTATGATCAGGGGTGTCAAACTCATTTGTTACAGCAGGCCAGATTTAATGTGATTGTACATTTTGCAAGCCTTATGATGGATGAGCTCTTCATGATCAACCTTTTGGGGTGTAGTATGGCAAAATGATAAGGAAGGTAGATATTAAAACAGGACAAGAGGTCTTTATAGTGTTTGAACTGCTGTTGTGTTTTGCAATAAATGCCTCTCTTAGCATACAATAAATGTCTGATCCCTGTATAAAAGTGATGTCAGGTGTTATTATAAAAGTTTGTGTGATTGTTTTTGGATATGTAGGCTCTTGTAACGTGACACACTACATTTATTCACCCCTATTACAATACCTTGCTACTTTTGAGCATATGGCCAGCATTTGGTTGTTGTTTTTGGTTAGGGGTATCAAACTCATTTGCTATGGTGGGCCAGATTAGATACACTTTGTGGGCTACATAATGTATGAGAACTTTGCAATCACCCTTTTGGGGCATAGCATGGCAAAGTGATAAAGGAGGTAGGTACAGGAACAAGACTAGAGGGGTGGGGTTTAAGTCTACTCCAGACAAGGGCAACCACGAATCTCTAATAAAAAAAAATGGAAGTCTGCAATGTGTTGTATGCTATATTATTTGTATTTTGACTTTTAACTCGTAGAACTGGTTGTTAATCCCTAAAGCAAACTGAATCTTAACCACGTGTAGGTTAAGTGGAAGTCGAGAACATTGTCTTGGAAAGCAAAAATGGGAATGTTTGAAGGAATAGTGGTTCCAACAATGTTATATGGTTGCGAGGCATGGGCTATGGATAGGGTTGTGCAGAGAAGGGTGGATGTGCTGGAAATGAGATGTTTGAGGACAATATGTAGTGTGAGATGGTTTGATCGAGTAAGTAATAATAGGATAAGAGAGATGTGTGGTAATAAAAAGAGTGTGGTTGAGAGAGCAGAAGAGGGTGTTTTGAAATGGTTTGGTCACATGGAGAGAATGAGTGAGGAAAGATTGACCAAGAGGATATATGTGTCAGAGGTGGAGGGAATGAGGAGAAGTGGGAGACCAAATTGGAGGTGGAAAGATGGAGTGAAAAAGATTTTGAGTGATCAGGGCCTGAACATGCAGGAGGGTGAAAGGCATGCAAGAAATAGAGTGAATTGGAATGATATGGTATACCGGGGTCGACGTGCTGTCAATGGATTGAACCAGGGCATGTGAAGCGTCTGGGGTAAACCATGGAAAGTTCTGTGGGGCCTGGATGTGGAAAAGGAGCTGTGGTTTCGGTGCATTATTACATGACAGCTAGAGACTGAGTGTGAACGAATGTGGCCTTTGTTGTCTTTTCCTAGCGCTACCTCGCGCACATGAGGGGGTTGTTATTTCATGTGTGGCAGGGTGGCGATGGAAATGAATAAAGGCAGACAGTATGAATTATGTGCATGTGTATATATGCATGTGTCTGTGTGTGTATATATATGTATACGTTGCGATGTATAGGTATGTATATTTGCGTGTGTGGACGTGTATGTATATACATGTGTATGTGGGTGGGTTGGGCCATTTCTTTCATCTGTTTCCTTGTGCTACCTCGCTAATGCGGGAGACAGCGACAAAGCAAAATAAATAAATACGTTTATTTTGATATTTATTTGCATGTACGATAAGTGACCTGGCAATCTCTTTCACAGCAAGACAAAGCAAAGTGAAGAAATGCAAAGTGAGAGTATAAAGAAAAGACATCAGCTTTATTGGTCAGCAGAATTAAGCCTTTTTTTGTCCGACAAACTAAAATATTTGGACCTAATAGTACTTGTTTTTGTCCCACAAACTAAAATATGTGGACCTTATAGTACTTTTTATGCTGAATTTGAATGTTTTTGAATTTTTCTATCAGGCATGGTTTTTTTCGTGACAGAGCAATTGAATTTTACAATAGGTGTGAATCACTCATGCATGCATGCATGCATAAATATAGTTGGTATTGCACTTAAAAAACTTACCTCTGAAATACAGAAGTGTACGATTTTCGGCTATATTTAGCCTCGGGAACATTCATCCTTAGTGTCCATCTGTAATCTGCCAACATAGAGGGGCTCTGCTTTCCATGGTACTACTTTTCCTTGTCCAAAATATCCTTGTGAAATCTTTTGCCATGCTTATCACCGACTGCCCTAAGATTTTCCAGGAAAAAGCCTAAGTGCGAGTCCAAAATTGAATTTTCAGACTGGTATTGCACCCCAGCTTTATATAAAGTCAGTTGATCTTTTACAACACAAAAGTTTTCTGATGTGTGATTCCCAAAGAGATCTTTTCAAATTCTTTTAAATGATAGCCATGTAAGTTTTTCAACTTCACTTAGCTCTTCATTGAACTTTTTATTTTGAGGCAGTTCCTTGATCTGTTGTCCTACAAAAATACCCTCCTTAATTTTGCATCACTGATTCTGGGGAATTTATTTCTCAAATATGTGAATTCATGGCCAGTTTTATCCGTACCTTTGATGAAGTTCTTCATCAACCCGAGCGTAACGTTTAAAGGAGGCAGATAAATTTTTCTCAAGATCAGCAAGAGGATAATTGTTGAAATTCTTCTTCCATGGAGTCAGTGATGTTCGTTTTGGCCACACTTTCCTAACATTATGATTTTTCTTGTCCTGGATGTCCCACTCACAGAGGAAACGACAGGATTCCAAAAAAAGTGCCACAACCTTTAGGTCACCATATACATTCCATTTAAAGTTCCCATATGTAATTTTTTCCAAAAGAAGCTTCATATTATCGTACAATTCCTTCATGTTAGCTTCATAAGCCAAAGGAAGAGAGGGGAAGTTGTTTCTGTATTGGAATAGAACTGCTTTCAAGCTTACGTTTGATGAGTCAGTTAACAAGCAACTCTCATCTGTGTTATATTCGTGGCCAAGTGCCTCCATAATGGAACAGACATCATTGCAAAACACCAGACCATCTTTAAGGGAGAAAAATTCTTTGAAAACAACATGGCGATCATGATAAAAACAAACTTTAGTTTCATTCAGGAGAAGATTCCAGCCCTTTAACGCAAAATTTTGGCTTGCTTCTTAGACTAATGTAAAGTGCAGACGAGATCATTAGGATCTTGACTCAGCAACTTTGGTTCATTTGAAGAATAGCTGCTTCAAATGTTGGATCCGTATTGTCCTCTACTTGGTCTGCTTTCTCATCACCAGACTCGTCACTCATTATTGATGTTTCTTGGAGGTTCTGGCATGGGTAATTCATGACTGTGAGGTAGTGGCCTCATGGCAGATGGTAAATTAGGATAGTTAACAGTATGCTTGGATTTTGATGTTACTCCATTGATATTTGTCTGGCAGTAGTAATCCGAAGCATGATCTTTGGGCTCTCTCCAAGTCATAAGAATGGCAAAAGGCATATGGCATGAACTTTTGCCCATGCTGTGAGAAGCCTGACACATGACATAACAAATATGGGGGCCCAGCTTTTACCCTGGTCACCCACTTTACAACCAAAGTAATGCTTATAGCATTTTTTAATGAGGGTTGTGAAAGAATGTTTTTGCCATATGAATATCAGTTCACCGCAGATGTAGCAGAAAGAGTTTGGACTATTTACACAGCATTATAATGGAGGATGGGGTATCACCATAATGCTTGAATACACGAAAACACAATCTGTCAACAGAGTGGAAAAGACTTTACACATACAGCCTGCAACTGACAGAACTGCTTCTCAGGAGTGGACTCTGTATGAATGTCCCAGCATTTCCAGTCATGTTTTGCAGGCTTCTGAGTTGAGTTCTAGCCTGCAATTGACAAAACTGCTTCTCAGGAGTGGGCACCATTTGAGTGTCCTAACATTTCCAGTCATGTTTCTGCAGGCCGCTGGTGACTCATTTATCTAGGTTTGTACTTTCAAAATGAAGCTGTTGCATTTCACAAACAATAAAAATAGCTGTGTTTATTAACCTTTTTGTTTCAAATGTTCTGTAGAGCACTGGTACATATATACTGTACATAATGATGTGTGAGTATGCCAGAACAAAAAACTATGGGTGATAGATTAATTTTGAAAACATTTTTGGATTCATTGTGCAGAAATACGTAAGAAAAAGATATATTTTCCATGGGACAAAATCTCTGTTGACCAGTAACATATTGTTACCTTACCAGCTTCTGCTGTTCCTTGATACTTGGCATTTAGTATGAATCATGGCATCAAAGTTTAGAGCAAATGACTGAGTCGAGGACTGAATTCAGGTGCGCTTCATTAAGTTGAGAATAAAGCCGAGACTTGTTAATATTGATTAGAGAAAAGATCTGTTCACAAACACATGTACTTCTGAACATGGACATAATCATTTTGGCAAAACACTTAATCTAGCATGTGGCTTGTGGGAGGTGGGCAGATTAGAAAGGGTTGTGAGTGGAGGGATCAAGAAGTAAAGTTACTAGTGGAAGAAAAAAGAGAGGCATTTGGGCTGCACATTACAGGGAAGGAGTGGACAATATGTGGCTTGAGGTGGTTTGATCGAGTAAGTAGTGAAAGGGTTAGAGAAATGTTTGTTAATAATTAGTGTGGTTGAGAGAGCAGAAGAGGGTGTATTGAAATGGTTTGGTCACATGGAGAGAATGAGTGAGAGAAATTGATAAAGAGGATATATGTGTCAGAGGTGGAGGGAATGAGAAGGGTGAGACCAAATTGGAGGTGGAAGGATGGAGTGAAAAAGATTTTGAGCAATCAGGGCCTGAACATACAGGAGGGTGAAAGGCATGCAAGGAATAGAGTGAATTGGAATGATGTGATATACCAGGGTCGACATGCTGTCAGTGGATTGAACCAGGGCATGTGAAGCTTCTGGGGTAAACCATGGAAAGTTTTGTGGGGCCTGGATGTAGAAAAGGAGCTGTGGTTTTGGGGTATTGCACATGACAACTAGAGACTGAGTGTAAACAAATGTGGCCTTTGTTGTCTTTTCGTAGCGCTACTCCGCGCACTCATATGGGGAGGGGGGTGCCATTTCATGTGTGGTGGGTTGGCGGCGGGAATGGATGAAGGCAGTATTCCTTGCCCACCTTTCACCCTCCTGCATGTTCAGGCCCCGATCACTCAAAATCTTTTTCACTCCATCTTTCCACCTCCAATTTGGTCTCCCACTTCTACTCGTTCCCTCCACCTCCAACACATATATCCTCTTGGTCAATCTTTCCTCACTCATTCTCTCCATGTGCCCAAACCATTTCAAAACACCCTCTTCTGCTCTCTCAACCATGCTCTTTTTATTTCCACACATCTCTCTTTCCCTTACATTACTTACTCAATCAAACCACCTCACACCACACATTGTCCTCAAACATGTCATTTCCAGCACATCCACCCTCCTTCGCACAACTCTATCCATAGCCCACGCCTCGCAACCATACAACATTGTTGGAACCACTGTTCCTTCAAACATAGCCATTTTTGCTTTCCGAGATAATGTTCTCGACTTCCACACATTATTCAAGGCTCCCAGGATTTTCGCCCCCTCCCCCACCCTATGATTCACTTCCGCTTCCATGTTTCCATCCGCTGCCAGATCCACTCCCAGATATCTAAAACACTTTACTTCCTCCAGTTTTTCTCCATTCAAACTTACCTCCCAATTGACTTGACCCTCAACCCTACTGTACCTAATAACCCTGCTCATATTCACATTTACTCTTAACTTTCTTCTTCCACACACTTTTCCAAACTCAGTCACCAGCTTCTGCAGTTTCTCACATGAATCAGCCACCTGCGCTGTGTCATCAGCAAACAACAACTGACTCACTTCCCAAGCTCTCTCATCCACAACAGACTTCATACTTGCCCCTCTTTCCAAAACTCTTGCATTCACCTCCCTAACAACCCCATCCATAAACAAATTAAACAACCATGGAGACATCATACACCCCTGCCGCAAACGTACATTCACTGAGAACCAATCACTTTCCTCTCTTCCTACATGTACACATGCCTTACATCCTCGATAAAAACTTTTCACTGCTTCTAACAGCTTGCCTCCCACACCATATATTCTTAATACCTTCCACAGAGCATCTCTATCATATGCCTTCTCCAGATCCATAAATGCTACATACAAATCCATTTGCTTTTCTAAGTATTTCTCACATACATTCTTCAAAGCAAACACCTGATCCACACATCCTCTACCACTTCTGAAACCACACTGCTCTTCCCCAATCTGATGCTCTGTACATGCCCTCACCCTCTCAATCAATACCCTCCCATATAATTTACCAGGAATACTCAACAAACTTATACCTCTGTAATTTGAGCACTCATTCTTATCCCCTTTGCCTTTGTACAATGGCACTATGCACGCATTCTGCCAATCCTCAGGCACCTCACCATGAGTCATACATACATTAAATAACCTAACCAACCAGTCAACAATACAGTCACCCCCTTTTTTTATACATTCCACTGCAATACCATCCAAACCTGCTGCCTTGCCGGCTTTCATCTTCCGTAAAGCTTTTACTACCTCTTCTCTGTTTACCAAATCATTTTCCCTAACCCTCTCACTTTGCACACCACCTCGACCAAAACACCCTATATCTGCCACTCTATCATCAAACCCCAGACGCGTCACATGCCCTGGTTCAATCCACTGACAGCACGTCAACCCCGGTATACCACATCGTTCCAATTCACTCTATTCCTTGCACGCCTTTCACCCTTTTTCACTCCATCTTTCCACTTCCAATTTGGTCTCCCATTTCTCCTCATTCCCTCCACCTCTGACACATATATCCTCTAGGTCAATCTTTCCTCACTCATTCTTTCCATGTGACCAAACCATTTCAAAACACCCTCTTCTGCTCTCTCAACCACACTCTTTTTATTTCCACACATCTCTACCCTTCCATTATTTACTCGATCAAACCACCTCACACCACATATTGTCCTCAAACATATCATTTCCAGCACATCCACCCTCCTGCGCACAACTATATTCATAGCCCACGCCTCGCAACCATACAACATTGTTGGAACCACTATTCCTTCAAACATACCCATTTTTGCTTTCCGAGATAATGTTCTCAACTTCCAAACATTCTTCAAGGCTCCCAGAATTTTCGCCCCCTCCCCCACCCTATGATTCACTTCCGCTTCCATGGTTCCATCTGCTGCCAGATCCACTCCCAGATATCTAAAATACTTTACTTCCTCCAGTTTTTCTCCATTCAAACTTACCTCCCAGTTGACTTGACCCTCAACCCTACTATACCTAATAAACTTGCTCTTATTCACATTTACTCTTAACTTATCTTAACTCAGTCACCAGCTTCTGCAGTTTCTCACATGAATCAGCCACCAGCGCTGTATCATCAGCGAACAATAACTGACTCATTTCCCAAGCTCTCTCATCCACAACAGACTACATACTTGCCCCTCTTTCCAAAACTCTTGCATTCACCTCCCTAACAACCCCATCCATAAACAAAGTAAACAACCATGGAGACGTCACACACCCCTCCCGCAAACCTACATTCACTGAGAACCAATCACTTTCCTCTCTTCCTACACATACACATGCCTTACATCCTCGATAAAAACTTTTCACTGCTTCTAACAACTTGCCTCCCACACCATATATTCTTAATACCTTCCACAGAGAATCTCTATCAACTCTATCATATGCCTTCTCCAGATCCATAAATGCTACATACAAATCAATGTGCTTTTCTAAGTATTTCTCACATACATTCTTCGAAGCAAACACCTGATCCACACATCCTCTAACACTTCTGAAACCACACTGCTCTTCCCCAATCTGATGCTCTGTACATGCCTTCACCCTCTCAATCAATACCCTCCCATATAATTTGCCAGGAATACTCAACAAACTTATACCTCTATAATTTGAGCACTCACTCTTATCCCCTTTGCCTTTGTACAATGGCACTATGCAAGCATTCCGCCAATCCTCTGGCACCTCACCATGAATCATACATACATTAAATAACCTTACCAACCAGTCAACAATACAGTCACCCCCTTTTTTAATAAATTCCACTGCAATACCATCCAAACCTGCTGCCTTGCTGGCTTTCATCTTCCGCAAAGCTTTTACTACCTCTTCTCTGTTTACCAAATCATTTTCCCTAACTCTCTCACTTTGCACACCACCACCACCAAAACACCCTATATCTGCCCCTCTATCATCAAACACATTCAACAAACCTTCAAAATACTCACTCCAACTCCTTCTCACATCACCACTACTTGTTATCACCTCCCCATTAGCCCCCTTCACTGAAGTTCCCATTTGCTCCCTTGTCTTATGCACTTTATTTTCCTCCTTCCAAAACATCTTTTTATTCTCCCTAAAATTTAATGATACTCTCTCACCCCAACTCTCATTTGCCTTCTTTTTCACCTCTTGCACCTTTCTCTTGACCTCCTGCCTTTTTCTTTTATACATCTCCCACTCATTTGCATTTTTTCCCTGCAAGAATCGTCCAAATGCCTCTCTCTTCTCTTTCACTAATAATCTTACTTCTTCATCCCACCACTCACTACCCTTTCTAATCAACCCACCTCCCACGCTTCTCATGCCACAAGCATCTTTTGCGCAAGCCATCACTGCTTCCCTAAATACATCCCATTCCTCCCCCACTCCCCTTACCTCCTTTGTTCTCACCTTTTTCCATACTGTACCCAGTCTCTCCTGGTACTTCCTCACACAAGTCTCCTTCCCAAGCTCACTTACTCTCACCACTCTCTTCACCCCAACATTCTCTCTTCTTTTCTGAAAACCCCTACAAATCTTCACCTTCGCCTCCACAACATAATGATCAGACATCCTTCCAGTTGCACCTCTCAGCACATTAACATCCAAAAGTCTTTCTTTTGCGCGCCTATCAATTAACATGTAATCCAATAACGCTTTCTGGCCATCTCTCCTACTTACATACGTATACTTATGTATATCTCGCTTTTTAAACCAGGTATTCCCAATCACCAGTTCTTTTTCAGCACATAAATCTACAAGCTCTTCACCATTTCCATTTACAACACTGAACACCCCATGTATACCAATTATTCCCTCAACTGCCACATTACTCACCTTTGCATTCAAATCACCCATCGCTATAACCCGATCATGTGCATCAAAACCACTAACACACTCATTCAGCTGCTCCCAAAACACTTGCCTCTCATGATCTTTCTTCTCATGCCCAGGTGCATATGCATGAATAATCACCCATCTCTCTCCATCGACTTTCAGTTTTACCCATATCAATCTAGAATTTACTTTCTTACACTCTTTTACATACTCCCACCACTCCTGTTTCAGGAATAGTGCTACTCCTTCCCTTGCTCTTGTCCTCTCACTAACCCCTGACTTTGCTCCCAAGACATTCCCAAACCACTCTTCCCCTTTACCCTTGAGGTTCGTTTCACTCAGAGCAAAAACATCCAGGTTGCTTTCCTCAAACATACTACCTATCCCTCCTTTTTTCTCATCTTGGTTACATCCACACACATTTAGACACCCCAATCTGAGCCTTCGAGGAGGATGAGCACTCCCTGCGTGACTCCTTCTTCTGTTTCCCCTTTTGGAGAGTCAAGATACAAGGAGGGGAGGGTTTCTGGCCCCCCGCTCCTGTCCCCTTTAGTCGCCTTCTATGACACATGAGGAATGCGTGGGAAGTATTCTTTCTCCCCTATCCCTAGGGATATATATATATATATTTATATATATATATATATATATATATATATATATATATATATATATATATATATATATATATAAAACAACCCCCTCCCCCCTCATGTGTGCGAGGTAGCGCTAGGAGAGACACCAAAGGCCCCATTCGTTCACACTCAGTCTCTAGATGTCACGTAATAATGCAAACCACAGCTCCCTTTCCACATCCAGGCCCCACACACTTTCCATGGTTTACCCCAGACGCTTCACATGCCCTGGTTCAATCCATTGACAGCACATCAACCCCGGTATACCACATCGTTCCAATTCACTCTATTCCTTGCACGCCTTTCACCCTCCTGCATGTTCAGGCCCCGATCACTCAAAATCTTTTTCACTCCATCTTTCGACCTCCAATTTGGTCTCCCACTTCTCGTTCCCTCCACCTCTGACACATATATCCTCTTGGTCAATCTTTCCCCACTCATTCTCTCCATGTGACTAAACCATTTCAAAACACCCTCTTCTGCTCTCTCAACCACACTCTTTTTATTTCCACACATCTCTCTTACCCTTACATTACTCATTCGATCAAACCACCACACCACATATTGTCCTCAAACATCTCATTTCCAGCACATCCACCCTCCTGCGCACAACTCTATCCATAGCCCACGCCTTGCAACCATACAACATTGTTGGAACCACTATTCCTTCAAACATACCCATTTATGCTTTCCGAGAAAATGTTCTCGACTTCCAAACATTCTTCAAGGCTCCCAGAATTTTCGCCCCCTCCCCCACCCGATGATTCACTTCCGCTTCCATGGTTCCATCCGCTGCCAGATCCACTCCCAGATATCTAAAACACTTCACTTCCTCCAGTTTTTCTCCATTCAAACTTACCTCCCAGTTGACTTGACCCTCAACCCTACTATACCTAATAACCTTGCTCTTATTCACATTTACTCTTAACTTTCTTCTTTCACACACTTTACCAAACTCAGTCACCAGCTTCTGCAGTTTTTCACATGAATCAGCCACCAGCGCTGTATCATCAGCGAACAACAACTGACTCACTTCCCAAGCTCTCTCACCCACAACAGACTGCATACTTGCCCCTCTTTCCAAAACTCTTGCATTTACCTCCCTAACAACCCCATCCATAAACAAATTAAACAACCATGGAGACATCACACACCCCTGCTGCAAACCTACATTCACTGAGAACCAATCACTTTCCTCTCTTCCTACACGTACACATGCCTTACATCCTCGATAAAAACTTTTCACTGCTTCTAACAACTTGCCTCCCACACCATATATTCTTAATACCTTCCACAGAGCATCTCTATCAACTCTATCATATGCCTTCTCCAGATCCATAAATGCTACATACAAATCCATTTGTTTTTCTAAGTATTTCTCACATACATTCTTCAAAGCAAACACCTGATCCACACATCCTCTACCACTTCTGAAACCACACTGCTCTTCCCCAATCTGATGCTCTGTACACGCCTTCACCCTCGCAATCAATACCCTCCCATATATATATATATATATATATATATATATATATATATATATATATATATATATATATGGAGAAGGCATATGATAGAGTTGATAGAGATGCTCTGTGGAAGGTATTAAGAATATATGGTGTGGGAGGCAAGTTGTTAGAAGCAGTGAAAAGTTTTTATCGAGGATGTAAGGCATGTGTACGTGTAGGAAGAGAGGAAAGTGATTGGTTCTCAGTGAATGTAGGTTTGCGGCAGGGGTGTGTGATGTCTCCATGGTTGTTTAATTTGTTTATGGATGGGGTTGTTAGGGAGGTAAATGCAAGAGTCCTGGAAAGAGGGGCAAGTATGAAGTCTGTTGGGGATGAGAGAGCTTGGGAAGTGAGTCAGTTGTTGTTCGCTGATGATACAGCGCTGGTGGCTGATTCATGTGAGAAACTGCAGAAGCTGGTGACTGAGTTTGGTAAAGTGTGTGGAAGAAGAAAGTTGAGAGTAAATGTGAATAAGAGCAAGGTTATTAGGTACAGTAGGGGTGAGGGTCAAGTCAATTGGGAGGTGAGTTTGAATGGAGAAAAACTGGAGGAAGTGAAGTGTTTTAGATATCTGGGAGTGGATCTGTCAGCGGATGGAACCATGGAAGCGGAAGTGGATCATAGGGTGGGGGAGGGGGCGAAAATTTTGGGAGCCTTGAAAAATGTGTGGAAGTCGAGAACATTATCTCGGAAAGCGAAAATGGGTATGTTTGAGGGAATAGTGGTTCCAACAATGTTGTATGGTTGCGAGGCGTGGGCTATGGATAGAGATGTGCGCAGGAGGATGGATGTGCTGGAAATGAGATGTTTGAGGACAATGTGTGGTGTGAGGTGGTTTGATCGAGTAAGTAACGTAAGGGTAAGAGAGATGTGTGGAAATAAAAAGAGCGTGGTTGAGAGAGCAGAAGAGGGTGTTTTGAAATGGTTTGGGCACATGGAGAGAATGAGTGAG
This sequence comes from Panulirus ornatus, assembly GCF_036320965.1. Classification (NCBI taxonomy): domain Eukaryota; kingdom Metazoa; phylum Arthropoda; class Malacostraca; order Decapoda; family Palinuridae; genus Panulirus; species Panulirus ornatus. Next base: position 29,950,842 of record NC_092233.1, read on the forward strand.
GAGAGATTGACCAAGAGGATATATGTGTCGGAGGTGGAGGGAACGAGGAGAAGAGGGAGACCAAATTGGAGGTGGAAAGATGGAGTGAAAAAGATTTTGTGTGATCGGGGCCTGAACATGCAGGAGGGTGAAAGGAGGGCAAGGAATAGAGTGAATTGGAGTCATGTGGTATACAGGGGTTGACGTGCTGTCAGTGGATTGAATCAAGGCATGTGAAGCGTCTGGGGTAAACCATGGAAAGCTGTGTAGGTATGTATATTTGCGTGTGTGGACGTGTGTATGTACATGTGTATTAGGGGGGGGGGGGTTGGGCCATTTCTTTCGTCTGTTTCCTTGCGCTACCTCGCAAACGCGGGAGACAGCGACAAAGTATAAAAAAAAAAAAAAAAAAAAAAAAATATATATATATATATATATATATATATATATATATATATATATATATTTCCTTTTTTCAAAGTGATAGAGATGGAAAGCAAAAAAGGTGTTTTTCATAAATGTACTGGAAAAGTTGAGGTCCAGATAAATTTTTGGTCTGTCAAGGCTTTATTATGGCGGATGACCAACTACCTACCCTCATGTATCCAAGATATGGTTGTACTTTGTGTAATGAAGACAATTGAGAAACATCATAAGCCAATATTCCTGTTTCATGATAAGAGAAGTGGACCAGGCAGTATGATGCAGTGGTGAAATTGATGAAAACTACTATTGACGTTTGTGTAAATAAATTATACATTTCCCTTTTCCATAGCCAGAGGTTGAACCATTATGTGACATTCATTTTTCATTTCATTTCAAGCGAGAAGTTTCAGTTTTCTAAGCTATTTCTTACATTTTTCATATGTATATATATATGTATGTGTGTGTGTGTGTATATGTGCATATGTGTGTATATATATATATATACAGAACTTTTTAAAGGGGAAGTAAATGTTTACAGTTGTGTTACTGGAGTGATAGTTTTCATGCATGGTGTTTTGACAAGAAAATAGTGAAGTTGGAGAAAAATGTAGCTTAGACATTGAAGCTTATTGATTCAGTGGTGAAATTGATGAGAACTGCTATTGACGTTTGTGTGAATAAATTGTACATTTCCTTTTCCATAACCAGAGGTTGAACCATTATGTGACGTTCATTTTTTCATTCATTTCAAGCTAAAAGTTTGTTTTCTAAATTGTTTCTTACATTTTTCATATGTATATATATGTATGTGTGGGTGTGTGTGTGTGCGTGTGTGTGTGTGTGTGTGTGTGTGTGTGTGTGTGTGTTTATATATGTATATTATCCCTGGGGATAGGGGTGAAAGAATACTTCCCACGTATTCCTCGCGTGTCGTAGAAAGCGACTAGAGGGGACGGGAGCGGGGGGCCGGAAATCCTCCCCTCCTTGTATTAACTTTCTAAAATGGGAAACAGAAGAAGGAGTCACGCGGGGAGTGCTCATCCTCCTCGAAGGCTCAGAGTGGGGTGCCTAAATGTGTGTGGATGTAACCAAGATGTGAAAAAAGGAGAGATAGGTAGTATGTTTGAGGAAAGGAACCTGGATGTTTTGGCTCTGAGTGAAACGAAGCTCAAGGGTAAAGGGGAAGAGTGGTTTGGAAATGTCTGGGGAGTGAAGTCAGGGGTTAGTGAGAGGACAAGAGCAAGGGAAGGAGTAGCAATACTCCTGAAACAGGAGTTGTGGGAGTATGTCATAGAATGTAAGAAAGTAAATTCTCGATTAATATGGGTAAAATTGAAAGTTGATGGAGAGAGGTGGGTGATTATTGGTGCATATGCACCTGGGCATGAGAAGAAAGATCATGAGAGGCAAGTGTTTTGGGAGCAGCTAAATGAGTGTGTTAGCGGTTTTGATGCACGAGACCGGGTTATAGTGATGGGTGATTTGAATGCAAAGGTGAGTAATGTGGCAGTTGAGGGAATAATTGGTATGCATGGGGTGTTCAGTGTTGTAAATGGAAATGGTGAAGAGCTTGTAGATTTATGTGCTGAAAAAGGACTGATGATTGGGAATACCTGGTTTAAAAAGCGAGATATACATAAGTATACTTATGTAAGTAGGAGAGATGGCCAGAGAGCGTTATTGGATTACGTGTTAATGGACAGGCGTGCGAAAGAGAGACTTTTGGATGTCAATGTGCTGAGAGGTGCAACTGGAGGGATGTCTGATCATTATCTTGTGGAGGCTAAGGTGAAGATTAGTATGGGTTTTCAGAAAAGAAGAGTGAATGTTGGGGTGAAGAAGGTGGTGAGAGTAAGTGAGCTTGGGAAGGAGACCTGTGTGAAGAAGTATCAGGAGAGACTGTGTACAGAATGGAAAAAGGTGAGAACAATGGAAGTAAGGGGAGTGGGGGAGGAATGGGATGTATTTAGGGAATCAGTGATGGATTGCGCAAAAGATGCTTGTGGCATGAGAAGAGTGGGAGGTGGGCTGTTTAGAAAGGGTAGTGAGTGGTGGGATGAAGAAGTAAGAGTATTAGTGAAAGAGAAGAGAGAGGCATTTGGACGATTTTTGCAGGGAAAAAATGCAATTGAGTGGGAGAAGTATAAAAGAAAGAGACAGGAGGTCAAGAGAAAGGTGCAAGAGGTGAAAAAAAGGGCAAATGAGAGTTGGGGTGAGAGACTATCAGTAAATTTTAGGGAGAATAAAAAGATGTTCTGGAAGGAGGTAAATAGGGTGCGTAAGACAAGGGAGCAAATGGGAACTTCAGTAAAGGGCGTAAATGGGGAGGTGATAACAAGTAGTGGTGATGTGAGAAGGAGATGGAATGAGTATTTTGAAGGTTTGTTGAATGTGTCTGATGACAGAGTGGCAGATATAGGGTGTTTGGGTCGAGGTGGTGTGCAAAGTGAGAGGGTTAGGGAAAATGATTTGGTAAACAGAGAAGAGGTAGTAAAAGCTTTGCGGAAGATGAAAGCCGGCAAGGCAGCAGGTTTGGATGGTATTGCAGTGGAATTTATTAAAAAAGGGGGTGACTGTATTGTTGACTGGTTGGTAAGGTTATTTAATGTATGTATGACTCATGGTGAGGTGCCTGAGGATTGGCGGAATGCTTGCATAGTGCCATTGTACAAAGGCAAAGGGGATAAGAGTGAGTGCTCAAATTACAGAGGTATAAGTTTGTTGAGTATTCCTGGTAAATTATATGGGAGGGTATTCATTGAGAGGGTGAAGGCATGTACAGAGCATCAGATTGGGGAAGAGCAGTGTGGTTTCAGAAGTGGTAGAGGATGTGTGGATCAGGTGTTTGCTTTGAAGAATGTATGTGAGAAATACTTAGAAAAGCAAATGGATTTGTATGTAGCATTTATGGATCTGGAGAAGGCATATGATAGAGTTGATAGAGATGCTCTGTGGAAGGTATTAAGAATATATGGTGTGGGAGGCAAGTTGTTAGAAGCAGTGAAAAGTTTTTATCGAGGATGTAAGGCATGTGTACGTGTAGGAAGAGAGGAAAGTGATTGGTTCTCAGTGAATGTAGGTTTGCGGCAGGGGTGTGTGATGTCTCCATTGTTGTTTAATTTGTTTATGGATGGGGTTGTTAGGGAGGTAAATGCAAGAGTTTTGGAAAGAGGGGCAAGTATGAAGTCTGTTGGGGATGAGAGAGCTTGGGAAGTGAGTCAGTTGTTGTTCGCTGATGATACAGCGCTGGTGGCTGATTCATGTGAGAAACTGCAGAAGCTGGTGACGGAGTTTGGTAAAGTGTGTGGAAGAAGAAAGTTAAGAGTAAATGTCAATAAGAGCAAGGTCATTAGGTACAGTAGGGTTGAGGGTCAAGTCAATTGGGAGGTGAGTTTGAATGGTGAGAGGCTGGAGGAAGTGAAGTGTTTTAGATATCTGGGAGTGGATCTGTCAGCGGATGGAACCATGGAAGCGGAAGTGGATCATAGGGTGGGGGAGGGGGCGAAAATTTTGGGAGCCTTGAAAAATGTGTGGAAGTCGAGAACATTATCCCGGAAAGCAAAAATGGGTATGTTTGAAGGAATAGTGGTTCCAACAATGTTGTATGGTTGCGAGGCGTGGGCTATGGATAGAGTTGTGCGCAGGAGGATGGATGTGCTGGAAATGAGATGTTTGAGGACAATATGTGGTGTGAGGTGGTTTGATCGAGTAAGTAACGTAAGGGTAAGAGGGATGTGTGGAAATAAAAAGAGCGTGGTTGAGAGAGCAGAAGAGGGTGTTTTGAAGTGGTTTGGGCACATGGAGAGAATGAGTGAGGAAAGATTGACCAAGAGGATATATGTGTCGGAGGTGGAGGGAACGAGGAGAAGAGGGAGACCAAATTGGAGGTGGAAAGATGGAGTGAAAAGGATTTTGTGTGATCGGGGCCTGAACATGCAGGAGGGTGAAAGGAGGGCAAGGAATAGAGTGAATTGGAGCGATGTGGTATACAGGGGTTGACGTGCTGTCAGTGGATTGAATCAAGGCATGTGAAGCGTCTGGGGTAAACCATGGAAAGCTGTGTAGGTATGTATATTGCGTGTGTGGACGTGTGTATGTACATGTGTATGGGGGGGGTTGGGCCATTTCTTTCGTCTGTTTCCTTGCGCTACCTCGCAAACGCGGGAGACAGCGACAAAGTATAAAAAAAAAAAAAAAAAAAAAAAAAAAAAAAAAAAATATATATATATATATATATATATATATATATATATATATATCTTCTTTCTTTCATACTATTCGCCATTTCCCGCGTTAGCAAGGTAGCGTTAAGAACAGAGGACTGGGCCTCGGAGGGAATATCCTCACCTGGCCTCATTCTCTGTTCCTTCTTTTGGAAAATTAAAAAAAACGAGAGGGGAGGATTTCCAGCCCCCCGCTCCCTCCCCTTTTAGTTGCCTTCTACGACACGCAAGGAATGCGTGGGAAGTATTCCTTCACCCCTATCCCCAGGGATTATATATATATATATATATATATATATATATATATATATATATATATATATTTTTTTTTTTTTTTTTTTTCAAACTACTCGCCATTTCCCGCGTTAGCGAGGTAGCGTTAAGAACAGAGAGCTGGGCCATTGAGGGAATATCCTCACCTGGCCCCCTTCTCCGTTCCTTCTTTTGGAAAATTAAAAAAATTGAGAGGGGAGGATTTCCAGCCCCCCGCTCCCATATATATATATATATATATATATATATATATATATATATATATATATATATATATATATATATATATTTCCCTGGGGATAGGGGAGAAAGAATACTTCCCACGTATTCCCTGCGTGTTGTAGAAGGCGACTAAAAGGGGAGGGAGCGGGGGGCTGGAAATCCTCCCCTCTCGTTTTTTTTTTAATTTTCCAAAAGAAGGAACAGAGAATTGGGCCAGGTGAGGGTATTCCCTCAAAGGCCCAGTCCTCTGTTCTTAACGCTACCTCGCTAATGCGGGAAATGGCGAATAGTTTGAAAGAAAGAAAGAAATATATATATATATTGTTGACTGGTTGGTAAGGTTATTTAATGTATGTATGACTCATGGTGAGGTGCCTGAGGATTGGCGGAATGCGTGCATAGTGCCATTGTACAAAGGCAAAGGGGATAAGAGTGAGTGCTCAAATTACAGAGGTATAAGTTTGCTGAGTATTCCTGGTAAATTATATGGGAGGGTATTGATTGAGAGGGTGAAGGCATGTACAGAGCATCAGATTGGGGAAGAGCAGTGTGGTTTCAGAAGTGGTAGAGGATGTGTGGATCAAGTGTTTGCTTTGAAGAATGTATGTGAGAAATACTTAGAAAAGCAAATGGATTTGTATGTAGCATTTATGGATCTGGAGAAGGCATATGATAGAGTTGATAGAGATGCTCTGTGGAAGGTATTAAGAATATATGGTGTGGGAGGAAAGTTGTTAGAAGCAGTGAAAAGTTTTTATCGAGGATGTAAGGCATGTGTACGTGTAGGAAGAGAGGAAAGTGATTGGTTCTCAGTGAATGTAGGTTTGCGGCAGGGGTGTGTGATGTCTCCATGGTTGTTTAATTTGTTTATGGATGGGGTTGTTAGGGAGGTAAATGCAAGAGTTTTGGAAAGAGGGGCAAGTATGAAGTCTGTTGGGGATGAGAGAGCTTGGGAAGTGAGTCGGTTGTTGTTCGCTGATGATACAGCGCTGGTGGCTGATTCATGTGAGAAACTGCAGAAGCTGGTGACTGAGTTTGGAAAAGTGTGTGGAAGAAGAAAGTTAAGAGTAAATGTGAATAAGAGCAAGGTTATTAGGTACAGTAGGGTTGAGGGTCAAGTCAATTGGGAGGTGAGTTTGAATGGAGAAAAACTGGAGGAAGTGAAGTGTTTTAGATATCTGGGAGTGGATCTGGCAGCGGATGGAACCATGGAAGCGGAAGTGGATCATAGGGTGGGGGAGGGGGGCGAAAATCCTGGGGGCCTTGAAGAATGCGTGGAAGTCGAGAACATTATCTCGGAAAGCAAAAATGGGTATGTTTGAAGGAATAGTGGTTCCAACAATGTTGTATGGTTGCGAGGCGTGGGCTATGGATAGAGTTGTGCGCAGGAGGATGGATGTGCTGGAAATGAGATGTTTGAGGACAATGTGTGGTGTGAGGTGGTTTGATCGAGTGAGTAACGAAAGGGTAAGAGAGATGTGTGGAAATAAAAAGAGCGTGGTTGAGAGAGCAGAAGAGGGTGTTTTGAAGTGGTTTGGGCACATGGAGAGGATGAGTGAGGAAAGATTGACCAAGAGGATATATGTGTCGGAGGTGGAGGGAACAAGGAGAAGAGGGAGACCAAATTGGAGGTGGAAAGATGGAGTGAAAAAGATTTTGTGTGATCGGGGCCTGAACATGCAGGAGGGTTAAAGGAGGGCAAGGAATAGAGTAAATTGGAGCGATGTGGTATACCGGGGTTGACGTGCTGTCAGTGGATTGAAGCAAGGCATGTGAAGCGTCTGGGGTAAACCATGGAAAGCTGTGTAGGTATGTATATTTGCGTGTGTGGACGTATGTATATACATGTGTATGGGGGGGGGGGCCATTTCTTTCGTCTGTTTCCTTGCGCTACCTCGCAAACGCGGGAGACAGCGACAAAGTATAATAAAAAATAAATAAAATATATATATATATATATATATATATATATATATATATATATATATTTTTTTTTTTTTCTTTTTCATACTATTTGCCATTTCCCGCGATAGCGAGGTGCGTTAAGAACAGAGAACTGGGCCTTAGAGGGAATATCCTCACCTGACCCCCTTCTCTGTTCCTTTTTTTGGAAAATAAAAAAAAAAAAAGAAGGGAGGATTTCCAGCCACCCGCTCCCTCCCCTTTTAGTCGCCTTCTACGACACGCAGGGAATACATGGGAAGTATTCTTTCTCCCGTATCCCCATATATATATATATATATATATATATATATATATATATATATATATATATATATATTCCTGGTATATATATATATATATATATATATATATATATATATATATATATATATATATATATATATATCTTATCCCTGGGGATAGGGGATGAAGAATACTTCCCACGTATTCCCTGCGTGTCGTAGAAGGCGACTAAAAGGGGAGGGAGCTGAGGGCTGGAAATCCTCCCCTCTCGTTTTTTTTTTTCTTTTTTTTTTAATTTTCCAAAAGAAGGAACAGAGGGGGGCCAGGTGAGGATATTCCACAAAGGCCCATTCCTCTGTTCTTAACGCTACCTCGCTAATGCGGGAAGTGGCGGATAGTTTAAAAGAAGAAAAGAAATATATTATCCCTGTGGATAGGGTGAATGAATACTTCCCACGCATTCCTTGCGTGTCGTAGAAGGCGACTAGAGGGGACGGGAGCACCACCACTCCTGAAACAGGAGTTGTGGGAGTATGTGATAGAATGTAAGAAAGTAAATTCTCGATTAATATGGGTAAAACTGAAAGTTGATGGAGAGAGATGGGTGATTATTGGTGCATATGCTCCTGGGCATGAGAAGAAAGATCATGAGAGGCAAGTGTTTTGGGAGCTGCTGAATGAGTGTGTTAGTGGTTTTGATGCACGAGACCGGGTTATAGTGATGGGTGATTTGAATGCAAAGGTGAGTAATGTGGCAGTTGAGGGAATAATTGGTATACATGTGGTGTTCAGTGTTGTACATGGAAATGGTGAAGAGCTTGTAGATTTATGTGCTGAAAAAGGACTGGTGATTGGGTATACCTTGTTTAAAAAGCGAGATATACATAAGTATACGTATGTAAGTAGGAGAGATGGCCAGAAAGTGTTATTGGATTACATGTTAATTGACAGGCATGCGAAAGAGAGACTTTTGGATGTTAATGTGCTGAGAGGTGCAACTGGAGGGATGTCTGATCATTATCTTGTGGAGGCTAAGGTGAAGATTTGTATGGGTTTTCAGAAAAGAAGAGTGAATGTTGGGGTGAAGAGGGTGGTGAGAGTAAGTGAGCTTGGGAAGGAGACTTGTGTGAGGAAGTACCAGGAGAGACTGAGTACAGAATGGAAAAAGGTGAGAACAATGGAAGTAAGGGGAGTGGGGGAGGAATGGGATGTATTTAGGGAATCAGTGATGGATTGCGCAAAAGATGCTTGTGGCATGAGAAGAGTGGGAGGTGGGTTGATTAGAAAGGGTAGTGAGTGGTGGGATGAAGAAGTAAGATTATTAGTGAAAGAGAAGAGAGAGGCATTTGGACGATTTTTGCAAGGAAGAAATGTAATTGAGTGGGAGATGTATAAAAGAAAGAGACAGGAGGTCAAGAGAAAGGTGCAAGAGGTGAAAAATAGGGCAAATGAGAGTTGGGGTGAGAGAGTATCATTAAATCTTAGGGAGAATAAAAAGATGTTCTGGAAGGAGGTAAATAAAGTGCATAAGACAAGGGAGCAAATGGGAACTTCAGTGAAGGGCGCTAATGGGAAGGTGATAACAAGTAGTGGTGATGTGAGAAGGAGATGGAGTGAGTATTTTGAAGGTTTGTTGAATGTGTTTGATGATAGAGTGGCAGATATAGGGTGTTTTGGTCGAGGTGGTGTGCAAAGTGAGAGGGTTGGGGAAAATGATTTGGTAAATAGAGAAGAGGTAGTAAAAGCTTTGCGGAAGATGAAAGCCGGCAAGGCAGTAGGTTTGGATGGTATTGCAGTGGAATTTATTAAAAAAGGGGGTGACTGTATTGTTGACTGGTTGGTAAGGTTATTTAATGTATGTATGACTCATGGTGAGGTGCCTGAGGATTGGCGGAATGCGTGCATAGTGCCATTGTACAAAGGCAAAGGGGATAAGAGTGAGTGCTCAAATTATGGAGGTATAAGTTTGTTGAGTATTCCTGGTAAATTATATGGGAGGGTATTGATTGAGAGGGTGAAGGCATGTACAGAGCATCAGATTGGGGAAGAGCAGTGTGGTTTCAGAAGTGGTAGAGGATGTGTGGATCAGGTGTTTGCTTTGAGGAATGTATGTGAGAAATACTTAGAAAAGCAAATGGATTTGTATGTAGCATTTATGGATCTGGAGAAGGCATATGATAGAGATGATAGAGATGCTCTGTGGAAGGTATTAAGAATATATGGTGTGGGAGGCAAGTTGTTAGAAGCAGTGAAAAGTTTTTATCGAGGATGTAAGGCATGTGTACGTGTAGGAAGAGAGGAAAGTGATTGGTTCTTAGTGAATTTAGGTTTGCGGCAGGGGTGTGTGATGTCTCCATGGTTGTTTAATTTGTTTATGTATGGGGTTGTTAGGGAGGTGAATGGAAGAGTTTTGGAAAGAGGGGCAAGTATGAAGTCTGTTGTCGATGAGAGAGCTTGGGAAGTGAGTCAGTTGTTGTTCGCTGATGATACAGCGCTGATGGCTGATTCATGTGAGAAACTGCAGAAGCTGGTGACTGAGTTTGGTAAAGTGTGTGAAAGAAGAAAGTTAAGAGTAAATGTGAATAAGAGCAAGGTTATTAGGTACAGTAGAGTTGAGGGTCAAGCCAATTGGGAGGTAAGTTTGAATGGAGAAAAACTGGAGGAAGTAAATTATTTTAGATATCTGGGAGTGGATCTGGCAGCGGATGGAACCATGGAAGTGGAAGTGAATCATAGGGAGGGGCGAAAATCCTGGGAGCCTTGAAGAATGTGTGGAAGTCGAGAACATTATCTCGGAAAGCAAAAATGGATATGTTTGAAGGAATAGTGGTTCCAACAATGTTGTATGGTTGCGAGGCGTGGGCTATGGATAGAGTTGTGCGCAGGAGGGTGGATGTGCTGGAAATGAGATGTTTGAGGACAGTGTGTGGTGTGAGGTGGTTTGATCGAGTAAGTAATGTAAGGGTAAGAAAGATGTTTGGAAATAAAAAGAGCTTGGTTGAGAGAGCAGACGAGGGTGTTTTGAAATGGTTTGGGCACATGGAGAGAATGAGTGAGGAAAGATTGACCAAGAGGATATATGTGTCGGAGGTGGAGGGAACGAGGAGAAGTGGGAGACCAAATTGGAGGTGGAAAGATGGAGTGAAAAAGATTTTGTGTGATCGGGGCCTGAACATGCAGGAGGGTGAAAGGAGGGCAAGGAATAGAGTGAATTGGATCGATGTGGTATACCGGGGTTGACGTGCTGTCAGTGGATTGAATCAGGGCATGTGAAGCGTCTGGGGTAAACCATGGAAAGTTGTGTGGGGCCTGGATGTGGAAAGGGAGCTGTGTTTTCGGGCATTATTGCATGACAGCTAGAGACTGAGTGTGAACGAATGGGGCCTTTGTTGTCTTTTCCTAGTGCTACCTCGCACACATGAGGGGGGAGGGGGATGGTATTCCATGTGTGGCGAGGTGGCGATGGGAATGAATAAAGGCAGACAGTGTGAATTGTGTGCATGGGTATATATATATATATGTATGTGTC
>NC_092233.1:29966680-30013102 GCF_036320965.1 Panulirus ornatus
CATCCCTGCCCTCCACTTCACTAAGGTAAAACCAGGAAAACAAACAAAAAGGCTACATTGGTTTACATTCACTCTCTAGCTGTTATGTGTTATGGACCAAAAACATAGCTTCCTATGCACATCCAGGGCCACAGACCTTTACATGGTTTACCCCAGACATTTCTTATCCCGTGGTTCAGTCCTTTGACAGCATATCAACCACAGTATATTACATCATTCCAATTCACTCTATTCCTTGCACACCCGTATGTTCAGGCCCTGATCGCCCCAAATCTTTTTCATTCTATCCTTCCACCTCCAATTTGGTCTCCCGTTTCTCCTTGTTCCCTGCACCTCTGACACATGTATCCTCTTTGTCAACCTTTCCTTACTCATTCTCTCCATATATCCAAATCACTTCAACACACCCTCTTCTGATCTTGCAACCATTCCCTTTTCATTTCCACATATTGTCCTCAAACATTTCAATTCCAGCATGTCTACCCTCCTCCTTACAACCCTATGTATAGCCCATGCCTTGCAACCATATAATATTGTTGGAACTACTATTCCATAAACCATACCCATTTTTGCTTTCCAAGATAACGTTCTCTCCTTCCATACATTCTTCATTGCTCCCAGAACCTTCACCCTCTCCCCCACCCTGTGACTCACTTCCACTTCCATGGTTCCCTTTGCTGCCATGTCTACTCCCAGATATCTAAAACACCTCATTTGCTCCACTGTTTCTCCATTCAAACTTACATCCAATTAACTTGCCCCTCAACCCTTCTGAGCCTAATAACATTGTTCTTATTCACATTTACTCTCATGTTTCTCCTAAACACACTTTTCCAAATTCAGTCACCAACTTCTGCAGTTTATTACTTGAATCCACCACCAAAGCTGTATCAACAGTAAACAGCAGCTGACTACTTCCTAGGTCCTCTCATCCCTAACAGACTACATACTTGCCCCTCTCACCAAAACTCTTGCATATACCTCCCTAGCCACTCCATCCATAAACAAATTAAACAGCCATGGAGACATCACCTACCCTTGCTGCAGACCAACCTTCTCTAGGAACCAGTCACTACCTACTCGTACACATGCCTTACATCCTTGGTAAAGAATTTTCACTGCTTCTAACAGCTTACATCCCACACCCAATAGTCTTCAGACATTCCACAAAGCATCCCTATCATCACTATCATATGCCTTCTCCAGATCCATGAATGCCACATACAGATCCATCTGATTTTTTAAATATTTCTTACACACAATCTTCATAGGAAACTCCTGATCCACACATCCTCTACCACTTCTGAAATCACACTGCTCCTCCCCAATCTAATGCTTTGTACATGCCTTCACCCTCTCAGTCAATATACTCCCATACAATTTTCCAGGGATACTCAGTAAACTTATGCCTCTGTAGTTTGAAAACTGACCTTTATCCCATTTGCCCCTGCAGAGTTGCACTGTACATGCATTCAGCCAGTCATCAGGCACTTCACCATGATCCATACATGCACTGAATATCTTTAATAACCAGTGAACAACACAGTCACCCCCTTTCTTAATAAATTCAACTGCAATACCATCCAAACCCGCTGCCTTGCCAGAAATCCTCCCCTTCTGGTTTTTACGTTTCAAAAAAAAAAAAAATAAAAGGAACAGAGAAGGGGGCCAAGTGGGGATATTCCCTTTAAGGCTCATTCTTCTGGTCGAGACGCTACCTCTCAAACACAGGTAACGGCGAATATGTATGGTTAGAGGACAAGAGCTGAGGAAGGAGCTGCACTACTCATGAAGCAGGAGTTGTGGGAATATGTGATAGTGTAAGAAAGTAAATTCTAGAATGATGTGGGTAAAATTTGAAAGTGGATGGAGAGAGATGGGTGATTATTGGTGCCTTCGCACCTGGTCATGAGAAGAAAGATCATGAGAGGCAAGTGGGTTGGGAGCAGCTGAGTGACTTGTGTTAGCAGCTTTGATGCATGAGACTTGGTTTTAGAGATGGATGATTTAAATGTGAAGGTGAATAATGTGACAGTTAAGGGTATAATTGGTGTACATGGGGTGTTCAGTGTTGTAAATGGAAATGGTGAAGAGCTTGTGGATTTGTGTGCTGAAAAAAGATTGGTGATTAGGAATATGTGCTTTAAAAAGAGAGATGGTCAAAGGGTATTGTTGGATTATGTGTTAATTGATAGGCATGTAAAAGAGAGACTTTTGGATGTTAATGTGCTGAAAGGGGCAGCTGGAGGGATGTCTGATCACTGCCTTGTGGAGGCGAAGGTGAAGATTTATAGAGGTTTTCAAAAAAGAAGAGAGAATGTTGGGATAAGAGAGTGGTGAGAGGAAGTGAGCTTGGAAAGGAGACTTGTGTGAGGAAGTACCAGGAGTGATTGAGTGTAGAATGGCAAAAGATGAGAGCAAAGGACATGAGGGGAATGGGTGAGGAATGGGATGTATCTAGGGAAGTAGTGATGACTTGTGCAAAAGATGGATGTGGCATGAGTAAGATGGGAGGTGGGCAGATTAGAAAGGGTAGTGAGAGGTGGGATGAAGTTGTTAGTGAAAGAGAAAAGAGAGGCATTAGGACAATACTTGCAAGGAAAGAGTGCAAACGTCTGGGATAAGTATAAGCTTAAGTGGCAGGAAGCCAAGAAAAAGGTGCAAGTGTTGAAAAAGAGGGCAAATGAGATTTAGGGTGAGAGAGCATTATTAAACTGGTTTGGAGGAGGTAAATAACATGCGTAAGATGAGGGAGCAAATGGGAACATCATTGAAGGGGGCTAGTGGGGAAATAATAACAAGTAGTGATGAAGTGAGTAGATGGAGTGAGTGTTTTGAAGGATAGTTTAATGTGTTTGATGATAGAGTGGCAGATATGGGGTGTTTTGGTTGGGGTTGTGTGCGGAGTGAGAGGGGTCAGGGAAAATGGTTTGGTTAAGAGAGAAGAGTTAGTGAAAGCTTTGCAGAAGAAATTTGGCAAGGCGGCAGGTTTGGATGGTATTGCAGTGGAATCTATTAAAAAAGGGGGTGGCTGTATTGTTGATTGGTTGGTAAGGATATTCATTGCATGTATGGACCATGGTGAAGTGCCTGAGGATTGGCAGAATGCATGTATAGTGCCATTATACAAAGGCAAAGGGGATAATAGTGTGTTCAAAGTACAGAGGCATAAGTTTGTTGAGTATTCCTGGGAAATTATATGGGAAGGTATTGATTGAGAGGGTGAAGGCATGTACAGAGCATCAGATTGGGGAAGAGCAGTGTGGTTTCAGAAGTGGTAAGATTTGTGGATCAGGTTTTTGCTTTGAAAAATGTATGTAAGAAATACTTAGAAAAACAGATGGATTTGTACATAGAATTTATGGATCTGGAGAAGGCATATGACATTTCAACGTATATATATATATACATACACAGACATATACATATAAACACATGTACATATTCATACTTGCTGCCTTCATCCTTTCCCGTCGCCACCCCACCACACATGAAAGGGGGGGAGACAAACCAAAAAAAAAAAAAAAAAAAAAAAAGGCACATGCGTGAGTTAGTGCTAAGAAAAGAGACCAAAGGCCACATTCGTTCATACTCAGTCTCTAGATGTCATGCATAATGCACTAAAACCACAGCTCCCTTTCCACATCCAGGCCCCACAAAACTTTACATGGTTTACTGTAGATGCTTCTCTTGCCCTGGTTCAATCCATTGACAGCATGTCAACGCTGGTATACCATATCATTCCAATTCATTCCATGCCTTGCATGCCTTTCATCCTTCTGTATGTTCAGGCCCCAATCACTCACAATCTTTTTCACTCCATCCTTCCATCTACTATTTGGTCTCCCACTTCTCGTTCCCTCCACCTCTGACACATATATCCTCTTTGTCAATCTTTCCTCACTCATTCTCTCCGTGCAACAAAACCATTTCAATACACTCTCTTCTGCTCTCTCAACCACATTCTTTTTATCACCACACATCTCTCTTACCATCCCATTACTTACTTGATCAAACCACCTCACACCACATATTTTCCTCAAACATTTCATTTCCAACACATCCACTCTCCTCTGTACAAACCTGTCCAAGCCCATGCCTCACAACCATATTTCATTGTTGGAACCACTATTCCTTCGAACATACCTATTTTTGCTTTCCGAAATAACGTTCTCATCTTCCACTTATTCTTCAATGCTCCCAAAACCTTCACCCCCTCCCGCACCCTGTGACTCACATCAAATTCCATAGTTCCATCCACTGCTAAATCCACTCCCATATATCTAAAACACTTCACTTCCTCCAGTTTTTCTCCATTCAAACTTACCTCCCTATTTATTTTTCCCTCAACCCTACTGAACCTAATAACCTTGCTCTTATTCACATTTACTCTCAGCTTTCTTATTTCACACACTTTACCAAACTCAGTCTCCAACTTCTGCAGTTTCTCACTTGAATCAGCAACCATCGCTGTGTCATTAGTGAACAACAACCGACTCACTTCCCAAGCCCTTTCATCCACAACAGACTTCATACTTGCCTCCCTCTCTCCAAAACTCTTGCTATCAACTCCCTAACAATCCCATCCATAAACAAATTAAACAATCATGGAGACATCATGCACCCCTACCACAAACCGACATTAACTGGGAACCAATCACTTTCCTCTTCCTACATCCTTGATAAAAACTTCTTACTGCTTCTAGCAGCTTACCTCCCACACCATCTACTCTTAATACCTTCCACAGAGCATCTCTATCAACTCCATCATATGCCTTCTCCAGATCCATAAATGCTACATACAAGTCCATCTGTTTTTCTAAGTATTTCTCACATACATTCTTCAAAGTAAACACCTGATCCACACATCCTCTACCACTTCTGAAACCACACTGCTCTTCCCCAATCTGATGCTTTGTACATGGCACTATGCATGCATTCCGCCAATCCTCAGGCACTTCACCATGAACCATACATACATTGAATATCCTTACCAATTAGTCAAAACACAGTCAACCCCTTTTTTAATAAATTCCACTGCAATACCCTCCAAACCTGCCACCTTGCCGGCTTTCATCTTCCGCAAAGCTTTCACTACCTCTTCTCTGTTTACCAGACCATTTTCCCTGACCCTCTTAGTTTGCACACCACCTCAACTAAAACACCCTATATCTGCCACTCTGTCATCAAACACATTCAACAAACCTTCAAAATACTCGCTCCATCTTCTCACATCACCACTGTGTGTTATTACCTCCCCATTAGCCCCCTTCACCGACGTTCCCATTTGTTCTCTTGTCTTACGAACTTTATTTACCTCCTTCAAAAACATCTTTTTATTCTCCCAAAAATTTAATGATACTCTTTCACCCCAACTCTCTTTTGCCCTCTTTTTCACTTCTTGCATCTTTCTCTTCACCTTCTGCCTTTTCCTTTTATACATCTCCCAGTCATTTGCACTACTTCCCTGCAAAAAGTCGTCCAAATGCTTCACTCTTCTCTTCCACTAACAACCCTACTTCTTCATCCCACAACTCTCTACCCTTTCTAATCTGACCACCTCCCACCTTTCTCATGCCAAAAGCATCTTTTGCACAAGCCATCCCTGCTTCCTTAACTACATCCCATTCCTCCTTCACTCCCCTTATGTCATTTGCTCTCACCTTTTTCCATTCTGCACTCAATCTCTCCAGGTACTTCCTCACACAAGTCTCCTTTCAAAGCTCACTTCCTGTCACCACTCTCTTCACCCCAACTTACTCTCTTCTTTTCTTAAAACCTCTATAAATCTGTACCTTTCATACAAATCCACAGTTTCCCCAGTCAGCAAGGTAGCGTTAAGAACATAGAACTAAGCCTCTGAGGGAATACCCTCTCTTGGCCTCCTTCTCTGTTCCCTTTTTTGGAAAATTAAAAATGGGAGGGGCGGATTTCCAGCCCCCCACTTCCTCTCCTTTTAGTCGCCTTCCATGACCCACAGGGAATATGTAGGAAGTGTTCTTTTCCTAGCGCTACCTTGCACACATGAGGGGGAAGGGGGATGTTATTCCATGTGTGGCGAGGTGGCATTGGGAATAAATAAAGGCAGACTATGAATTATGTACATGTGTATATATGTATATGTCTGTGTGTGTATATGTATGTGTACATTGAGATGTATAGGTATGTATATTTGCGTGTGTGGATGTGTATGTATATACATGTGTATGGGGGAAAGTGAGTGGTTCTCAGTGAATGTAGGTTTGCGGCAGGGGTGTGTGATGTCTCCATGGTTGTTTAATTTGTTTATGGATGGGGTTGTTAGGGAGGTAAATGCAAGAGTATTGGAAAGAGGGGCAAGTATGAAGTCTGTTGGGGATGAGAGAGCTTGGGAAGTGAGTCAGTTGTTGTTCGCTGATGATACAGCGCTGGTGGCTGATTCATGTGAGAAACTGCAGAAGCTGGTGACTGAGTTTGGTAAAGTGTGTGGAAGAAGAAAGTTAAGAGTAAATGTGAATAAGAGCAAGGTTATTAGGTACAGTAGGGTTGAGGGTCAAGTCAATTGGGAGGTGAGTTTGAATGGAGAAAAACTGGAGGAAGTGAAGTGTTTTAGATATCTGGGAGTGGATCTGGCAGCGGATGGAACCATGGAAGCGGAAGTGGATCATAGGGTGGGGGAGGGGGCGAAAATTCTGGGGGCCTTGAAGAATGTGTGGAAGTCGAAAACATTATCTCGGAAAGCAAAAATGGGTATGTTTGAAGGAATAGTGGTTCCAACAATGTTGTATGGTTGCGAGGCGTGGGCTATGGATAGAGTTGTGCGCAGGAGGATGGATGTGCTGGAAATGAGATGTTTGAGGACAATGTGTGGTGTGAGGTGGTTTGATCGAGTGAGTAACGTAAGGGTAAGAGAGAGGTGTGGAAATAAAAAGAGCGTGGTTGAGAGAGCAGAAGAGGGTGTTTTGAAGTGGTTTGGGCACATGGAGAGAATGAGTGAGGAAAGATTGACCAAGAGGATATATGTGTCGGAGGTGGAGGGAACGAGGAGAAGAGGGAGACCAAATTGGAGGTGGAAAGATGGAGTGAAAAAGATTTTGTGTGATCGGGGCCTGAACATGCAGGAGGGTGAAAGGAGGGCAAGGAATAGAGTGAATTGGAGCGATGTGGTATACCGGGGTTGACGTGCTGCCAGTGGATTGAATCAAGGCATGTGAAGCGTCTGGGGTAAACCATGGAAAGCTGTGTAGGTATGTATATTTGCGTGTGTGGATGTATGTATATACATGTGTATGGGGGGGGTTGGGCCATTTCTTTCGTCTGTTTCCTTGCGCTACCTCGCAAACGCGGGAGACAGCGACAAAGTATAAAAAAAAGAAAAAATATATATATATATATATATATATATATATATATATATATATATATATATATATATATATATTTTTCAAACTATTCGCCATTTCCTGCGTTAGCGAGGTATTAAGAACAGAGGACTGGGCCTTTGACAGAATATCCTCACCTGGCCCCCTTCTCTGTTCCTTCTTTTGGAAAATTTAAAAAAGAAATGATGAGAGGGGATGATTTCCAGCCCCCCGCTCCCTCCCCTATTAGTCGCCTTCTATGACACGCAGGGAACACGTGGGAAGTATTCTTTCTCCCTTATCCCCAGGGATATATATATATATATATATATATATATATATATATATATATATATATATATATATATATATATAGGAGATAGGGGAGAAAGAATACTTCCCACGTATTCCCTGCGTGTCGTAGAAGGCGACTAAAAGGGAAGGGAGCGGGGGGCTGGAAAACCTCCCCTCTCAGTTTTTTTTAATTTTCCAAAAGCAGGAACAGAGAAGGGGGCCAGGTGAGGATGTTCCCTCAAAGGTCCAGTCCTTTGTTCTTAACACTACCTTGCTAACGCGGGAGATGGCGAATAGTATGAAAAAAAAAAAAAAAAATATATATATATATATATATATATATATATATATATATATATATATATATATATATATATATATATATATATATTTTTGTATATATATATATATATATATATATATATATATATATATATATATATATATATATATATATATATTTTTGTATATATATATATATATATATATATATATATATATATATATATATATATATATATATTTTTGTATATGTATATATATATATTTTTTTGTATATGTATATATATATATATATATATATATATATATATATATATATATCCCTGGGGATGGGGAGAAAGAATACTTCCCACGTGTTCCTGCGTGTCGTAGAAGGCAACTAAAAGGGGAGGGAGCAGGTGGCTGGAAATCCTCCCCTCGTTTTCTTTTTTAATTTTCCAAAAGAAGGAACAGAGAAGGGGGCCAGGTGAGGATATTCCCTCAGAGGCCCAGTCCTCTGTTTTTATCGCTACCTTGCTAACGCGGGAAACGGCGAATAGTTTGGAAATATATATATATATATATATATATATATATATATATATATATATATATATATATATATATATATATATATATATATATGTTTCCATACTATTCGCCATTTCCCATGTTAGCGATGTAGCGTTAAGAACAGAGGACTGGGCCTTTGAGGGAATATCCTCACCTGGCTCCCCCTCTGTTCCTTTTTTGGAAAATCAAAAAAAACGAGAGGGGAGGATTTCCAGCCACCCGCTCCCTCACCTTTCACAACACGCAAGGAATACATGGGAAATATTCTTTCTCCTCTAACCGCTATATATATATATATATATATATATATATATATATATATATATATATATATATATATATATATATATCCCTGGGAATAGGGGAGAAAGAATACTTCCCACGTATTCCCTGCGTGTCGTAGAAGGCAACTAAAAGGGAAGGGAGCGGGGGGCTGGAAATCCTCCCCTCTCATTTTTTTATTTTAATTTTCCAAAAGAAGGAACAGAGAAGGGGGCCAGGTGAGGGTATTCCCTCAAAGCCCCAGTCCTCTGTTCTTAACGCTACCTCGCTATCGCGGGAAATGGCGAATAGTATGAAAAAAAAAAAGAAATATATATATATATGCTGAGAGGTGCAACTGGAGGGATGTCTGATCATTATCTTGTGGAGGCTAAGGTGAAGATTTGTATGGGTTTTCAGAAAAGAAGAGTGAATGTTGGGGTGAAGAGGGTGGTGAGAGTAAGTGAGCTTGGGAAGGAGACTTGTGTGAGGAAGTACCAGGAGAGACTGAGTACAGAATGGAAAAAGGTGAGAACAATGGAAGTAAGGGGAGTGGGGGAGGAATGGGATGTATTTAGGGAATCGGTGATGGATTGCGCAAAAGATGCTTGTGGCATGAGAAGAGTGGGAGGTGGGTTGATTCGAAAGGGTAGTGAGTGGTGGGATGAAGAAGTAAGATTATTAGCGAAAGAGAAGAGAGGCATTTGGACAATTTTTGCAGGGAAAAAATGCAATTGAGTGGGAGATGTATAAAAGAAAGAGACAGGAGGTCAAGAGAAAGGTGCAAGAGGTGAAAAAGAGGGCAAATGAGAGTTGGGGTGAGAGAGTATCATTAAATTTTAGGGAGAATAAAAAGATGTTCTGGAAGGAGGTAAATAAAGTGCGTAAGACAAGGGAGCAAATGGGAACTTCAGTGAAGGGCGCAAATGGGGAGGTGATAACAAGTAGTGGTGATGTGAGAAGGAGATGGAGTGAGTATTTAGAAGGTTTTTTGAATGTGTTTGATGATAGAGTGGCAGATATAGGGTGTTTTGGTGGAGGTGGTGTGCAAAGTGAGAGGGTTAGGGAAAATGATTTGGTAAACAGAGAAGAGGTAGTAAAAGCTTTGCGGAAGATGAAAGCCGGCAAGGCAGCAGGTTTGGATGGTATTGCTGTGGAATTTATTAAAAAAGGTGGTGACTGTATTATTAACTGGTTGGTAAGGTTATTTAATGTATGTATGACTCATGGTGAGGTGCCTGAAGATTGGCGGAATGCGTGCATAGTGCCATTGTACAAAGGCAAAGGGGATAAGAGTGAGTGCTCAAATTACAGAGGTATAAGTTTGTTGAGTATTCCTGGTAAATTATATGGGAGGGTATTGATTGAGAGGGTGAAGGCATGTACAGAGCATCAGATTGGGGAAGAGGAGTGTGGTTTCAGAAGTGGTAGAGGATGTGTGGATCAGGTGTTTGCTTTGAAGAATGTATGTGAGAAATACTTAGAAAAGCAAATGGATTTGTATGTAGCATTTATGGATCTGGAGAAGGCATATAATAGAGTTGATAGAGATGCTCTGTGGAAGGTATTAAGAATATATGGTGTGGGAGGCAAGTTGTTAGAAGCAGTGAAAAGTTTTTATCGAGGATGTAAAGCATGTGTACGTGTAGGAAGAGAGGAAAGTGATTGGTTCTCAGTTTATGTAGGTTTGCGGCAGGGGTGTGTGATGTCTCCATGGTTGTTTAATTTGTTTATGGATGGGGTTGTTAGGGAGGTGAATGCAAGAGTTTTGGAAAGAGGGGCAAGTATGAAGTCTGTTGGGGATGAGAGAGCTTGGGAAGTGAGTCAGTTGTTGTTCGCTGATGATACAGCGCTGATGGCTGATTCATGTGAGAAACTGCAGAAGCTGGTGACTGAGTTTGGTAAAGTGTGTGAAAGAAGAAAGTTAAGAGTAAATGTGAATAAGAATAAGGTTATAAGGTACAGTAGGGTTGAGGGTCAAGTCAATTGGGAGGTAAGTTTGAATGGAGAAAAACTGGAGGAAGTAAAGTGTTTTAGATATCTGGGAGTGGATCTGGCAGCGGATGGAACCATGGAAGCAGAAGTGGATCATAGGGTGGGGGAGGGGACGAAAATCCTGGGAGCCTTGAAGAATGTGTGGAAGTCGAGAACATTATCTCGGAAAGCAAAAATGGGTATGTTTGAAGGAATAGTGGTTCCAACAATGTTGTATGGTTGCGAGGCGTGGGCTATGGATAGAGTTGTGCGCAGGAGGATGGATGTGCTGGAAATGAGATGTTTGAGTACAATGTGTGGTGTGAGGTGGTTTGATCGAGTAAGTAACGTAAGGGTAAGAGAGATGTGTGGAAATAAAAAGAGCGTGGTTGAGAGAGCAGAAGAGGGTGTTTTGAAATGGTTTGGGCACATGGAGAGAATGAGTGAGGAAAGGTTGACCAAGAGGATATATGTGTCGGAGGTGGAGGGAACGAGGAGAAGTGGAAGACCAAATTGGAGGTGGAAAGATGGAGTGAAAAAGATTTTGTGTGATCGGGGCCTGAACATGCAGGAGGGTGAAAGGAGGGTAAGGAATAGAGTGAATTGGATCGATGTGGTATACTGGGGTTGACGTGCTGTCAGTGGATTGAATCAGGGCATGTGAAGTGTCTGGGGTAAACCATGGAAAGCTGTCTAGGTATGTATATTTGCGTGTGTGGATGTATGTATATATATGTGTATGGGGGTGGGTTGGGCCATTTCTTTCGTCTGTTTCCTTGCACTACCTCGCAAACGCGGGAGACAGCGACAAAGCAAAAAAAAAAAATATATATATATGTATGTATATATATATATATATATATATATATATATATATATATATATATATATATATATATATCCCTGGGGATAGGGGAGAAAGAATACTTCCCACGTATTCCCTGCGTGTCGTAGAAGGCGACTAAAAGGGGAGGGAGCGGGAGGCTGGAAATCCCCCCTCTTGTTTTTTTTTTAATTTTTCAAAAGAAGAGACAGAGAAGGGGGCCAGGTGAGGATGTTCCCTCAGAGGCCCAGTCCTCTGTTCTTAACGTTACCTTGCTGATGCGGGAAATGGCGAATAGTTTGAAAAAAAAAAATTATATATATATATTTTTTTTTTCATATATATATATATATATATATATATATATATATATATATATTATCCCTGGGGATAGGGGAGAAAGATTACTTCCCACGTATTCCCTGCGTGTCGTTGAAGGCGACTAAAAGGGGAGGGAGCGGGTGGCTGGAAATCCTCCCCTCTCTTTTTTTTTTTTTAATTTTCCAAAAGAAGGAACAAAGAGGGCCAGGTGAGGATTTTCCCTCAAAGGCCCAGTCCTTTGTTCTTAACGCTACCTCGCTAACGCGGGAAATGGCGAATAGTATGAAAGAAAGATATATATATATATATATATATATATTCCCTGGGGATAGGGGAGAAAGAATACTTCCCACGTATTCCCTGCGTGTCGTAGAAGGCGACTAAAAGGGAAGGGAGCGGGGGGCTGGAAATTCTCCCCTCTCATTTTTTTTTTTTATTTTTTTATTTTCCAAAAGAAGGAACAGAGAAGAGGGCCAGGTGAGGATATTCCTTCAAAGGCCCAGTCCTCTGTTCTTAACGCTACCTCGCTATTGCAGGAAATGGCGAATAGTATGAAAAAAAAAAAAAAAAAATATATATATATATATATATATATATATATATATATATATATATATATATATATATATATATATATATATATACATACATTATCCCTGGGGATAGGGGAGAAAGAATACTTCCCATGTATTCCCTGCATGTCGTAGAAGGCGACTAAAAGGGAAGGGAGCAGGGGGCTGGAAATCCTCCCCTCTCATCTTTTTTTTTTCCAAAAGAAAGAACAGAGAAGGGGGCCAGGTGAGGATATTCCCTCAGAGGTCAGTCCTCTGTTCTTAACGCTACCTTGCTAATGTGGGAAATGGCGAACAGTATGAAAAATGGAAAAAAATATATATACATATTCATACATAGACATCCAGGCCCCACAGACCTCTCTATGATTTACATCAGACACTTCACATGCCCTGCTTCAATCCATTTGCAGCATGTTAACCCTGGTATACCACATCGTTCCAATTCACTCTGTACCCTGCATGCCTTCCACCCTCTTGTATGTTCAGGTCCCAGTTGCTCAAAATGTTTTTCAATCCATCTTTCCACCTCCAATTTGGTCTCTCACTTTTTGTTACCTCCACCTCTGACATGTGATATGTGATATATGTGATTTTCTTTTTTTTTTTTTTTTTTTTTATAAATAACCCCCCCCCATTCCAGCTTGTCAAACATCATGAAGCTATAAATCAATATTATGCTTTTGCAATAATTTTAGCCTTTCTTGAACTACCCACATCACATTTATTAGATGTTTAATTTTTCATAATTTTTTATAATTACAGTTTTCACTCTATTACTGTTTCCAAGGAATATTTATGTTGGATATTGAAACAATTATGGTATTTTTATACTGGAAGAGTAATGAAAAAGTTCAAGTTAAAACTTTCATTTTTTGATTACTAACTTATCAAGTAATGACCTTTATGAAATCATATTACGTGGTGAAGGGAATAAGTTTGAACTTGGGACGAATCTTATTGTATTTAGTGAAGTTGATCCGATCAGATTGGCTGAGGCTTTTTGGGGAAAAAGTCCAGTTTTCATTAAAATTAGAACAGACTTCTGTGCTGGTCTCTGTGGACACCAGATAGAGGGTGGATCTTTGCTTAGGGAATACCACATTGTATTCTGATTGGCTGAGATAGTTTACTTACAGAATAAAATCTGTTTTTCTCTCATTTTACTTTTACGTTGGACTGATGATATCACATAGCGCAGAGCAAGGTCATAGATGAGGTGGGTCCACACCTTTAACATTTATTGTAGGTATAATCTTGTTGTTTTTTGCCATAATTTTTTTTTTACGACCGATAAAACTTTTAAGGATTACAGTTGGCATGTTTCCTCTAATCGAGAATAACAATTCATTTTGTTGCCAGGAATGGATGCTCTTTAGTATAATGCTCACAATTCACAGGACATGAAATGGTGGTTAGAGCATGTGGCTGGATAAGGTTTACGTGTTGCAGGGTTGATCTTTGTTGCTTAAGGTCCCCAATTTAACTTCTTGCCTAAGTTTTCATTATATGAAAGTGAAAGTGGCAGCTTTAATTAGTAATATGCTGTGCATAAGAGTACTCCTTTGTATGCTTTGAATTTTACTGAGTATCACACATTTCCTCTTCTGGTCCATAATTGCCTATGTGAGCTGTCACATTGTGCATGAATGTACATTTTCCTCTCAAATCATTCACCATTTTTAGCTTTTTCATATGGAATACTTTTTTTCTGCTGATGGTTGTCTTTCCTTGGTTAAACATGTACATTGCTGTTGCTCTTTATAATCCTGAGATTGTGTATCCTTTTTCTCAGTCAATTCTTATCTCCTTTTCTCATATTCTCCCCATGTATCTTGAATTCCTTACATCTTGAAGAAGGAATTTATTCTTTATACCCATTCTTCTCTTTCTGCTAGTAGAAAACAACCATTACATTTCAATAACAAATTTGATCACTTTTCACTTTGGCAGATTTGACCATTTTTCTGTGGGTTCCTTCTCATAATTTATGGATAGATTACATGATAATTCAAATACATGTTTATGTAGTTAATATTACTGGTTAAATATTCTATTTCTTTCTTTAGCAGGGAATGGGTATGGGTAGTGGTGTCATGACAGGGGGATTTCCTGCCAGTGGAACTCAACCCAGTGTACAACCCAGTGTACAGCCTGCCCAGCCAACACAATCTGCTGGCTTTGATCCATTCGGTGCACTGTAACAGTGCAGGTAGGTTATGCAGAATTAAACATCTTTTTGATGAGATAAATCATGATAACTATATGCTGCTTTTACAAAGTCAAATTTGTTTTTGTTTTGTGTCAGTAAGTTAAAATTCTCTAACTCCTGCTTATCATTACAGATTGACCGTAATATATGCATAATATTGGCAGTAATAAGTGAAACAGAACATCAGTCTTCAGTGTCACCATCTCTTCAGTGTTGTGGCTTCTATTTTTTTGTCACCCTTGCCTCATTTTAATTGAGTGCCAGAAATAATGAAGTGTGGGCTGTAAGAGCTGACTGATGTTATGCCAAAAATGATTTTTCACTTGAGAGTGTAGAGTCTGTGATGTTTTAGGTGCAGTACTTTTTTGAAATATTGATTTCTATGATGATAGTATTGAGAAATCTTGTCAATAGAAAATTTCCTAATAAATCATCCAGATGAAATGAGATTAAATCATGCTGTCATTACCAAGTTGCCTGGTGTCCATTTTCCTTGTATAATTGACATGAAATGTTCCAGATTGATGTACTGCCGTTTATATGACTTAACATCATTTGTCCATTCAACTGACACATGAATATTGACTAGGCTTCTGTGTATAGCATGGAATTAATTTTAGATTAAGTAATATACAAAGGTGTATTATATGAATTGTACATTCCAGTGTCTGCAAGACAGAAATTAAGCCTTGTGGGATGTAGCGAGGTGTTGCTGTGTGGTGAATCTTTTGTAATATATTTATTCTTATAGGCATGAGTGCAGTATGTGACATTTTGCTGCCGGGCTAAAGGAACAAAGTAATATATATTTTCTTTTGTATATAAGTAATCTCATAATAGAAAAGTTGCTCTTAAAGGGCACTTGAATATAAACCTTTCTTTTGTCTTCACTTAAAAGATAAAACAATATTCTATATCCAAAACAAAACCAATAGCATGAAAGTTTTCTATGCAAGAAAGTATTGGAATGGCAGTGGCCCTTATGCATCAGATTAACTGCAGATTTAGATGAGGAAAAGAACTAATAAAACATTAAATTTATAACAGTTGGATGGGAGCTGTCACACCTTTCCTTTGCAGTAGAGATTGGGAGATCACCACACAGGGAGAAACCAAGCT
Source organism: Panulirus ornatus (assembly GCF_036320965.1). NCBI lineage: Eukaryota > Metazoa > Arthropoda > Malacostraca > Decapoda > Palinuridae > Panulirus > Panulirus ornatus. Next base: position 29,982,431 of record NC_092233.1, read on the forward strand.
GTGTTACTCATATCTAAATAATTAGAAACATTAGTTGTTGTACATAGGAGAGAATGGTGTTTGCAGTGGATGTAGTTGTTGCAAAAATAATTGTGTGCATTCCAGTTTGTGAAATAGGCACATAGTTATACTTCCTAAAGTCAAGGTGCAAGTGTATGGGGTGAATCAAGCTCTTATTTGCAACCTGTATATGTGTTAGCAATGTTGTCAAAATATTTGAATTATTCATGTCAGCATCCCCACTTGGAGGGATCATTTTTAATGTTGGCTGAAGTTTTGAGGATTTGGATAATGACACTGCAGCTTCTCACCATAAAGAAAGGCCACCTTAAACTTGCTTTTCCATTTCATACACACACACTTTTTTTCATACTTGTCCGCCATTTCCGAAGGACCTTTTTCACTGAATGGACTCTTGCAGCTTCAGTTGATGAACTCCTTTGGAGTGAGAAGTTCTTCATTTAAATTAAATTCATTTTGTTAGCAGATTATGATGATACAGAACTGCATAGGGTGACTTTTCAATCATGACAAAACCACAGACAGGCATAGTCCACCAACTCCCAAGTCATCTTATAAAGCATACCCCATCCTTGCACTTCAGTAACTTCTACTCACAGATCCCCCACCTCAAACAGACAGAGCACTGACAAAACACATACACATGGAATGATTTGATAAGTACTAAAAAACCACCCTCCCAACCCAGTATAAAACATCTTTTCACCAGATGTACATGTATCTGAAACCACACCCCAGACATACATGAGTCACACTCTCTCATCTACATTCATGCATCAAGACATCATCCATCCCCACAACAGTATAAACACTGATTCAACATATCCCAAGAACCTTCATGCCAATGATAAACTACCAGTGAAGACGCCAAACACTTGCTGCACAGTTACCCTGCACTTTCCCTGCAGAGATGCACAGACACCACCTGCACCCTCATGTCATTTTGAGTGATCAATTGTTTTCACTTTACAGTACTTCAACTAATCTGGGCATCATATGTAGCTTACACAGTATTCATTCCCACATCACAAACAAAAGTAACAAATACAACTAAATGCCTTCAGAACACTTCCTGGTGCCAGATTTGGATCCAGAGAAAAAAATGAAATGGTTTATCTACTCTGCAGAACTGGTCATGCCTCCCATGCTGGTCATCCCCCATGTCAAAAACAAATACAAATGATCTGCAACCAACACAGAACAAAGCACTCAGAACAATCATTATCTGTGGAGTAATCACAAATGCTCAACACCTGCACATTGAAACAAATCCTCCTAGTACAATTCCACCTCAACTTGCTCAACACTTAGTTCTTTGCATGAGCACTGGAACCCTCTTATCCAATCCATTACATAATCAATTTCCAGCCTCCAAGTACAGATAAAATGCTTACCCCTACCTCCCACTTCAGCCCCTATACTCTACACATCCCCCACTTCCAACAAACTCAGCACATGTACACACCAAAATGACCCAACAAGCATGGAACAATTGCCCTCCCAGCTCAGATTGAAGTTGTATTATTCTCCCTAGACATATACATGTTACACTTTCATGTTCTGTGCTCTAGAGATCACAGATCCCTACAACACTACAAACTCCTTTAAGAGATGCATCACTTGAGAAGTACTGAAAGGCACTCCAAAAAGCTAGATAAGAACTAGTTGCTAGTTAGAAAGGATGTTGAGAATTACTGGTTTAGTGTTAGGATGGTGGGAGATCACAGATTCCTACAAAACAACCAACTCCTTTAAGAGATGTATCCCTAGAGTAACGAAAGGCTATGCCAAAAAGCTAGGTAAGAACTAGTTAGAAAGGATGTTGAGAATTACTGGTTTAGTGTTAGGATGGTGGGTGATTGGAATGAACTAAATAATGAGGTAGTGAGTGTTGGCAGTTACAAAGGTTTAAAAAAGTTCAGGAGATAGGGCCACAAAAGTGTGGAACATTCTCCTCATACTGAATGAATAGGTAAACACACACACACACACACACACACTTTTTTTTTTTACTTGACTGCTGTTTCCCACATTAGCGAGGTAACATCAACACCTTTCTTTCCACACATTCATAAGTGCTCCCAGAACCTTTATACCTTGCACCCACACAGCATTGTTGGGACTACTACACCTTCAGAGATGACCATTTTTACCCTATCAGATGGGAGTCATGGGCTGCAGATAAGGATGTGTGGATGTTTTGGAAATGAAATGTTTGAGGGCAATATGTGTTGAGGTGGTTTGATCAAGTACGTAATAAAAGGGCAGAAGAAAGGTTTGGTAATGAAAAGAGTTTGGTTGAGAGAGCTGAAGAGGGTGCGCTGAAATTGCTAGGACACAGGAAGAGAATGAGTGAAGTGAGGTTAACAAATATGATATATGTCAAAAGTGAAGAGGACAAGAAGTGGGAGACCAAGGTGGAGTGAAAAAGATTTTGAGTGATTGAGTCTTGAACATGCAGGTGGATGAAAGGTGTGTACAGGATACAAGGTTCGACATGCTCTCAATGGACTGAACTAGGGGAGCACTTGAAGCATCAGGGGGAAAGATTGATGGGACCTGACAGTGGATAGGGGACTGTGATTTTAGTGCATTGCACATGACAGCTAGAAATGGTTGTGAGCGAATGCGGCCTTTCATCATCTATTCCTGGTGCTACTTTACTAATGCGGTAAACAGTGATCAAGTATGAATGACATATATATATATATATATATATATATCTTTCTTTTTCTTTCATACTATTCGCCATTTCCCGCATTAGGGAGGTAGCGTTAAGAACAGAGGACTGGGCCTTAGAGGGAATATCCTCACCTGGCCCCCTTCTCTGTTCCATCTTTTGGAAAATTAAAAAAAAAAAAAAAAAAACGAGAGGGGAGGATTTCCAGCCACCGGCTCCCTCCCCTTTTAGTCACCTTCTACGACACACAGGGAATACGTAGGAAGCATTCTTTCTCCCCTATCCCCAGATATATATATATATATATATATATATATATATATATATATATATATATATATATATATATATATATGTATATATATATATATTTTTTCTTTTTTAAACTATTCGCCATTTCCCGCGTTAGCGAGGTAGCGTTAAGAACAGAGGACTGGGCCTTTTTTTGGAATATCCTCACCTGGCCCCCTCTGTTCCTTCTTTTGGAAAATTGAAAAAAAAAACGAGAGGGGAGGATTTCCAGCCCCCCGCTCCCTCCCCTTTTAGTCGCCTTCTATGACACGCAGGGAATACGTGGGAAGTATATATATATATATATATATATATATATATATATATATATATATATATGTGTGTGTGTGTGTGTAGGAAGAGAGGAAAGTGATTGGTTCTCAGTGAATGTAGGTTTGCGGCAGGGGTGTGTGATGTCTCCATGGTTGTTTAATTTGTTTATGGATGGGGTTGTTAGGGAGGTGAATGCAAGAGTTTTGGAAAGAGGGGCAAGTATGAAGTCTGTTGGGGATGAGAGAGCTTGGGAAGTGAGTTAGTTGTTGTTCGCTGATGATACAGCACTGGTGGCTGATTCATGTGAGAAACTGCAGAAGCTGGTGACTGAGTTTGGTAAAGTGTGTGAAAGAAGAAAGTTAAGAGTAAATGTGAATAAGAGCAAGGTAATTAGGTACAGTAGGGTTGAGGGTCAAGATAATTGGGAGGTAAGTTTGAATGGAGAAAAACTGGAGGAAGTAAAGTGTTTTAGATATCTGGGAGTGGATCTGGCAGCGGATGGAACCATGGAAGCGGAAGTGGATCATAGGGTGGGGAAGGCGGCGAAAACCTGGGAGCCTTGAAGAATGTGTGGAAGTCGAGAACATTATCTCGGAAAGCAAAAATGGGTATGTTTGAAGGAATAGTGGTTCCAACAATGTTGTATGGTTGCGAGGCGTGGGCTATGGATAGAGTTGTGCGCAGGAGGATGGATGTATTGGAAATGAGATGTTTGAGGACAACGTGTGGTGTGAGGTGGTTTGATCGAGTAAGTAACGTAAGGGTAAGAGAGATGTGTGGAAATAAAAAGAGCGTGGTTGAGAGAGCAGAAGAGGGTGTTTTGAAATGGTTTGGGCACATGGAGAGAATGAGTGAGGAAAGATTGACCAAGAGGATATACGTGTCGGAGGTGGAGGGAACGAGGAGAAGTGGGAGACCAAATTGGAGGTGGAAAGATGGAGTGAAAAAGATTTTGTGTGATCGGGGCCTGAACATGCAGGAGGGTGAAAGGAGGGCAAGGAATGAAGTGAATTGGATCGATGTGGTATACCGGGGTTGACGTGCTGTCAGTGGATTGAATCAGGGCATGTGAAGCGTCTGGGGTAAACCATGGAAAGCTGTGTAGGTACGTATATTTGCGTGTGTGGACGTATGTATATACATGTGTATGGGGGTGGGTTGGGCCATTTCTTTCGTCTGTTTCCTTGCGCTACCTCGCAAACGCGGGAGACAGCAACAAAGCAAAAAAAAATATATATATATATATATATATATATATATATATATATATATATATATATATATATACACACACTTTGCTTTACCTTCCTGCTCCAAGAGTCTCTTCTTTATATATATTTGTATAATTCTATGAGTATAACTAAACTCCTCCTGTTTAAGGTTACACTACAAGTGAAAAGTCACCTTTGGTGAAGCTGAATCTTTTACAGTTGACAAAACAATTTCATTAAGGAACTTCTTGTTGCAAAGGAGTCCAAACTGATCCTGCTACTGAGTGTAATGAACCCTTGAAATTGCAGAAGCATTTGTTTCACTGAGAAAGGAGTCCAGGGGTTATATGATGATGATAATACTATCATTGTATATATGTGGTATACTGAACTCTGTCTGAATTGGTTACACTGTGAATGAAAGGAGTACAATCTTATCGAGGAACTTCTCACTTGAAAGGAGTCGGTCGTTTTCCTGCCACTGACTGTACTCTGTGTTCTTCAAGACAGACCTACACCCTGATCCTTCCTCCCTTCTTTCTCTAATTACACAACCCTAAGACAGGACTGATAAAAAGGACTCATAATACTTGTGCACCATAGCATCACATTCACTGACACTGTATTCTGATGTTCAGAATACAAAACAGATCACAAGCACTAGTAGTAACACTTTAAATTTTTTTCATAATTTGATCACCATTTCCTGTGTTAGTGAGGTAAATAATCCATAGAATTAAAACTGCATAACTAACCCATAGACTTAAAATTGCATAACACTTTCTTCAACATAGGGTGATATAATAAACACCTACATGCACCTGTCTCTGTGGATATTTCACAAGGACACAGAAAAATATACAATTCAGACTTCTTCCCAAAAGTTGCACTTCTCTTAAAACAAACATGCTCAGACAAAACCACTTGCCACCATTGGAAAAAATTTATACTATAACCTTAAGATTTCGAACCACAAAACCCACAATAATCAAATATGGCACACTAAAAAAGAATATATATATATATATATATATATATATATATATATATATATATATATATATATATATATACACCAACTCCAACACTTGAAGTACTGACTCATTCCAAAACAACATACTATCTCCCAGAGAACATACAAACTTACTCATGAAACCACTCATCCACAGCCAACCACATGCCTTAACAGGAAAGTCCTGAAAATCCTACAAAAATCCATCCTCATATAACTGATGACCCAGTCACTTCCATTAACACATACACTGCCTGAAAACTTTTAAAGAACAACCCTGCAACAGGCCCTCACAAAATTGCAAACTTCCACATATGGCCCAATTGCAATCCATGCCCTTGAAAGATACCTTCAACCACTCGTGACTACACAACAAAATCCCAAACACCTGGAAACTTGCCAGTCACAAAACCCTTCAGACTACCTAACTCCCCATCCCCTTTCTGCCGTATATTACTTGTCTTCACACTCCAAACTCTGAAAAACTCATCCACAACAGAATTGACCAAAATATCTTGGTTACTCTACTACCACACTAAGTACACATCTTGCAACACATCATAGATGGATTCAGTCAAGCACAACCCCTTTCTTGCACCACCCTCCATAGCATTGACATAATTCTTAGCTAGCTTTATGCTTCAGAGCTAGCTATTAAACCAGTTACTCACAAAGGCCTCTTTTCCAAAATCCTCAGACTCTGCAATGGAGTTTCCCAAAAAAAGCAATTTTCTCTCCATCCCTCTTCAGTCTCTTCCTACATGACTCCCTCTCTTGCAGACCCTAGTGCAAAAGTCCCCTCATATGCAGGTGACCTGAAATTCACATCACATTACCCTGATAGTAGTACTACACAAGCAACAAACATGCAGCATTACATCACACAGTTACAACACTGGCTACTTTAAACAAAGTCTCTCCCTCCGTGCAGAAGTCCTCAGTCATCTTATCAAACAGGCATGAATCCAACATGCTACCCTTTTACCTTGAATGGCCAATCACAGCCCCTCAACAAAACTCCATTTATATTGGGCATCAAATACAACACAATGATATTTGCCCCCACACAGACATCAATACAAAGGCCAAAAATCAAAGTTAATGCCCCCAGAACACTAATCAGTACTGGTTTTGGACAGTGAAACAAGTACCCATGCATCTGTTTAAAACATTTCATCCATTTCAGCCATATAATACACCTCACCTACTTGGTCATCCACCTTGTGAAAAGCAAACATAACAGAGCTGCCAGCCACAAAGAACAAAGCCCTCAGATCAGTCACAGACTGTCAAGCAACTACAAATACTCAGTATCTGCACAACAAAGCAAAAGTACTTCTCTAGTATAAATTTGCTTCAATATGCTCTGCACCCAGTTCTTCACAACAGCATTAGACAATTCCACTCAAACTACATCATAACCAACAACTAACCCATAAGTAGAAAAATAACTTACCCATGTTTCAAACCTTAGGAACTAACACACTCACACACACACACACACACACACACAACTAATTTGCCATTGACAGACTGCATACACAAGTGCTAAACAACCCTTGTGCTAACCCAACATACACCCATCTGAAACTAAACTATCTTATTTTTTCTTCTAGACACCACTCCAATGTTCAGTACTACAAACACTGATTGAACATATCACAAGACCCCTCATAACCAGGATGCAATTTCCACGTTGAAGACACTTAGCTCTTGCCCCTAAATTTTCTTGCACTCACCTCAGACATACACACATTACTACAATCCTTAACCTGTAGTCCCATCCAGGAGCCCAGTAAGGGGTCTTCCTGAGCAGGAAGGCAAAAGTAATGGTTGAGTTAAAGGTATGCAATATATATATGTATATATATATTGCATGTATGTATATACACGTGTCTGTGGCTGGGTTGGGCCATTCTTTCGTCTGTTTCCTTGCACTACCTCGCAAACGCGGGAGACAGCGACAAAGCAAAAAATATATACTTCCCACGTATTCCCTGCGTGTCGTAGAAGGCGACTAAAAGGGGAGGGAGCGGGGGGCTGGAAATCCTCCCCTCTCAATTTTTTTTAATTTTCCAAAAGAAGGAACAGAGAAGGGGGCCAGGTGAGGATATTCCCTCAATGGCCCAGTCCTCAGTTCTTAACGCTACCTCGCTAACACGGGAAATGGCGAATAGTTTGGAAAAAAAAAAATATATATATATATATATATATATTGTATTTTTATTTATATTATTTTGCTTTGTCCTTGTCTCCTGCGTTAGCGAGGTAGCGCAAGGAAACAGACGAAAGAATGGCCCAACCCACCCACAGACACGTGTATATACATACATGTCCACACACGCAAATATACATACCTATATATCTCAATGTACACATATATATACACACACAGACATATACATATATACACATGTACATAATTCATACTGTCTGCCTTTATTCATTCCCATTGCCACCTCGCCACACATGGAATAACCACCCCCTCCCCCCCTCATGTGCACGAGTTAGCGCTAGAAAAGACAGCAAAGGCCCCATTCGTTCACACTCAGTCTCTAGCTGTCATGTAATAATGCACAATATATATATATATATATATATATATATATATATATATATATATATAATTCATACTGTCTGCCTTTATTTGTTCCCATCGCCACCTCGCCACACATGGAATAACAACCCCCTCCCCCCTCGTGTGTGAGGTAGCACTAGGAAAAACACCAAAGGCCCCATTCGTTCACACTCAGTCTCTAGCTGTCATGTAATAATGCACCGAAACCACAGCTCCCTTTCCACATCCAGGCCCCACACACTTTGCATGGTTTACCCCAGACGCTTCACATGCCCTGGTTCAATCCATTGACAGCACGTCGACCCCGGTATACCACATCGTTCCAATTCACTCTATTCCTTGCACGCCTTTCACCCTCCTGCATGTTCAGGCCCCGATCACTCAAAATCTTTTTTACTCCATCTTTCCACCTCCAATTTGGTCTCCCACTCCTCCTCGTTCCCTCCACCTCTGACACATATATCCTCTTGGTCAATCTTTCCCCACTCATTCTCTCCATGTGACCAAACCATTTCAAAACACCCTCTTCTGCTCTCTCAACCACACTCTTTTTATTTCCACACATCTCTCTCACCCTTACATTACTTACTCGATCAAACCACCTCACACCACATATTGTCCTCAAACATGTCATTTCCAGCACATCCACCCTCCTGCGCACAACCCTATCCATAGCCCACACCTCGCAACCATACAACATTGTTGGAACCACTATTCCTTCAAACATAGCCATTTTTGCTTTCCGAGATAATGTTCTCGACTTTCAAACATTCTTCAAGGCTCCCAGAATTTTCGCCCCCTCCCCCACCCTATGATTCACTTCCGCTTCCATGGTTCCATCCGCTGCCAGATCCACTCCCAGATATTTAAAACCCTTCACTTCCTCCAGCTTTTCTCCATTCAAACTTACCTCCCAATTGACTTGACCCTCAACCCTACTGTACCTACTAACCTTGCTCTTATTCACATTTACTCTTAACTTTCTTCTTTCACACACTTTACCAAACTCAGTCACCAGCTTCTGCAGTTTCTTACATGAATCAGCCAACAGTACTGTATCATCAGCGAACAACAACTGACTCACTTCCCAAGCTCTCTCATCCACAACAGACTGCATATATATATATATATATATATATATATATATATATATATATATATATGTATATGTATGTATGTATGTATGTATATGTATGTATGTATGTATGTATATGTATGTATGTATGTATGTATATGTATGTATGTATATGTATGTATGTATGTATGTATGTATATATATATATGTATGTATGTATGTATGTATGTATGTATATGTATATATATATATATATATATATATATATATATATATATGTATATATATATATATATATTTTCTTTCAAACTATTCACCATTTCCCACATTAGCGGGGTAGCGTTAAGAATAGAGGACTGGGCCCTTGAGGGAATATCCTCACTTGGCCCCCTTCTCTGTTCCTTCTTTTGGAAAATTAAAAAAAAAAATGAGGGGAGGATTTCCAGCTCCCTGCTGGAATATATGTATTTATTATTTATTATACTTTGTCGCTGTCTCCCGCGTTAGCGAGGTAGCGCAAGGAAACAGACAAAAGAATGGCCCAACCCACCCACATACACATGTATATACATACACACACACACACACACACACACACACACACACACATATATATATATGTAGAACCTTCACTTCACCATGAAGAGATATATGCAAAAATCACCGCTGGAAAGAGAAAAAATAAAAATGGTGAGCACTTTCCCACTCTGTCTGAGGATGTATTAAATGAGAGTACTCACTGTTTTTATTTTCTCTTTTCTGTGGTGATTGTTGCATGATATACTTGCTTGCCATCATCCATTCCTGGCTTCACTCCACCCCACAGAAAACAGCATCACCACCCCCTACATCAGCAAGGTAGTGCCAGGAAACAGACGAAGAAAGGCCACATCTGTTCACACTCATTCTCTGGCTGTCATGTGTAAAGCACCGAAACCACTGCTTCCTATCCACGTCCAGGCCCCACAGGCATTTCCATGGTTTACCCTGGATGTACATATTCATACTTGCTTGCCTTTATCCATATAAACACAAAAGCTCCAAGCTTTCAATTGTATTTCAAGCCATTTTCCTGGATACAGAGTCAACAGGAAAATAGAAAACCACATCCAAGAAAAATAGAAGGTTGACCAGAACGGTAGGGTAAAGTGACCCGTCCTTCTACTTGGCAAAAGGACATTAAATCAGCTTAATTTTGCCACATTTCAACAGAGATTTCCTTAAGATATCTAATATTTTACATTTCTTTGTTTACATTTATGATAAATTTGATAAAAGAGGATTCAAACAATAAGCCTTTTTTGTAAGTGACACATGGGTAAACAATTTCAGTCTTCCCCATGATAATGATAATAATTTGTGTGTTTGAGTACTGTATTTTGAAATGAGACTGTCCTTACGGAATATTTATGCTGTTGAATCCTCTCCTTTATAGATTAACTCATTTGGCCAATGTGCATCCTAATAAAGACTACATGGAACAGAGTAGACACCTGAGGTGAAAATTTCTTATGATAGGGTAGAACCAGTGTTTTTATTGCTGAAATTGTCCTCCTTATCATTGTAATAGTAGGTCTTCCATACTTTTTGTATGGCTTTGTCTGTAACCTTATTAGGATAAAGTTTTCATGCAGTATCAGAAATATGATGAATTCTTCATCTAAGAATTCATTGTCGCAAATTGTTGAGGTCCAAAGAAACATACCCACAAAAGTAGAAATTTTGACACCATGATGGTCCAAGAAATTATGAGTGAATTCATCAACTCTGAACCTCAGACTCCAATCTAACCTTATTATCAAAGTATCTAAAATGGACAATAAATTACTGACTTCCTCCTCCCTTTTGAAAGTTTTTTTGTATAAAGGAAATCATGTTAGGTTTTTCTATCATCTACATATTGTACCATGAGAAATTGAAGGTACAAATTTGAGGAACTAATCTAGTTTCAAAGAATTCCATATATTATTTTGAAATAAGTGAGAGGGAATTATCCATTTCACATTCAGATATCTGTAAAATGTTTACAATGTTTTTAATGTAAAATTTTACAAACCAATTTTTGGATGTTCATCTTTTATTTCAAATTTGCATATGGTATTATCTGAGTATAGGTTCTTTCCTCAAATCTGTACCTTCAATTTACCTTGGTTCAGATATGTAGAAGATATTTTTTGTCAATGGCCTACCTGTGAGGATCCCCAGAAACTTTAAGAAAAAAAAATAACTTGGTTCCCTCTTTAATTTTCAAAATCAAGGGGGAAGTCAGTAATTCAATGCCCATTTTAGACACTTTGATAATACTATCAGATGAGGGTCTCAATTTAAAGGTTTATAGGAAACCTACCCAAGACAATGCATTTATTCATCATTTCTCAAACCATTATGATACTCTCAAAATTTCTACTTTTACAGGTAAGCAACTTAAGGCCTTAAGAATTTGCAACCCTGAATTCTTGGATGAAGAAATGGTCATATTTGTGACATTGCAAGAAATCTTAGATATCCAGAGAAGGTTATTGACAAATGCACACAAAAAGCAAGGAAGACCTATTATTAAAGAACAGCCTAGCATCTAATGAAGATTTACGTGTCTACTTTGTTCCATGTAAACTTTGTAGTAAGACATATATTAGCCAAATGAGTATATCTTGAAAGGAGAGGAGTCTACAGCTTAAATATTTTGTAAGAACATCCTTGGAACCAGACACAATGTTCAAACATAAAAAATTATGGACATCCACTTAATTGGGGGATTGAAAATTTTTTTACCCTTGTGTGTCACTTGTAGAAAGGCTTATAGTAGAATCCTCTCACCAAAGTTAACAGCACCATAAACATAAATGAAGGAATGTTTAAATTAGATGATAGTGAAATCTCTGTTGAAATGTGGCAAAATTGAGAAAGCATTAGTTGACTTGATGTCCTTTGCCAGGAAGAGGTATGAGTCACTTTACTGATATGGTTAACCTATCCATGTTTCTCAGGTTAACTGTCTTTTGTTTCCTCATCTGTGATAAAGTCTGGTTTTATATATACATTCTCTTGTTCATATTGATGCCTGTATCTTTTAAAATGGCTTGAAATACAGTCGAAGTTTCAGTGGTTATTTTTCCAACAAGTTTACTCAAATCATTGCTTCACATATGTGTGATTTATTATATATATATATATATATATATATATATATATATATATAGCGCTACCTCGCACACATGAAGGGGGGAGGGGGATGTTATTCCATGTGTGGCGAGATGGCGATGGGAATGAATAAAGGCAGACAGTGTGAATTGTGTGCATGTGTATATATGTATGTGTCTGTGTGTGTATATATATGTGTACATTGAGATGTATGGGTATGTGTATTTGTGTGTGTGGACGTGTATGTATATACATGTGTATGGGGGTGGGTTGGGCCATTTCTTTCGCCTGTTTCCTTGCGCTACCTCGCAAACGCGGGAGACAGCGACAAAGCAAAATAAAATTATATATATATATATATATATATATATATATATATATATATATATATATATATATATATATATATATATATATATGTATATATATATATATATGTCCCTGGGGATAAGGGAGAAAGAATACTGCCCATGTATTCCCTGCATGTCATAGAAAGTGACTAAGAGATACATGAGCAGGTAGCTGAAAATCATACCTTCCTGTATTACTTTCCAAAAGCAGGAACAGAGCCAGGAGCCAAGCTAGTTGTTGTTTTTCTAAGGCTTCTCATCTGTTCTTGTCACTACCTCAGTCACATAAATGGTGAGCATACATAAAAAATGTATGATTTAATTATAAATATTATTATTAACTTGATCCACATTTCCCAAGTCGGTGAGGTAGTGCCAGGAAACAGACGAAGAAAGACCCATCCTCTCATACACACACACAGATACATGCTCATTCACATACTTTCACATATGAACATATACATGCACACAGCCATGTACATATATACACATGTATATATTCATACTCGCTTGCCTTCATCCATTCCCCATGCCACCCCGCCCCACAGGAAACAGCATCGCCTCCCCCTGCATCAGCGAGGTCATGCCAGGAAAACACAAAACAAAAAAAGCCACGTTTGTTCACACAGTCTCTAGCTGTCATGTGTAATGCACTGAAACCACAAGTCCCTATCCACATCCATGATTTACCCTAGACATTTCACATACCCTGGTTCAGTGCATTGACAGCATGTGGACCCCAGTATACCACATTGTTCCAATTCATTCTATTCCTTGCATGCCTCTCACCCTCCTGCATGTTCAGGCCCCTTATGCTTTTTGTCTTCTCCTGGCACTACGTTTCTTGGGGGGGGAGGATGCTGTTTCATGTGTGGCCGGGTGGTGACAGGAACAGATGAAGGCAGCAAGTATGAACATGTACATGTGCATATGTCTGTGTATGTACATGTTGAAATGTATATGTGCGTGTATGGGCATTTATACATATATATATATATATATATATATATATATGTGTATGTGGGTGGTTAGGCCATTCCTCATCTGTTTCCTTGCACTACCTCACTGAGACGGGAAACAGTGATTAAGTATAATAATAAATGATTTTTACTTTTCCAAAAGAAGGAACAGAGAAGGGGGCCAGGTGAGGATATTCTCACAAAGGCCCAGTCCTCTATTCTTAACGCTACCTCGCTAATGCGGGATGTGGCGAATAGTATGAAAGAAAGAAAAGATATATATATATATATATATATATATATATATATATATATATATATATATATATATATATATATATATATATTGGAAAGGATCACAATTTTGCACGTATTCAAGATATTCCTATGAGTCCACGGGAAAAATGAAACACGAAAAGTTCCCAAGTGCACTTTCGTGTAATAATCACATCATCGGGGAGACACAAGAGAGAAATATAACAGTCAGTTGATATACATCGAAGAGACTCATAGGAATATATAGGAATATATATATATATATCTTTTTTTTCTTTCAAACTATTCGCCATTTCCCGCATTAGCGAGGTAGCGTTAAGAACAGAGGACTGGGCCTTTGAGGGAATACCCTCACCTGGCCCAATTCTCTGTTCCTTCTTTTGGAAAATTAAAAAAAACCGAGAGGGGAGGATTTCCAGCCCCCCGCTCCCTCCCCTTTTAGTCGCCTTCTACGACACGCAGGGAATACGTGGGAAGTACTCTTAATCCCCTATCCCCAGGGATCATATATATATATATATATATATATATATATATATATATATATATATATATATATATATATATATATATATATATTTCTTTTTTTTTTTTTTTTTTTTTTTTTTTTTTTTTTAATTTTCCAAAAGAAGGAACAGAGAATTGGGCCAGGTGAGGGTATTCCCTCAAAGGCCCAGTCCTCTGTTCTTAATGCTACCTCACTGATGCGGGAAATGGCGAATAGTTTGAAAAGAAAAAAAAAAAAAAGAAATATATATATATATATATATATATATATATATATATATATTTCTTTTTTTTTTTTTCTTTTCAAACTATTCGCCATTTCCCGCATCAGTGAGGTAGCATTAAGAACAGAGGACTGGGCCTTTGAGGGAATACGTGGGAAGTATTCTTTCTTCCCTATCCCCAGGTATATATATATATCCCTGGGGATAGGGGAGAAAGAATACTTCCCACGTATTCCCTGCGTGTCATAGAAGGCGACTAAAAGGGGAGGGAGCGGGGGGCTGGAAATCCTCCCCTCTCACTTTTTTTTTTTTAATTTTCCAAAAGAGGGAACAGAGAAGGGGCCCAGGTGAGGGTATTCCCTCAAAGGCCCAGTCCTCTGTTCTTAATGCTACCTCACTGATGCGGGAAATGGCGAATAGTTTGAAAAGAAAAAAAAAAAAAATATATATATATATATATATATATATATATATATATATCTTTCTTTCTTTCATACTATTCGCCATTTCCCGCATTAGTGAGGTAGCGTTAAGAACAGAGGACTGGGCCTTAGAGGGAATATCCTCACCTGGCCCCCTCCTCTGTTCCCTCTTTTGGAAAATTAAAAAAAAAAAACGAGAGGGGAGGATTTCCAGCCACCCGCTCCCTCCCCTTTTAGTCGCCTTCCACGACACGCAGGTACGTGGGAAGTATTCTTTCTCCCCTATCCCCAGGGATATATATATATATATATATATATATATATATATATATATATATATATATATTGGGAAGTGAGTCAGTTGTTGTTCGCTGATGATACAGCGCTGGTGGCTGATTCATGTGAGAAACTGCAGAAGCTGGTGACTGAGTTTGGTAAAGTGTGTGAAAGAAGAAAGTTAAGAGTAAATGTGAATAAGAGCAAGGTTATTAGGTACAGTAGGGTTGAGGGTCAAGTCAATTGGGAGGTGAGTTTGAATGGAGAAAAACTGGAGGAAGTGAAGTGTTTTAGATATCTGGGAGTGGATCTGGCAGCGGATGGAACCATGGAAGCGGAAGTGGATCATAGGGTGGGGGAGGGGGCGAAAATTCTGGGAGCCTTGAAGAATGTGTGGAAGTCGAGAACATTATCTCGGAAAGCAAAAATGGGTATGTTTGAAGGAATAGTGGTTCCAACAATGTTGTATGGTTGCGAGGCATGGGCTATGGATAGAGTTGTGCGCAGGAGGATGGATGTGCTGGAAATGAGATGTTTGAGGACAATGTGTGGTGTGAGGTGGTTTGATCGAGTAAGTAACGTAAGGGTAAGAGAGATGTGTGGAAATAAAAAGAGCGTGGTTGAGAGAGCGGAAGAGGGTGTTTTGAAATGGTTTGGGCACATGGAGAGAATGAGTGAGGAAAGATTGACCAAGAGGATATATGTGTCGGAGGTGGAGGGAACGAGGAGAAGAGGGAGACCAAATTGGAGGTGGAAAGATGGAGTGAAAAAGATTTTGTGTGATCGGGGCCTGAACATGCAGGAGGGTGAAAGGAGGGCAAGGAATAGAGTGAATTGGAGCGATGTGGTATACTGGGGTTGACGTGCTGTCAGTGGATTGAATCGGGGCATGTGAAGCGTCTGGGGTAAACCATGGAAAGCTGTGTAGGTATGTATATTTGCGTGTGTGGACGTATGTATATACATGTGTATGGGGGTGGGTTGGGCCATTTCTTTCGTCTGTTTCCTTGCGCTACCTCGCAAACGCGGGAGACAGTGACTAAGCAAAAAAAAAAATATATATATATATATATATATATATATATATATATATATATATATATATATATATATATATATCTTTTCTTTCAAACTATTCGCCATTTCCCGCATTAGCGAGGTAGCGTTAAGAACAGAGGACTGGACCTTTGAGGGAACATCCTCACCTGGCCCCCTTCTCTGTTCCTTCTTTTGGAAAATAAAAAAAAAAATGAGAGGGTAGCATTTCCAGCCCCCCCTCTCTTTCCTTTTAGTCGCCTTCTACGACACGCAGGGAATACGTGGGAAGTATTCTTTCTCCCCTATCCCCAGGGATAATATATATATATATATATATATATATATATATATATATATATATATATATATATATATATATATATATCCACACACATTTACACCCCAGTCTGAGCCTTCGAGGAGGATGAGCACTCCCCGTGCGACTCCTTCTTCTGTTTCCCATTTTAGAAAGTTAAAAATACAAGGAGGGGAGGATTTCTGGCCCCCCGCTCCCGTCCCCTCTAGTCGCCTTCTACGACACGCGAGGAATGCGTGAGAAGTATTCTTTCACCCCTATCCCCAGGGAAAATATACATATATATGCATATACATACATATACACATACATATGCACATATACACACATACACACATATACATATATATATATATATATATATACATATGAAAAATGTAAGAAATAATTTAGAAAACAAACTTCTAGCTTGAAATGAAAAAAATGAATGTCACATAATGGTTCAACCTCTGGCTATGGAAAAGGGAAATGTATAATTTATTTACACAAACGTCAATAGTAGTTTTCATCAATTTAACCACTGTATCATACTGCCTGGTCCACTTCTCTTATCATGAAACAGGAATATTGGCTTATGATGTTTCTCAATTTTCTTCATTACACATTGGATGTAACCAAGATGTGAAAAAAGGAGAGATAGGTAGTATGTTTGAGGAAAGGAACCTAGATGTTTTGGCTCTGAGTGAAACGAAGCTCAAGGGTAAAGGGGAAGAGTGGTTTGGGAATGTCTTGGGAGTAAAGTCAGGGGTTAGTGGGAGGACAAGAGCAAGGGAAGCAGTAGCAGTACTCCTGAAACAGGAGTTGTGGGAGTATGTGATAGAATGCAAGAAAGTAAATTCTCGATTAATATGGGTAAAACTGAAAGTTGATGGAGAGAGATAGGTGATTATTGGGAGCAGCTGAATGAGTGTGTTAGTGGTTTTGATGCACGAGACCTGGTTATAGTGATGGGTGATTTGAATGCAAAGGTGAGTAATGTGGCAGTTGAGGGAATAATTGGTATACATGGGGTGTTCAGTGTTGTAAATGGAAATGGTGAAGAGCTTGTAGATTTATGTGCTGAAAAAGGACTGGTGATTGGGAATACCTGGTTTAAAAAGCAAGATATACATAAGTATACATATGTAAGTAGGAGAGATGGCCAGAGAGCGTTTGGATTACGTGTTAATTGACAGGCGCGCGAGAGAGACTTTTGGATGTTAATGTGCTGAGAGGTGCAACTGGAGGAATGTCTAATCATTATCTTGTGGAGGCTAAGGTGAAGATTTGTATGGGTTTTCAGAAAAGAAGAGTGAATGTTGGGGTGAAGAGGGTGGTGAGAGTAAGTGAGCTTGGGAAGGAGACTTGTGTGAGGAAGTACCAGGAGAGACTGAGTACAGAATGGAAAAAGGTGAGAACAATGGAAGTAAGGGGAGTGGGGGAGGAATGGGATGTATTTAGGGAATCAGTGATGGATTGCGCAAAAGATGCTTGTGGCATGAGAAGAGTGGGAGGTGGGTTGATTAGAAAAGGTAGTGAGTGGTGGGATGAAGAAGTAAGATTATTAGTGAAAGAGAAGAGAGAGGCATTTGGATGATTTTTGCAGGGAAAAAATGCAACTGAGTGGGAGATGTATAAAAGAAAGAGACAGGAGGTCAAGAGAAAGGTGCAAGAGGTGAAAAAGAGGGCAAATGAGAGTTGGGGTGAGAGAGTATCATTAAATTTTAGGGAGAATAAAAAGATGTTCTGGAAGGAGGTAAATAAAGTGCGTAAGACAAGGGAGCAAATGGGAACTTCAGTGAAGGGCGCAAATGGGGAGGTGATAACAAGTAGTGGTGATGTGAGAAGGAGATGGAGTGAGTATTTTGAAGGTTTGTTGAATGTGTTTGATGATAGAGTGGCAGATATAGGGTGTTTTGGTCGAGGTGGTGTGCAAAGTGAGAGGGTTAGGGAAAATGATTTGGTAAACATAGAAGAGGTAGTAAAAGCTTTGCGGAAGATGAAAGCCGGCAAGGCAGCAGGTTTGGAAGGTATTGCAGTGGAATTTATTAAAAAAGGGGGTGACTGTATTATTGACTGGTTGGTAAGGTTATTTAATGTATGTATGACTCATGGTGAGGTGCCTGAGGATTGGCGGAATACATGCATAGTGCCATTGTACAAAGGCAAAGGGGATAAGAGTGAGTGCTCAAATTTCAGAGGTATAATTTTGTTGAGTATTCCTGGTAAATTATATGGGAGGGTATTGATTGAGAGGGTGAAGGCATGTAGAGAGCATCAGATTGGGGAAGAGCAGTGTGGTTTCAGAAGTGGTAGAGGATGTGTGGATCAGGTGTTTGCTTTGAAGAATGTATGAGAGAAATACTTAGAAAAGCAAATGGATTTGTATGTAGCATTTATGGATCTGGAGAAGGCATATGATAGAGTTGATAGAGATGCTCTGTGGAAGGTATTAAGAATATATGGTGTGGGAGGCAAGTTGTTAGAAGCAGTGAAAAGTTTTTATCGAGGATGTAAGGCATGTGTACGTGTAGGAAGAGAGGAAAGTGATTGGTTCTCAGTTTATGTAGGTTTGCGGCAGGGGTGTTTGATGTCTCCATGGTTGTTTAATTTGTTTATGGATGGGGTTGTTAGGGAGGTGAATGCAAGAGTTTTGGAAAGAGGGGCAAGTATGAAGTCTGTTGTGGATGAGAGAGCTTGGGAAGTGAGTCAGTTGTTGTTCGCTGATGATACAGCGCTGGTGGCTGATTCATGTGAGAAACTGCAGAAGCTGGTGGCTGAGTTTGGTAAAGTGTGTGAAAGAAGAAAGTTAAGAGTAAATGGAATAAGAGCAAGGTTATTAGGTACAGTAGGGTTGAGGGTCAAGTCAATTGGGAGGTGAGTTTGAATGGAGAAAAACTGGAGGAAGTAAAGTGTTTTAGATATCTGGGAGTGGATCTGGCAGCGGATGGAACCATGGAAGCGGAAGTGGATCATAGGGTGGGGGAGGGGGCGAAAATCCTGGGAGCCTTGAAGAATGTGTGGAAGTCGAGAACATTATCTCGGAAAGCAAAAATGGGTATGTTTGAAGGAATAGTGGTTCCAACAATGTTGTATGGTTGCGAGGCATGGGCTATGGATAGAGTTGTGCGCAGGAGGATGGATGTGCTGGACATGAGATGTTTGAGGACAATTTGTGGTGTGAGGTGGTTTGATCGAGTAAGTAACGTAAGGGTAAGAGAGATGTGTGGAAATAAAAAGAGCGTGGTTGAGAGAGCAGAAGAGGGTGTTTTGAAATGGTTTGGGCACATGGAGAGAATGAGTGAGGAAAGATTGACCAAGAGGATATATATGTCGGAGGTGGAGGGAATGAGGAGAAGTGGGAGACCAAATTGGAGGTGGAAAGATGGAGTGAAAAAGATTTCGTGTGATCGGGGCCTGAACATGCAGGAGGGTGAAAGGAGGGCAAGGAATAGAGTGAATTGGATCGATGTGGTATACCGGGGTTGATGTGCTGTCAGTGTATTGAATCAGGACATGTGAAGCATCTGGGGTAAACCATGGAAAGCTGTGTAGGTATGTATATTTGCGTGTGTGGACGTGTATGTATATACATGTGTATGGGGGTGGGTTGGGCCATTTCTTTCGTCTGTTTCCTTGCGCTACCTCACAAACGCGGGAGACAGCGACAAAGCAAAAAAAAAAAAAATTATATATATATATATATATATATATATATATATATATATATATATATATATATATATATATATATATTTTTTTTTTTTGCTTTGTCGCTGCCTCCCGCGTTTGCGAGGTAGCATTAAGAACAGAGTACTGGGCCTTTGAGGGAATATATATATCTGTATGTATATATTATCCCTGGGGATAGGGGAGAAAGAATACTTCCCACGTATTCCCTGCGTGTCATAGAAGGCGACTAAACGGGGAGGGAGCGGGGGGCTGGAAATCCTCCCCTCTCTCTCTTTTTTTTTTTTTTTTTTCCAAAAGAAGGAACAGAGAAGGGGGCCAGGTGAGGGTATTCCCTCAAAGGCCCAGTCCTCTGTTCTTAACGCTACCTCGCTATCGCGGGAAATGGCAAATAGTATGAAAAAATATATATATATATATATATATATATATATATATATATATATATATATATTATCCTGGGGATATGGGAGAAAGAATACTTCCCACGTATTCCCTGCGTGTCATAGAAGGCAACTAAAAGGGGAGGGAGCGGGAGGCTGAAAATCCTCCCCTCTTTTTTTTTTTTTTTTTTTTCCCCAAAAGAAGGAAGAGAGGGCGGCCAGGTGAGGATATTCCACAAAGGCCCAGTCCTCTGTTCTTAACGCTACCTCGCTAACGTGGGAAATAGCGAATAGTTTAAAAGAAAAAAAATATATATATATATATATATATATATATATATATATATATATATATATATATATATATATATATATATATATATATATATATATTGCAAGAGGTCACAGTGGTGTGTGTGGTTTAGCATATGCATTTAACCACAAGGTAAATTGAACACGATAAGTTCCCAAGTGCACTTTCAAGTAATAATCACACTGTCATTGGTAAACAAGCATTATTATTAAATGCTTGTTTACCAATGGCATCTCTTCTTTGTATATCAACTGACTGTTCTACATAAATCTCATTCTTGTATCTCCCCTGATGGTGTGCTTATTACATGAAATTGCACTTGGGCACTTATTGTGTTTCATTTCCCTCATGGTTATGTGTGTGTGTGTATATATATATATATATATATATATATATATATATATATATTTTTTTTTTTTTTTGCTTTGTCGCTGTCTCCCGCGTTTGCGAGGTAGCGCAAAGAAACAGACGAAAGAAATGGCCCAACCCACCCCCATACACATGTATATACATACGTCCACACACGCAAATATACATACCTACACAGCTTTCCATGGTTTACCCCAGACGCTTCACATGCCCTGATTCAATCCACTGACAGCACGTCAACCCCGGTATACCACATCGCTCCAATTCACTCTATTCCTTGCCCTCCTTTCACCCTCCTGCATGTTCAGGCCCCGATCACACAAAATCTTTTTCACTCCATCTTTCCACCTCCAATTTGGTCTCCCTCTTCTCCTCGTTCCCTCCACCTCCGACACATATATCCTCTTGGTCAATCTTTCCTCACTCATTCTCTCCATGTGCCCAAACCATTTCAAAACACCCTCTTCTGCTCTCTCAACCACGCTCTTGTTATTTCCACACATCTCTCTTACCCTTACGTTACTTACTCGATCAAACCACCTCACACCACACATTGTCCTCAAACATCTCATTTCCAGCACATCCATCCTCCTGCGCACCACTCTATCCATAGCCCACGCCTCGCAACCATACAACATTGTTGGAACCACTATTCCTTCAAACATACCCATTTTTGCTTTCCGAGATAATGTTCTCGACTTCCACACATTCTTCAAGGCTCCCAGAATTTTCGCCCCCTCCCCCATCCTATGATCCACTTCCGCTTCCATGGTTCCATCCGCTGCCAGATCCACTCCCAGATATCTAAAACACTTTACTTCCTCCAGTTTTTCTTCATTCAAACTTACCTCCCAATTGACTTGACCCTCAACCCTACTGTACCTAATAACCTTGCTCTTATTCACATTTACTCTTAACTTTCTTCTTTCACACACTTTACCAAACTCAGTCACCAGCTTCTGCAGTTTCTCACATGAATCAGCCACCAGCGCTGTATCATCAGTGAACAACAACTGACTCACTTCCCAAGCTCTCTCATCCACAAGAGACTTCATACTTGCCCCTCTTTCCAAAACTCTTGCATTCACCTCCCTAACAACCCCATCCATAAACAGATTAAACAACCATGGAGACATCACACACCCCTGCCGCAAACCTACATTCACTGAGAACCAATCACTTTCCTCTCTTCCTACACGTACACATGCCTTACATCCTCGATAAAAACTTTTCACTGCTTCTAACAACTTGCCTCCCACACCATATATTCTTAATACCTTCCACAGAGCATCTCTATCAACTCTGTCATATGCCTTCTCCAGATCCATAAATGCTACATACAAATCCATTTGTTTTTCTAAGTATTTCTCACATACATTCTTCAAAGCAAACACCTGATCCACACATCCTCTACCACTTCTGAAACAACACTGCTCTTCCCCAATCTGATGCTCTGTACATGCCTTCACCCTCTCAATCAATACCCTCCCATATAATTTACCAGGAATACTCAACAAACTTATACCTCTGTAATTTGAGCACTCACTCTTATCTCCTTTGCCTTTGTACAATGGCACTATGCACGCATTCCGCCAATCCTCAGGCACCTCACCATGAGTCATACATACATTAAATAACCTTACCAACCAGTCAACAATATATATATATATATATATATATATATATATATATATATATATATATATATATATATTTTTTTTTTTTTTATACTATTCGCCATTTCCCGCGTTAGCAAGGTAGCGTTAAGAACAGAGGACTGGACCTTTGAGGGAACATCCTCACCTGGCCCCCTTCTCTGTTCCTTCTTTTGGAAAATTGAAAAAAAAAAAAAACGGGAGGATTTCCAGTCCCCCGCTCCCTTCCCTTTTAGTCGCCTTCTACGACACGCAGGGAATACGTGGGAAGTATTCTTTCTCCCTTATATATATATATATATATATATATATATATATATATATATATATATATATATATATTCCTATGAGTCCACAGGGAAAATGAAACACGATAAGTTCCCAAGTGCACTTTCGTGTAATAATCACATCATCAGGGGAGACACAAGAGAGAAATATAACAGTCAGTTGATATACGTTGAAGAGACGAAGCTAGGATGCCATTTGGAGAGAGGAGCAAGTATGCAGTCTGTTGTGGATAAAAGGGCTTGGGAAGTGAGTCAGTTGTTGTTCGCTGATGATACAGCGCTGGTGGCTGATACTGGTAAGACACTGCAGAAGTTGGTGACTGAGTTTGGTAAAGTATGTGAAAGAAAGTTGAGAGTAAATGTGAATAAGAGCAAGGTTATTAGGGTTGAGGGACAAGTTAAATGGGAGGTAAGTTTGAATGGAGAAAAACTGGTGGAAGTGAAGTGTTTTAGATATCTAGGAGTGGACTTTGCAGCAAATGGAACCATGGAAGTGGAAGTAAGTCACAGGATTGGGGAGGGGGCAAAGGTTCTGGGGGTGTTGAAGAATGTTGGAAGGCAAGAATCTTATCTCAGAGAGCAAAATTGGGTATGTTTGAAGGAATAGTGGTTCCAACAATATTTTATGGTTGCGAGGCATGGGCTATAGATAAGGTTGCGCGGAGGAGGGTTGATGTGTTGGAAATGAAATGTCTGAGGACATGTGGTCTGAGGTGGATTGATCGAGTATGTAATGAAAGGATAAGGGAGATGTGTGGTAATAAAGAGGGTGTGGTTGAGAGAGCAGAAGTGGGTGTGTTGAAATGGTCTGGATACATGCGAGAGAATGAGTGAGGAAAGATTGACAAAGAGGACACATATGTCAGGGGTGGAGGGAACAAGGAGAAGCGGGAGATCAAATTTGAGGTGGAAGGATGGAATGAAAAAGATTTTGAGTGATTGGGGCCTGAACATACAGGAGGGTGAAAGGCATGCAAGAAAAAGAGTGAATTGGAACAATGTGGTATACCAGGGTCAACATACTGTCAATGGATTGAACCAGGGCATGTGAAGTGTTTGGGGTAAACCATGGAAAGGTCTATGTGGCCTGGATGTGGAAAGGGAGTTGTGGTTTCTGTGCATTACACATGACAGCTAGAGACTGAGTGTGAACGAATGTGGCTTTTTTTTTCTTTTCCTGGTGCTACTTTGCTGGAGGGGGAGGGGGATTCTATTTCATGTGTGGTGGGATGGTAACGGGAATGGATGAAGGCACCAAGTATGAATATGTACATGTACATTGAAATGTATATGTATGTGTATGTGCTTGTATGGACGTTTTTGTATATACATGTGTATGTGGGTGGGTTGGGCCATTCCTCGTCTGTTTCCTTGCGCTACCTCACTGACATGGGAGACGGCAATTAAGTATAATATATATATATATATATAATATATATATATATATATATATATTTCATACATAATCACTATTTCTCACATTAGCAAAGTAACGTTTAGTTCAGAGGATTGAGTCTAGGAGGGAAAATCCCCACTTGGCCCCCTTCTTTGTCCTTTCTTTTTGAAAAGTAAAAACTGGAGGGGAGGATTTCCAGCCACCCCGCTCCCTCCCCTTTTAGTCGCCTTTTATGACACACATGGAATACGTGGAAGTATTCTTTCTCCCCGATTCCCCGGGATAATATTATATATATATATTTCTTTCTTTCAAACTATTCGCCATTTCCCGCATTAGCAAGGTGGCGTTAAGAACAGAGGACTGGGCCTCTGAGGGAATATCCTCACCTGGCCTCGTTCTTTGTTCCTTCTTTTGGAAAATTAAAAAAAAATGAGAGGGGAGGATTTCCAGCCCCCTGCTCCCTCCCCTTTTAGTCGCCTTCTACGACACGCAGGGAATACGTGGGAAGTATTCTTTCTCCCCTATCCCCAGGGACATATATATATATATGTATATATATATATATATATATATATATATATATATATATATATATATATATATATATATATATATATTTTTATGAAAACCCATACAAATCTTCACCTTAGCCTCCACAAGGTAATGATTAGACATCCCTCCAGTTGCACCTCTCAGCACATCAACATCCAAAAGTCTCTTTCGCACGCCTGTCAATTAACACGTAATCCAATAAAACTCTCTGGCCATCTCTCCTACTTACATACGTATACTTATGTATATCTCGCTTTTTAAACCAGGTATTCCCAATCACCAGTCCTTTTTCAGCACATAAATCTACAAGCTCTTCACCATTTCCATTTACAACACTGAACACCCCATGTATACCAATTATTCCCTCAACTGCCAAATTACTCACCTTTGCATTCAAATCACCCATCACTATAACCCGGTCTCGTGCATCAAAACCACTAACACACTCATTCAGCTGCTCCCAAAACACTTGCCTCTCATGATCTTTCTTCTCATGCCCAGGTGCATATGCACCAATAATCACCCATCTCTCTCCATCAACTTTCAGTTTTACCCACATTAATCGAGAATTTACTTTCTTACATTCTATCACATACTCCCACAACTGTTTCAGGAGTACTGCTACTCCTTCCCTTGCTCTTGTCCTCTAACTAACCCATGACTTTACTCCCATGACATTCCCGAACCACTCTTCCCCTTAACCTTTGAGGTTCGTTTCACTCAGAGCCAAAACATCCAGGCTCCTTTCCTCAAACAAACTACCTATCTCTCCTTTTTTCACATCTTGGTTACATCCACACACATTTAGACACCCCAGTTTGAGCCTTCGAGGAGGATGAGTACTCCCCGCGTGACTCCTTCTTCTGTTTCCCATTTTAGAAAGTTAAAAAATACAAGGAGGGGAGGATTTCTGGCCCCCCGCTCCAGTCCCCTCTAGTCGCCTTCTACGACACGCGAGGAATGCGTTGGGGGGAAGAGAGTGGTGAGAGTAAGTGAGCTTGGGAAGGAGACTTGTGTGAGGAAGTACCAGGAGAGACTGAGTACAGAATGGAAAAAGGTGAGAACAATGGAAGTAAGGGGAGTGGGGGAGGAATGGGATGTATTTAGGGAATCAGCGATGGATTGCACAAAAGATGCTTGTGGCATGAAAAGAGTGGGAGGTGGGTTGATTAGAAAGGGTAGTGAGTAGTGGGATGAAGAAGTAAGATTATTAGTGAAAGAGAAGAGAGAGGCATTTGGATGATTTTTGCAGGGAAAAAATGCAATTGAGTGGGAGATGTATAAAAGAAAGAGACAGGAGGTCAAGAGAAAGGTGCAAGAGGTGAAAAAGAGGGCAAATGAGAGTTAGGGTGAGAGAGTATCATTAAATTTTAGGGAGAATAAAAAGATGTTCTGGAAGGAGGTAAATAAAGTGCGTAAGACAAGGGAGCAAATGGGAACTTCAGTGAAGGGCGCAAATGGGGAGGTGATAACAAGTAGTGGTGATGTGAGGAGATGGAGTGAGTATTTTGAAGGTTTGTTGAATGTGTTTGATGATAGAGTAGCAGATATAGGGTGTTTTGGTCGAGGTGGTGTGCAAAGTGAGAGGGTTAGGGAAAATGATTTGGTAAACAGAGAAGAGGTAGTAAAAGCTTTGTGGAAGATGAAAGCCAGCAAGGTAGCAGGTTTGGATGGTATTGCAGTGGAATTTATTAAAAAAGGGGGTGACTATATTATTGACTGGGTGGTAAGGTTATTTAATGTATGTATGACTCATGGTGAGGTGCCTGAGGATTGGCGGAATGCATGCATAGTGCCATTGTACAAAGGCAAAGGGGATAAGAGTGAGTGCTCAAATTACAGAGGTATAAGTTTGTTGAGTATTCCTGGTAAATTATATGGGAGGGTATTGATTGAGAGGGTGAAGGCATGTACAGAGCATCAGATTGGGGAGGAGCAGTGTGGTTTCAGAAGTGGTAGAGGATGTGTGGATCAGGTGTTTGCTTTGAAGAATGTATGTGAGAAATACTTAGAAAAGCAAATGGATTTGTATGTAGCATTTATGGATCTGGAGAAGGCACATGATAGAGTTGTTAGAGATGCTCTGTGGAAGGTATTAAGAATATATGGTGTGGGAGGCAAGTTGTTAGAAGCAGTGAAAAGTTTTTATCGAGGATGTAAGGCATGTGTACGTGTAGGAAGAGAGGAAAGTGATTGGTTCTCAGTGAATGTAGGTTTGCGGCAGGGGTGTGTGATGTCTCCATGGTTGTTTAATTTGTTTATGGATGGAGTTGTTAGGGAGGTGAATGCAAGAGTTTTGGAAAGAGGGGCAAGTATGAAGTCTGTTGTGGATGAGAAAGCTTGGTAAGTGAGTCAGTTGTTGTTCGCTGGTGGCTGATTCATGTGAGAAACTGCAGAAGCTGGTGACTGAGTTTGGTAAAGTGTGTGAAAGAAGAAAGTTAAGAGTAAATGTGAATAAGAGCAAGGTTATTAGGTACAGTAGGGTTGAGGGTCAAGTCAATTGGGAGGTAAGTTTGAATGGAGAAAAATTGGAGGAAGTAAAGTGTTTTAGATATCTGGGAGTGGATCTGGCAGTGGATGGAACCATGGAAGCGGAAGTGGATCATAGGGTGGATCATTAAGTTCTGCTGTCATTATTATGGGTGGTTGGAATTTCTTTGAATCTTCAACCTTTCAGCTTCATTGTGATATTTGGGAACAGAAAATCACATGAGGCAAGGTCAGATGAATATGGAGGGTGTGGTATAACAGGAATTTTTTGGCTCAGCCAAAAATTTTTGAATGGAGACAACAATGTGTGAATGAGCATTGTCTTGGTGCAGAAACTATCAACCGTATTCAAACAGCTGGTGGCAGTTTCTCTTAACTTTATCCTTCAGTCGCAGTGGAACCTTTATATAATAGGCCTGGTTGAATGTCATATATTTACAGATTAGTGGAGTACACTACCTCCATTACGCCTCTTATAATCAACAGAATCTTAGAACTGTTTGATCACATCTTGTGTTTATATATATATATATATATATATATATATATATATATATATATATATATATATATATATATATATATATATATATATATATGCAAGGCAGGAATGGGGTACTAGAAATCCTCCTCTCCTGTATTACTTTCCATAAGAATGGAAAAATTAACAGGAAAGAAGCAAATGAGAATCTTTTATCCTTTGAGGCTCAATCATCTAATCTGGATGCTACCTTGCTCATGCAGGATATAGTGAACAAGTATGAAATATATACACTGATTTATGTATTGTGTTTACACTTTTTCACTAACATGCAGAGAATGAGAGTTTCTGGATGTCTGTTGATGTAAGCATTTGTGCATGTTTGTGTGACTGTTAGAGCAAGAGCACAAGTAAAACTGTGAGTTGCTCCAGTTCATGTGTGTGGACATAGATGCTGACATACAAACTGTGTGTGTACATATGCACATACATAGATATACACAAACATAGTTACATGAGAAAGTCAATATCATGATATCTCAAAATGTAAAGACATTCGTAACAAGTAGCATACAAAGAACAAATGTTTCTTTTATCTGTATACTGTGTGTGCACAGTGGTATTATAGGGTGGGAAGTTACTGTAATTCTTTATTAATCATATAGGGTGTCAAGGATATCCCTTACATGCAGATTGCGTACTGGCATTGTATAATGTCTAGCTTTTGCAATGCATAAATTTTAAGAATGAAACATGAGAGCCACATAAGGGAATTTACATGAGCAATACTGGTATGAAGACTCTTTCAGCCATGTGACCAGTAGATGTCATTAAGTGGGGCTGGTGTACAGTGAATAGTGGTAAGTATTATTCCATATGTAACATAGCCTTTAAACTGAGTATTATATATATATATATATATATATATATATATATATATATATATATATATATATATATTCAGTTATGAGGTGTGAGGAATTCTCAGGCATGAATCAAATTTGTCACGTCGGTTCCTGGTTTGAACTGAAGAATTGTAGAAAAAAGTATCAAATATACAAAAGTGTAAGTAATTGCCATGTTTCTTTATCCATGCCCACAATCTTAGGAAAGCACTATGTGTATTCTGAGAGTTAACTCGCAAGGTAGTGTTGGTTGTGCATAAACAAAATCAAGCAAGGTAAATTATGGATGTAGGGATGTTACATGTTGAATAATATGAACACAAAATAACACTGGCTCCTAGTTCAAATAAAAATTACCAGAGAGCTAAGATAATTATTCTTTCTAATAATTTTTTTATATGCAACTCCTAACTCTTCTAATGAATTGACTAAATTTTTCATCAATGAATATAATTATTTAAAAGGAAACAGGACATCAAAATGCTTTACTTGCATCTCTTATAGGTTGTGAAATTTGTGTTACTATTGCAAGTTTGTCTTCATTATACTGTATCTTTCATATCTCAAGTTTGACTTATACTGTATCTTGCCTTATAGCTCATAGTTAAAAGGGACCTTATCTCCAATGCCCTGATTAATTGTTTATGCATTCCCTGACACTCTTCGTCATTATGTAGTATCAGTGGCAGGCAGCCTCAGTGTTGTGGTAGCTGGTTGAGGACAAAGAAAAAATAAAATACAATTGGTCTGGAAATGGAGATTATTTATTACTTTGTTGCATCATGTAATACTGCAGGACTTGCCATCAGTGGTTAACATAAATGGTCTTGTTTAAAGTTGCAGTTTCATACATGATGAGAATGTGATGTTTTGGAGCAATTATGAATAAATGTTGAAGATGAGAGTAGTTTTAATTACTTCCAAGCTTCAAAAACAAAGTTTTTAAGCAGTAAAG
The DNA here is from genome assembly GCF_036320965.1 of Panulirus ornatus. Lineage (NCBI taxonomy): Eukaryota > Metazoa > Arthropoda > Malacostraca > Decapoda > Palinuridae > Panulirus > Panulirus ornatus. The sequence continues at coordinate 30,012,539 of NC_092233.1, forward strand.
CTTAAAACATTTTATATCTTTAAAACAGCCAATCTTAATTACATATAAAAGTATATTATGTTCGTAAAAGCACAAACGTAGCAGTGAGGTGGGGCTTCAGTAATCCCCATGGAGAGCAAGTAAGTGGGCACTACATATGTGGCCCGACATGTCTAACCTTCCTCCCCTTCATGGTGTGTGTACATTGTTATTCTAAGGAAAACTTCTTATTTCAGTTAACAGTTTGTCACATTTAAAATGGCCAAAGGACACATCTATATTATGATCAAATGTGCCAGAGATTAAACATGGTTCTGTTACATCTCTTTCACTGAAATGATTTGATTCGGCTATGGTCTTAGCTCCTTCCCAGTTGATATGGTGATCAAGGCAGCTTTATGATGAAATAAGCCATTGCTCTGTTGGGTTATCCTAACACTACTTATGTTTTGAGTTCCTAGTTTCCAAATCTTTTCCCTATTGTCCAATATGAAACTAGTTACAGTCTTTACATGGGACCGTATAAACAACACTTGTATTATTTGATGAATTATTTTTGATGGGGGCTTTGAATACTACTTTTAC